>NC_136912.1:47827651-48190252 GCF_949606895.1 Notothenia rossii | reverse complement strand
GAGGAATTTGTCCACCAACACAGTAACAGCAGCATACGGAGCTGGAGGACGCCAACCGCTGACAAGAAGCCCCGTCTGAGTTACTTCTTCTCTGAAGGGTGCTTCGGTGTTGTTTGGAAAAGCTTTGTATTACTTTGGTGTGTTTTCAGAAGATGATGTTGCCGTTGTTAATTGGTTCAATTCGAATTTTGTATGCAGATGACATATTCCAGTGTGAATAAATGTTATTTGTTTTTAATTGTATTTTGGTTGAGGAAATGGCTTTCTCTGCAGTATGATTTCTAACCATCTGTCGACTGTCTGTGCATTCAAACACACACAGTCAACAGATGAGGCCAGAGGCCTGTACTACGAATCCAGTTCAACATACCCTGAATATGTTTGAGTTAGCTGGCTTACCTAATCCAAAACAAACTGCACTCCTCCACTCTGTTTTGAGATCAAAGCACTCTAGACTTAACGAGCTGCTCCATCCACACTAATGTTAAAACCTGAAGAAAGCCTCTTTACCAAGGTCTGAACAGTGTTTAATATCTCAAAGTGTAAAAGATATCAAAAATCTAAATAAGAATTGAATATCTGAAGGTCTTGTGATCATTTTAAAGTTGGAATGAAGTCTCAAGCTGAAAATATGTGGAAGGAGAAGCATTTGGCGTAAGGTGTAGGAAAAGAGGATTTGAACGCTCCTCCCATTGACTTCCATATTTAAAAAATAGTTTAAAAAGCTGAATATTTCAAAAAGTATAAAATATTTTAAAAAAGTTGAAAGTTTCCCATCGATTCCTGAAAAGGCTGAATAGTTTAATATTTGAATGGTTTCTGTAGCTTAAAGTAGGCTGAAGTTATGGCGAACCAAAAATATTGACTGAAATAAGAGGAACTAGAAAATGCATTTCCTGCAGAAAATGCGTGCGAATGCTGTAAACTGTGGACATTTATGGCTGAAAATGCAGAAAAGCTTAATATTTCAAAGAAAAGGTTTAAAAAAGGTATAAACAACAACAGCCTTGATGTCCTGAAATAGCTGAATAATGTAATAGTTGAATGGTTTCTGCAGCTGAAAATAGGATGAAGGAGTTAAATATCAGGTGTAAGTAGTAGTGAATTAATTTGTATTAAGAGAAAATGAAATAAAAAGGCTTGGGAAAGCAGCAGAATATTTTGACTGCAAACTTTTCGACTAAAACCATACGTCATCAATAATGTATAAAATATGTGTAACCTGTTGAAGTCAGTATGAAGTCTCCATCAGACAGAAAAGAATAGGCTGAGACAGTGTTAAAGTCCAGTCTGTCAGTGTTTGTTTCTGTTCCTGAGCACCTACTCATAACACCCAATCATAATGTGTGTGTGTGTGTGTGTGTGCGTGCGCGCGCGCTGTTTTACCCCCAAATGAACATTACAACCTTAACACAAACTGATCATCAACATGTACAAAAGTAGTGTGTGGCAGAAGAACGTTTGGAGCACCAGTGCAATGTAGGGCTAGTCTGGTGTCTGTGTGTCCAACCTAAAGAAAATGGTGGTTTAGTCAAACGTTGATTGTCTTAACAAACAAACAAACAAACAGGCTGACCATGAGATAAATCATTTAGAAAGTGTTGAGAAGGGAAAACAGCACAAAAGAAAATCTGAGTTGGAGACCGCTCCAAAATGAAAACAGCTACAAGTCAGAGAGAAGAGGCACTACTCTTATACAAACCGTGGAACAGTATTATTTAATATTAAATCATTCTGTGAGAGGATCATTTATAGGAAAATTTACATCAAAAGTTGTGTCTTTTCTCCTGAAAATGTGGGATGACAGATGAGTGAGGGTGCACTGGAAAGAGGGGTGGATGAACTCAGAGTAGGCGGCACCTCTCACCAGTCTCGAGCTGATTGGCTGAGAAGGCAGAGGGGCCGCCACCAATAGAAGTGAGGAGGAGGGAAGAACCCACAGCGAATCACCTCCCCCTCCTGCTGGGTGCCCACAGGACCCCCTATGGTAGCAGAGGGCCCGGGGCCCAGTCTGAGGACCAGGGGGCCGGATGTGCTGCTGGTGGCCTGCAGCCAACGGTTCATCGCTGCCTGATGACTGTCGGTGTTTCATTAAATCAACAAGAAAACAGAAAATAAAGCGTGTGTGTGTGTGTGTGTGTGTGTGTGTGTGTGTGTGTGTGTGTGTGTGTGTGGCTCCAATCTGCCCAGCAACACCATGACAACCAACTGCAGCACTGAGTCCCATAAGAATGCATTGAGGATTATATCTGACAATTTTGCCACCTGTTCAAAAACTATGGCTCCTATAAAAGAAATACCAGACCGTGAGCATCAGGGAACCCCAATGAACTGATATATTTTTTTGGGGGGATTTTGTGTGTAAAACGTGGAGATGGGAGCAGTTTGTCTAAAGTGTACATCTCTCTGTTCTGAAGAAAGATCCGGATGTTTTTAACATTGGAATCAATTGAGAGCAAGGTGGACTTTTTGTGTCTTCATGCCCTCAAGAGGCCTTTTGTTTAATATTTTGTCTTAATTTTTTTTATTTTCCAACCTAGGAGAGGTTTTCTACGGAGCCCCCTAGGGGACATGGAGAAGGAAAACATTTTAAAAATGGTGCGAGATATCGCCAAACCTTTGCGAGCAAAACCCCTTTGCGAGATCTTTCAATACTTTTCCGAGATCTCGCCAAACCCCGTTGCAGTTTGTAGACGGTCCCTAAGCACTACTCTTTGAAGGACGCAAAGTCTACCCATGTGCAGCCTCGAAATTACCCCCAAACCAAGGACGCGGCCTCGGTGGAATTCCAAGTATGCTGGAGATTGGAACAGTCCTTCGGCGGCACTCGATGACGTAGTATGAGGCGCACATACGGGTCTCAGTTGGTTTGGTGTCCTATGCTTACTTTTAATACTTGTAAATAAAACTTTTGGCCCGTCATTTAATTTCCTCATTGTAGCGACCAGAGAGGGGGGGTGGGGGATATATCCAGTCTCTGATAGTGTTACGTTATTATGAGAGTGCTCTCATACTTGTTTGATTCTGAAATTGTATATATTTATATAAATATATATATATATATCTATATGTGTGTGTATGTCCTCATCCGTAGCCTGTTATTGTCTCATTATACCATACTGTGAATGAATTATTTAAAAGTAAATATATAAGTCGTCATGAACACATCTGTCCATCAGACAAGAGGCTTCTCCTTCTCAATTCTTAAATTTCCCCTCCTCGACTCCTATCCTCGAGACTTAAGAGGTTTCTCAATACTCAAATCTCGACTCCTCGACTCCTCGGTCCTCCGGTAGTGACCCGGAAATGAATTTCAGCGTGTCATTTTGAAGGACATCTAATTTCTCTAACATGGCTCGCTGAAATTAATTTCCGGGTCACTACCGGAGGACCCAGGAGTTGAGGAGGGGAAATTTAAGAATTGAGAAGCCCCTACAGTGCTGCTGTGCCTCCTGTCATCATTAATAGACGTCTCTTTAAAATGACCGCTCAGAGGAGAGGAGTTCTCATTCCTCTAACCGCCTGCAGCTTCCCCTCCTCGGCTCCTCCGCTCGCATGTCCTGTGGGCGGGACTAAGACACGAGGATCAGGGCCGTATCCAGGATTTCCTAAATACCGACGTACAAATATGCTAGGGGGGTTCGGGGGACACCCCCTGAGATTTTTGGGATTTTCATCTAGTTAGGTGCTTTTTAAGTCCGGTGGGGGGTCACACATTGGATAATATATTGATTTCAAACTATGTCAGTGGGTTGACAATGTCAGCATCAATTATTTTTGATAGTGTAATGCGTAAGAATCAGTTGATTGTTGCTATTAATGATCTGGACATGCAGAAGAGGCTAAAATGATCACAAAACATTGTCAACATTCATTGTCCACGTCTCTCTCCTTTCCATAACCTGCAGCCTCTCTTCCATCTTCTTTAGTCTCTCTGTCTTCTTCCTGTTCATTACTCTCTCTGTCCTCTACTCTTTCTCTTTGTTCAATCTCTTCCTCGTTGTTCACTTTTTGCTCCTCCTCACTTGTCGCTCCTGCCAGTGAATTAAAAGCAATTCAGCAATTTAGTTCATTTCACTTGTTTGTTTGCATTTTATGTTTTATTTAAATCTGTTTTGTTTGATTCTCAAAAGAGAACAAAGATGTAAGCAAATTGTGTTTTATACAATTGTATGTTATTATGACATCATAACTGCAATAGATGTATGTTGTTTTAAAATTATGCTTATTGTAAATGAAGACTATTGTTATAGATATACGGATGGATGGATAGATAGATAGATAGATAGATGGATAGATAGGGTTATTAAGCCTACATTCTTTTGTGTGACTGTACCTGCACTTCTAGATAGATGGATAGATAGATGGATAGATAGATAGATAGATGGATGGATGGGTAGATAGATAGATAGATAGATAGATAGATAGATAGATAGATAGATGGATGGATGGATGGATAGATGGATAGATAGATAGATGGATAGATACATAGATGAATAGATAGATAGATGGATATGGATGGATGGATAGATGGATAAATAGATGGATGGATGGATAGATAAATAGATAAATGGATGGATAGATAAATGTATGGATGGATATATGGATAGATAGATGGATGGATGGATAGATAAATAGATGGGGTTATTACGCCCACATTTTTTTGTGTGACTGTACTTGCAGTTCCTCCCTGACTTCCATCACTTTCTCTCTCTCTCTTTCTCTCTGCCTGTCCTGTCTCTTCCTTACCACCGCTGAGCTTCGACTGACAGTCTTTTCATTACATCTGAGTCAGTGTAAAAAGAAAACAATACAATGTTATATCTTCAATGTTTTACTCAAATTGAAATGAAAGAAAAGCATTACAACGTTTGTTAAAAGGTAATCCTTCTGACATGGGATGAATGTAATTAACTTTAGCTCTCTATCTAGTTTATTCACGCAATTTAAACCAAAGTATAGCCTATAGCTGCAATATAAGTTAGTGTGCATGTTGTCGGGCGTCCACTGACTAACGTAGAGCGTTCACACAGGATCTGCTGGTCTTATGATGTCCTGATGAACAGAAACACAAGCAGCCCGCTGGACTCAGATCTCTAGATACCTCATCACTCCTTCGCTGCTCCGGTTCAAGTCAAGTCCGGGCTGTGGTGGTTTGTTGATACATGTAGTCTTCTTCCGTTTGCTTTAATCGAGGCTACGTAGCTATGCAGCGCCCCCATCGTCAGTAAATGGAAGTACTACAAAGAATCGCGTTTAGTGCAATTATTTCACAAGTTTTGTTATATACACAGCTCGGAAAAAATTACCGAGGTCCGGACCTCGGTGACCTCAATGGTGGATACAGCCATGACGAGGATAGGAGTCGAGGAGGGGAAATGAGAAAGGCCCTCAGTCCCAATGAACAACGCACAGCTGTCAGACACCTCAGTTATTGACATGTGCGCTCCTAGTGTTTGATTGACAGGTGAACGTCATCAGGTGGTGTTGAGTTTCGACTTTAGTCCTCCAGTTAGTGCAGGGTCTGCTGTTTCACACCAGCACAGTGAATTAAATAAATAAGTATGTAAATGTAAATATAAATATACAGGAATAAAGATGTTACGATCTCCTAGCAGATTAGCATACACATAAACATGTGAAGAATAATATAGGAATACATAAAATGGTATTTTCTGTTTAATTAGAACCTTTTTAACATGCAGGGATTTATCTCCTGCAGAGCAAGGGGACATGGACCAAATAATAAAGACTTTCCAAGACAGTTTGACGTATTCCTCACTTACCACTTGTTTCCACAAGAAAGTTAGCATTCATAAATTCTTTGCGTTTGTTTTTATTTAGAATTATGTCCTTACCATCCCATAGAAATTAAAGTGTCTGTCTCATTGAGACATTGTGCTCAGAATATGTTGAGTGCAGTCAGCCTCAGCAGCGCCCCCTGCTGTCCACAGAGTACAGAGCAAAGGAATGCAGCCGGTGAGAAGGTGAAGTCTTTGACAGCCCATATAGATCAAATATGATCCATTCATATGTATAAAACACTTCATACTTCAGTCCGTGAGTGGTTAATGTAATGCTTGTAAACAAATGCTGCAAATACAAAGTTTTCCATTTACATTTGATTATGTTTCCAAAGTAAGAAAAATCTTAAGTGAATCATAACATGGCTGAAACATGAACAAATAAACACATATATACACACACATGACATTTACTGTACACACAGACGCATGTTTGATCTGTAAAAAGGACAAAGCTTACTCGTATCCCTCATTTACCGGACTTTCAATCCTAAAGTAATAAAGAGGAGTGTGACAGGCAGTGTCCAGCCAGCGTCAGTCTGTCCTCAGGAAAGCTTCTCTCATGTGTAGCTTCTGAATGAAGAAACAAGCTGTATACATTCTAGCATTGATATGACAAAAGGTGACCCTTCAAAAAGGCAGAGGTCTGTAGGGAACCAGAGGTCGCTGGTTCCCATCACATGAAAGAAATGGAGCGTGAACGACTAACTGGAGATGTGCCAGTTCACCTCCTGGGCACTGCCGAGGTGCTCTTGAGCAAGGCAATTCCTTTATTCAATTCAGTCAACAACTGAAGACTTTTTCAAAGATACATTGACATTTTGAAAACAAGTTTAATGTTTCTGACAGACAACTCCAGGTTTGATGCTCTTCATGTTTTAAAAAAAACAAAAAGGCAGAAGCTTAAGCTTTCTTCTTCTCTCTTACAGTTGACCATGAAACAGTGTAAACAGGTGTGTGTTAATCCAGGCGCTGGATGAGATTGTCCTCCATCATACAGAAGAGGGCCACGTGGGACAGGTCAGAGATGAAGGCGTCACAGGCCCGTCGGCTGATGCTGTTACAGCCTCGGAGGTCCAGCAGAGTCAGAGAGGACAGACGCTTCAGGTAGGACAGACAGCCATCTGTCAGCTCGCTGCAACCTACACACACACACACACACACACACACACACACACACACACACACACACACACACACACACACATCTTTATTTATAATTGATTGTGATACTATGCACAGCCCTTTTTAATGACCCTACCCTAAATAATGGTGAGCTGGGCATCATAAAAGCAGAATGATGAGATGTTTAGCTCTAACCTGCCAGAGTGAGCTCAGTGAGGTTGTTGCGGCTGTGTGAGCCGCCGGCTGCCAGCAGGCTGATGGAGGGGTCTGTGATGTCCTTACAGTGAGCCAGGTCCAGCCTCTGCAGCTGGGGCATGTGGCGCTGCAGCAGCCGCAGAGTGGACTCACTGACATCCAGCCCCGACAGACGCAGCGTCACCATGTTCCTCAATCTGCTGCGGGACGACTCCAAGCCTGAGGGAAGGAGGAAACGCTCATTTGAGCTGGAAGGTTCATATGGAGATCACACGCTGCACAGCGCTGAGCTGACCACATCCCTGTGGGAAGCACATGGCTGTGTTCAATCAGTGGTAAGGTCAGGAAGAAGACAAAAACTCCCATAACTCAACACTACTTCACCAAAATCTGTCTTTTGCTTTGATTCAGACCCCTACTGGCAGAACATGACCTATTGTGCATTTATATGACATTTAGGAAGAAGAATTCCCCTAGCCAAGTTCTTTAATTCATTAACATCTACAGAGGGGACACAAAAAGCCTCCTGACTCAGTTAACTGACGACGAACAGGAAATGACATCAGGGCACTTCAGGAAGACATCAAAACCACCAAAAGCCCCGAGTGTAGATGCTTGGAGGCGGCACTGACCTGGAGGGGTGAGGATCTCTTTAATCTGGGCGTCTTTGAGGCCTTCACACCAGCGCAGGTCCAGCAGCCGCAGGCAGGGCAGTGTGGGGGAGACCAGCGCCGACAGGCAGGACCAGGACAGACCCGTCACCCTCAGCTCCCTCAGACCTGAACACAGAGGGGGGGTGGTAGGAGAAATGTAGGGCCAAGGGGATCTGTGTGTGTGTGTGTGTGTGTGTGTGTGTGTGTGTGTGTGTGTGTGTGTGTGTGTGTGTGTGTGTGTGTGTGTGTGTGTGTGTGTGTACCTGGGAGCCTGGTGAGCAGACAGTTGAGCTGTCTCTTGGCCAGGGGGGTCCAGGACAGATCCAGAGAGGCGGGCTGGCGTTTAATGATGCCGGCCAGCACCTGGTTGCTGAGCGGGCTGCAGCGGCTCACATCCACGTGACTCCACAGACGCTTGTCACAGCTCCTGCATGATGGGACATGTACATCAGAGCTCTGCTGTAGTGACACTCAGACATGTTGATGTGGTAGTGGATCGGGACGACGACGACATACCACTTGTACCAGGCCTTGCAGACGGTCATGCAGGCCAACAGCTGGGCTCGGTCCAGGTACTGGAACACTGACACCCACACCTCCTTCTCCCCCCCACTCTCGTTGCCCACGTCCTTAAAGGAGGGCAGAGACAGCAGGGAGGGGGGAGACAGGGAGGAGGGCACAGAAGACGCAGCAGCTTCCTCTTCCTCTGAGGAAGTCACAGAGTGATCTCGAGTGCCTCTGTCATGGTTACCTCGCATACGTGGCCTACATGATCCAAATATAAAAATGGCATTTGTGTTAATAATTACATGTATAAGAAAGTAGTAAGTGGTCAGAGAGGCTACAGAGCATTATGGGAGTTACATAAATAACAGCCTGCCAGAGTGCGAGTGTAGATAAGGCCCCTGAAAGGACCTCCTTTTGTCCTTCAGTGTCGTTTCTGTCAGCATCTATTCGTTTGGCTAAATAACTCATTGCAGAGCAGTCAAGCCAGAAGAGGGCCAGAGCTGGAGGGAGGGCATATTCCCTTAAGCTTTTCCTGTGTACTGAAAACATACTAAGCTGGGATCAGTGAACACAGCACTCTCCAGACAGAGCTGTGATGACTGTGCTGTGTCTCAAAGGAGGTCCGTGTGGGTTTGCTGCTTTCATTGAGTGCAGTCCTGTTTGTCTCACCCATCAGTAGGTCATTTTCAAAATAACATTTGTATCACGAGTCGTGTGCTGAGTCTTACCTTCCCGGTCCTCTCGGGGTGCCACTGTCAGCTGCTGAGTCAGCACTCTTCAGTCGGGAGGGTTTGGACAGAGCTGTCTTCCTCTGGATGAAGCCCTGTTGACCTGCAGCCCCCCCCACAGCCGTCCTCAAACCCATGGCTGCTTCTAGCTTTGGAACTATAGAGCCTGAGCACAAACAACAAGTCAGTACTGTTTACAGTGTAGTGTGCGTAGTGTAGTGTGCGCAGTGTAGTGCAGTGTAGTGTAGTGTAGTGTAGTATAGTGTAGTGTGCGTAGTGTAGTGTGCGCAGTGTAGTGCAGTGCAGTGCAGTGTAGTGCAGTGCAGTGCAGTGCAGTGTAGTGCAGTGCAGTGCAGTGTAGTGCAGTGTAGTGTAGTGTAGTGCAGTGCAGTGCAGTGCAGTGCAGTGCAGTGCAGTGCAGTGTAGTGTAGTGCAGTGTAGTGTAGTGCAGTGCAGTGCAGTGTAGTGCAGTGCAGTGCAGTGTAGTGTAGTGTAGTGCAGTGCAGTGCAGTGTAGTGTAGTGCAGTGCAGTGTAGTGTGCGCAGTGTAGTGTAGTGCAGTGTAGTGTAGTGCAGTGTAGTGCAGTGCAGTGTAGTGTAGTGCAGTGTAGTGCAGTGTAGTGTAGTGTGCGCAGTGTAGTGTAGTGTGCGCAGTGTAGTGTAGTGCAGTGTAGTGTAGTGTAGTGCAGTGTAGTGTAGTGTGCGCAGTGTAGTGTAGTGCAGTGTTGTGCAGTGCAGTGCAGTGTAGTGTAGTGCAGTGCAGTGCAGTGCAGTGTAGTGCAGTGCAGTGTAGTGCAGTGCAGTGCAGTGCAGTGTAGTGCAGTGCAGTGTAGTGCAGTGCAGTGTAGTGCAGTGTAGTGTAGTGCAGTGCAGTGCAGTGTAGTGCAGTGTAGTGTAGTGTAGTGCAGTGTAGTGCAATGTAGTGTAGTGCAGTGTAGTGCAGTGCAGTGCAGTGCAGTGCAGTGCAGTGCAGTGCAGTGTAGTGTAGTGCAGTGCAGTGTAGTGCAGTGCAGTGTAGTGTAGCGTAGTGTAGTGTGCGCAGTGTAGTGTAGTGTGCGCAGTGTAGTGTAGTGTGCGCAGTGTAGTGTAGTGTGTGCAGTGTAGTGCAGTGTGTGCAGTGTGTATTCAGTCACCCTGCAGCTGGGGGGGGGGGGGGGGGTCACCTGCGTGTCTCTTGGCCCTGTGTGGCCGCTGCAAGGTGACCGTCAGGTAGGAGCCGCTCAACAGGTCATCGTTCAGATCTGACACCAGAAGCACTGGGGGTTCTGGGTCGGAATCCCAGCGCCCTTCCTCATCCTCCTCCTCCTCCTCTTCATCTTCAAGTGTGTCCATGTCCTCGTCTTCAGGGTCAAAGTCCTGCCCCTCACTGTCCTCGTCTTCATCATCAGTCTGCCGCCTCCTCCTCCGTCGACGGGGAAGTTGTTCTTTGTCTGCATCTTCACTGTCCTCTTCGTCCTCCTCCTCTTCATCATCATCGTCATCATCGTCATCATCATCATCTGACTCTTCGGACTCTTCTCCTCTTCGCTGCATCCTGGAGCCTCCCCTCAGCCTCACCCCTCGCCCCCTCCTCCCTGCTTCCCTCACGCCCATCCCTCGTTTCAGCTTGATTGCTGAGGAGGAGCCAGCAGCCAGGTGCCCCCTGCGGGCCGAGCCCCCCCTCAGCAGCCCTCTCCTGCTGGCCCCAAAGCCCCTCCTGGCAGAGTGCCCCCCTCCTCGGGCATGGAGTGCCTTTCTTCTCCGAGAGGCTGCGTAAAGAGGACAACGTTGATCGGGTCAGAACAACAGACATGTGGAGGACTCAGGTTCTTTGCCGTTTTGTGGGAATAACAGACAAACCTTCATCATCATCATCATCACTGGCAGAGTCGTCTCCATCATGGCTGTGTCTCTGTCGGCGGTAGATCTTAGCCATACGGGCGTCCAGCAGCGAGGAAGATTTCCGCTTCTGGAGACGCAGGCAAAAGAAAAAAAAGAGAGGACGAAGAACAGTCAGAACTACAGAATGCAATTCCTGAAGAAATTGCTAGTGGGAATGCTTTATGCTGAAAAGCTGGCAACGGCATTTGAAGAAATCTCAAAACTGTCCCTTAGATGTCTTCGCGGCTGGACTGTTAGCACACATGTGAAGTTTGAGCATTTTCATAGGAGTTAATGTACAGCGACATCGTCTTTTATGGCGTTTCCATGGAAACGGCAAAGGATGATGACACCCCATAATTGACGTAGAGCTGTTGAGGGCAGGACCATTAACCTTTATCTGTAGTCTGCTGCTCTGAGCATGTCAGTTGGAGTTATGACATTGTGTTCCATGACACAGGTGTTTATATTTGAGCTAATGAGGCGTCCGGAGATCAAAGGTTTCCATTGTTCTGAATGAGAGATAAACCTCTTACATGTGAACGTTTTGTTGAAGAACCGTAACAGATATCTGTGATATTTCAAAGCGTGAAGCATCTCAAGGACCTTGAGTATCTGAAGTGTGCTTTTTGTGTACTTTCGGGTTAACAATGTGGCCTTTTTGGCAGTCTAACTAAAAGGTGTGCCGTGAGGAAATATCAGCCTGAAATTACAATGGGCTTTAATGGAGGCATGTTGAAAGTTTGTCACTTCATGCCCTCAAGAGACATTTTGTGTAGTTAATTTGCTTAATTATTTGTCATTTTTCAAGCTACGAGATGTTTTCCTATGTTTTTCATGAAAAATGATGTCTCAGGAATGTAGGGTTTGGGAATTACGGCAGTTTAAAAAATAAATATAAAGGCAAATTTCAAGATTTCCTCCACTCTAGCTGTGACATCACGCACTCTAGTTAATGTTAAAATCTGAAGAAGGCCTCTTGTTTTACACGAATAATGTCAGAAAGATGTGTAACATTTTAAAGTTGGAATGAGGTTTCTGAGTGAAAGTATGAATGAACAGTTGGCAGTTGAAGTCGCATGAAGATTGTTGAAGTCTGAAGAGTTTCTCCATTGACTTCAATGGTTAAAAATGGGATGAATTATGGGATGTATCTCTGGAATTATGAAAGCTATGAATGAGAAAAGTAATAGCACTCGATTCCCGACCGAGCTGAACGTTTTTGATGTTTGAACACGCGCCTTAACCCTGCATTACAATAGGCAGGAACACTCTGCTGATTGCGTGAAGTGCAAAACCGCGTGAGTTAGTAAACCCTCAGCTGAAAAACATTTCAATAGCGCATTTAAAATCAGAATAACTCATTGTGCATCCAGACCCGGTGAGGACACTACCGATACTGACTCAGCAATCACTCTAAGTTATATTCTTGTTTAAATAGACTTCTCCGTTTCATTTATTCTACTCTGTATAATTGTTCTGTAGTTATTGTAGCTAAAACGGCGATTTCTGAGAGATTTTAAATCTCAGATCTGCTCAACTCAACCTGTAACACAGGTCTCAGTGGGTCACGCGCCTCAACCCTGCATTACAATAGGCAGGAACACTCTGCTATCGCCCATCAGCAGAAAATAGTTAACTAATTAGAGGGGCGTGCCCCCACAGCTGTGAGAACTCAGCAAACTCAGGTGTCCATCTTAGGTTGCTCTTTCCTGGAGCGTCAGCTTCAGCCAGACGAAGACTGACAAAGACATTGGAGTCCTGTTGGAGTCACGAGGGAGGCAAATCCTACTTTGATTGAGCTAAGTATCGCTGGAGTTTTCTTTTGTTTTATTCAATTCTCTTTGGTTCTCTAGCCCCTCATGCTATAATCATGTGTATTTTCTCCATTCCTGTTTATGTGTCCTCTCGCAATTATCACTGGCCCCGTGTATCTCCTAATCGATATAACCGGCCTGCTCTTGTCTATCCCACACGCTCCACTGAGATCCAACATCTCGTTTCAGGGGGCCTGTGGAACTGCCAGTCAGCTGTTCCTAAGGCTGACTTCATCTCTGGCTACGCTTCCCTGCAGTCTCTGGATTTCCTTGCTCTCACGGAGACCTGGATCACTCCATCCAACACATCCACCCCAGCAGTTCTCCCCACAGCATATTCCTTCTCCCATACACCCAGACCCACTGGCAGAGGAGGTGGCACTGGTCTCCTGCTCTCTCCCAAATGGAGCTTTTCCCTCTTCAAGCTACCTAACTTCACTCCTTCCACCTTTGAATTCCATGCCGTCACAGTAACCCATCCTATACAATTAACCATTGTTGTTCTCTACCGTCCACCAGGCGCCTTGGGGGACTTCTTGGAGGAGTTAGATAATCTCCTCTCACACATCCCTGAAACTGGCCCTCCCGCTGTACTTCTCGGAGACTTCAACCTCCAGACAGGGAAGATAGACAAACTAACATCTCTGTTAACCACCTTTGCTTTCTCACTGTCTCCATCTCCACCAACTCATAATGCTGGCAATGTCCTTTATCTCATATTCTCAAGGAACTGCTCTACTTCTAACCTCTCTGTAAACCCGCTCCACACATCCGATCACTTCTTCATTTCATTCTCTCTACCCCTTTCCAAACATAACAACCTAATCTCTTCTAATTCTGCACCTGTCCGCCGTAACCTCCATTCCCTCTCCCCCTCTACCTTTGCCTCATCTGTGCTCTCAGCCCTCCCTTCCTCTGATTCGTTCCAACTCCTGCCTCCAAACTCGGCTGCAGAAACTCTCCTCTCTACTCTCTCATCCTCTCTGGACTCTCTCTGTCCTCTCACATCTCGGCCGGCTCGTCAGTCCCCTCCTGCTCCCTGGCTAAATGACGCATTGGGTGCTAATAAAACCATCCTTCGGGCAGCAGAGCGGAAATGGTGGAAATCCAAACACCATGACGACCTCCTAACCTATCAAGCTCTCCTCTCCTCTTTCTCTGCTTCCATCTCTCAGGCAAAAAGCACTTTCTTCCAAGATAAGATCCAATCTTCCTATTCCAATCCCAAAAAACTATTTTCTATCTTCTCCACCCTCTTGGACCCCCCCAAAGCCCCTCCCCCCTCCCCCCTCCTGTCAAATGACTTTGTTAACCACTTTGAAAAAAGGTTGATGATATTCGCTCTTCTTTTTCTGACTCACCTTTACTCACCGCTGGGTCACCAGATCCACCGTTCACCCACACACTGACCTCCTTCTCCCCTCTCTCTCCAAGTGAGGTTCTTACCCTCATTACCTCTACCCGTCCTACCACCTGTCCTCTGGACCCTATCCCCACAAACCTCCTTCAGACTATCGCTCCTGATATTCTACCGTTTCTCACCCATTTCATCAACACTTCTCTAACTTCTGGTCACTTTCCAAACAGTCTCAAGGAGGCAAGAGTAAACCCTCTCCTAAAGAAACCCACTCTCAACCCGTCTGATGTTATAAACTACAGGCCTGTCTCTCTCCTCCCGTTCCTGTCTAAAACACTTGAACGGGCTGTCTTTAAACAACTCTCCTGTTATCTCCATCAGAACAACCTTCTGGATCCGCACCAGTCTGGTTTCAAGGCAGGTCACTCAACAGAAACTGCTCTCCTTGCTGTCTCTGACGAACTGCACACTGCTAAAGCAGCCTCCCTCTCCTCTGTCATCATCCTTCTGGACCTGTCTGCTGCATTCGACACGGTGAATCATCAGATCCTCCTTCGCACTCTCCAAGAACTTGGAGTTTCAGGCACTGCACTTTCCGTCCTCACCTCATACCTCAAAGACCGCACCTACAGGGTTACTTGGAGAGGGTCCGAGTCTGACCCTTGTCAATTAACTACAGGGGTCCCTCAGGGCTCTGTTCTTGGTCCCCTCCTCTTCTCCTTGTACACAAACTCGCTCGGGTCTGTCATTAGCCCGCATGGCATTTCATACCACTGCTACGCTGACGACACCCAATTAATTCTGTCCTTTCCCCGCTCAGAGACCCAGGTCGTCGCACGCATCTCTGCTTGCCTAGCAGACATCTCTCGGTGGATGTCTGCTCATCACCTCAAGCTCAACCTTGACAAGACTGAACTGCTTTTCCTTCCGGGAAAAGATTGTCCCACTCTTGACCTAACAATCAACATCGGCACCTCTGTTGTTTCCCCGACTCAGACTGCAAGGAATCTGGGTGTGGTCCTAGATAACAAACTGTCCTTCACTGCAAACATTGCTGCAACAATCCACTGCTGCAGATACACGCTTTACAACGTCAGGAGGATACGTCCCCTCCTGACCCAGCTCCCTCCTGGCTGGTCTACCTGCATGTGCCATCCGACCTCTGCAGCTCATCCAGAATGCAGCGGCTCGTCTGGTTTTCAACCTTCCTAAATTCTCCCACACCACACCACTCCTCCGCTCCCTTCACTGGCTTCCAGTAACTGCTAGAATCCACTTCAAGACACTGGTACTTGCGTACCATGCTGCGAATGGATCTGGCCCTTCCTACATCCAGGACCTGGTTAAACCGTACACCCCAGCACGTGCACTCCGCTCTGCATCGGCCAAACAGCTCGCTGCACCCGCACTGCGAGGGGGACCCAAGTTCCCGTCAGCAAAAACACGTGGGTTTGCTATCCTGGCTCCAAAATGGTGGAATGAGCTCCCCATTGAAATCAGGACAGCAGAAAGCTTACAATTCCGGCGCAAACTGAAAACTCATCTCTTTAGACTCCACTTCGAGCGATTGAATTACTAACAAAGCACTTATATACTAATAAAGGACTGGCTTATCTAAAGCCAGTTGAGTAGCACTTGAAATGTTTGGCTCTATGAAACCTGATGTACTTATATGATTCCGTTTTCTTCAAGGTTGTATCTTCCTGGTCGAATGCACATATTGTAAGTCGCTTTGGATAAAAGCGTCAGCTAAATGCAATGTAATGTAATGTAATGAACAGAGTTTCTGCGATGTTCAATGCGGGAGAAGAAGACCGGCAAAATAACGGGCGGAATCAAATTAAAGAATTTCGTGCGTAGAAGAACAGATAGATGACATAGAAGGGAAATGGTTGGAAATCTTATCAAGAGAAACATACATGTTGAAGTGGAGAACCCACAATAAACACTCACCGCTGGAAGGCCTTCCCCCGTGTCTCCTTTAGACTGCTGGAGGAAAAGGAAAACATGTCAATATCAGAAGTTTCTTCAGAGCTGACAGAAAGCGTCAAATCTCCTTAGTCTTATAAACAAGGTTTAATTTTTACTTTGTAAATGATATTTTGTTTCTATAGGTCTTTTGTCTGTTTTAGCTGAAAGTAAAAGGCTGATCATTCATTTATTGCAGAACCTTCCGATGTTCAATAACACATTTTTATCATTTCCATCATCACATTTGAGTTTCTGTCAGAGTGGAAAAGCTTCTGAAAGTGGTTCATTAAAAACACAGAACAAGCCTTCAATTAAATCTATGGCAGAATACTTTTTGTTTTAATAATTTATTTCCTTCTCTTCATTTCCTCTGCATCTTCCTCCGTCACACCAACCACCTGCCTGACCTCCCCCTCCACATCGCTTTGACTCCTTAAAACAGCATTGTGGTCAGTCAGGAATGTTTAGGAATTGTTTGCTTAGGAACTTGACCGTAGTCATTGAAGCCACTATTACACAAAAGCCTTCTCCCATTAAGAACTGTCAGAATGTCATTCAGTGGGTGACTGCAGTGATGGAAAGAGAAGTGAGCAGTCACAGCTTCAGGTCCTCCGGTGCTTCACACTGAGTGAAGGAGGTCAGGCACGGGGACCAACAGTGTTCTGTGCTGGCACCGGCAGCCTGACATCTGCAGCTCTGAGTTTCACTGGGATTTTTCCCACCAACATTCTATAAAGACCCCCGGGCTCTGTCTTTATATTCTTCTCTGGTGAATGCAGATTGGGAAGAAACTAAGGGGTGTAGGGGTGTGTGTGTGTGTGTGTGTGTGTGTGTGTGTGTGTGTGTGTGTGTGTGTGTGACAAAACCATGCCCTGTTCTACCCCCAAATGAACATTACAACCTTAACACAAACTGATCATCAACATGTACAAAAGTAGTGTGTGGCAGAAGAACGTTTGGAGCACCAGTGCAATGTAGGGCTAGTCTGGTGTCTGTGTGTCCAACCTAAAGAAAATGGTGGTTTAGTCAAACGTTGATTGTCTTAAACAAACAAACAAACAAACAAACAGGCTGGCCATGAGATAAATCATTTAGAAAGTGTTGAGAAGGGAAAACAGCACAAAAGAAAATCTGAGTTGGAGACCGCTCCAAAATGAAAACAGCTACAAGTCAGAGAGAAGAGGCACTACTCTTATACAAACCGTGGAACAGTATTATTTAATATTAAATCATTCTGTGAGAGGATCATTTATAGGAAAATGTACATCAAAAGTTGTGTCTTTTCTCCTGAAAAGGTGGGATGACAGATGAGTGAGGGTGCACTGGAAAGAGGGGTGGATGAACTCAGAGTAGGCGGCACCTCTCACCAGTCTCGAGCTGATTGGCTGAGAAGGCAGAGGGGCCGCCACCAATAGAAGTGAGGAGGAGGAAGAGCAGGAAGGAAGAGGAGGAGGGAAGAACCCACAGCGAATCACCTCCCCATCCTGCTGGGTGCCCACAGGACCCCCTATGGTAGCAGAGGGCCCGGGGCCCAGTCTGAGGACCAGGGGGCCGTGGGGCCGGATGTGCTGCTGGTGGCCTGCAGCCAACGGTTCATCGCTGCCTGATGACTGACGGTGTTTCATTAAATCAACAAGAAAACAGAAAATAAAGCAACCGAAAAAAAAACACAATGAAAAACAAAAGGAAAAGAGACACACAACACCCGTTAGCTTTGACACACTGCAACCAAGTGTGTGTGACTGTGAACCAAGGGGTCAGAGACTGAGTGCAGGAGAGAGCGCAGGAGTTTGCAGAGAGACCACAAAGTCTGTGCAGATGTGTGTGTGTGTTTGTGTGTGTGTGTTGATAAGACATTGTGTACCTCTGGGTCATTTATTCCTTGGACACACTTTGGACACTCCCAGCAGCTGGGCAGGTCTTTGTTCACCACCCCCTCACCTTGAACCTGCAGATGCACATATTAGAAGTAAATGGATGGATGAAAATAAATAAAATAGGTATTAATAAACACGACTAAAACAAAACTGATATCTAGATGATGAGTGTTATCACTGTAATAGGACCTATACTAGATGTATGTATTCCTTCCTATTAAACACAGCTGCAGCAGCAGCAGGCAAGTACTTTAATAAAGTTGTGGGTCTCAGATGTAATAGATGAAGGCTTCCTGTGGAGCTTTGGCCTTTAGTAGTGCTAAAGACATGTGTGGTGAGCCAGAATACATAATTCATTATTTATTTGACTGTACATGTTGATGGTGTTATATTACGGTAATACCAAAATGAAACAATTACTTTTTTAAATATGATTCTACCTATACCTCTATTGGCAATGCAGGAAAATATCTTAAAAAGAATAAATAAAAAGAAACATTTGTATTTTGTGTGTGTGCAGGACAGTCAAAAAATGGCATGTCAAAATGATTTTGCTCCATTGTAGGATGTGTAGATGTTCCACTCAGAATACACGGGGGACAGTGTTCTGTATAATAAAGAAAGTCATAAACGGTTGTGTGGTCGCATTATACCGTGAGGCAGGCAGGATGGACTATCTGTGCACAGTTGGAACATTCCATCAGAGTGAGGGAGGGGTCTCCAGTCTCCTCCTGATTGGGCTCTTTGCAGATCTCACACACTGCAGACAGAGGAAGGCCCGGCTGGAGGGGCGAGGGGAAGTTAAAAAACAGATATATCCAACTTATATTCAAAAAATAAATGAATAAATATATAGGAGTGATTTACAGAGAGACACTGCCGAAGCACACAGGTCTGCTTGAGTTTCCCTGGTCCTCCAAACTTCTTCATGTCTCTGCAGAAGTTACAGTCTCCACACTCGGGTCTCATACAGGCCTCACAGCGCTTACACCTGAGAGGAGGGAAACAGAACAGCAATGATCATCGCTTCAATCCATACTTTCACAATTATATTAACTATAAAAGGCTTAAAAGGCTATACAAATGGTGTTGGCTTCAAACTACTGGAATAGGACCACTTAATTGTCACTGGTATACCACAAACTAAACTGCAATCAACTTGCAAGGCTTTATTTGCCTCAGTCACTGAACTCATTTGGTGTAAAAACATCAACATCCAAGCACATATTCATTTGATGTGACAGAACACACACCTGACTCTGCGGCGCCTCAGCACAGACATGGAGGAGGCTGGCTTCTGTGGTCGGGGGGTGATGGGGGTAGAGGCCAGTTTAGGGCGAGGAGGAGGTGGAGGAGGAGGAGGAGGCTGGTACCAGGAGGGCTGGTGGAGAGGAGCAGAACAAAGTTAATGGCAGAGGTAAACCAACGATAACAGCCAGGCATTTTTCTGTTGGACAATCAATACGACTGTTCTTCATAAATACAGAACATCAAATATTCATAAATGGTTTTTTTTCTGATACAACTGTAAATATTGGAAAAATCAACACAGCCAAACACCTCATCCAGGTATTGTTTTATTTAAAACACAGATACATTATTTACAGACATATTTATAACCATTCATCTTAGAGCTTTAGGATACACTCAAAGCATCATTGCTGATGTGCTGTGTCTAAAAAGTGAAGGCCGCTTACTCTCTTTGGCCACTTGACGATGGGCTTCCCGGAGTAGGATAGTTTGGGGTTGTCACTGGCGTGTTCCTTCAGCAGAGCCTGCAGCACAGCAGGGGGGGTGGGGGGGGGCACAGCAGAGGAAAGCCATCCAAAGGACACCATTAAATATCAGCAAGACCCCCACAGCAGAGTAACTCAAACACACCAGTCATACCTTGATGTGTGTGATGAGTGCCGGGGCGTTGTGTATGCCTGCGGGGAGACACTTCTTGTTGGAGGGCAGAGCCTCCAGTTTACCCAGCAGGTTCCACATCCCCTCCAGCTCAAGGGGAGTCAGATGAAGTTTAACGTCAAACTCTTCATCACTGCTTCCCTCATCCCTCTCTTCCCCCTCCTCCTTCAGCTGCTCGATGGCTGGATCCGAGCTGGCCGGCTTCTTCAGACCTGACAGAAGGAGTTACACACTATTTAGAACCAATTCACACAAACAGGTGTCTCTACACATCTCCCCCATCTGTTTGCATGTGTGCATACCAATGCCCAGCGTGTGCTTCTGGAACTCTGGTGTGAGGTAGGAGGTTTTGGTCAGGCTGAAGACGTAGCGCTCCAACACGTACCAGCACATCTCATAGAAGAAGGGGTAGCGGAACTTCAATGGAACCTGAGGTGAAAGAGGCAACAGGCTTAAACAAGCATTCACTTTCTGTCTTTCCACTTTGTGGAGAGGGTTTTCACCTACCCGCGTTCTGTCCTCTATGTTACAGATGTTGAGCTGCGAGGGGATGTTGAAGCTGTGCAGGAAGTTTCCTCCAAACACCATGGTGTCCACAGGGGTGTACACAGCATGAATCCAACCTGACACACACACACACACAATTTTACACTCAGAACTGAAATCATTGTGTGTGTTAGGAGAGTCAAAGTCGCGCTCGACCCGATAACTTCGTTTTTTCTTCATTGGGAAAGAAATGCACACTTTGTATGATTTAGAGATTTTATATCATCATATATATATATGTCACTAAACGCAACAGAAATGCACATAAGGCTCAATAAATGTGTGAGGGAGAATACAAAGGATGTGTATCTGTTGTGTGAGCAACATAAGTGACCTCCACCTCCGAAAGAGCTTTGAATATCGAAACAAAAGCTCAACGGGGTAAAAGCTCTCTGGGAGAGTTTACCTGAGGGGATGATGAAGGTGCAGCCCTGCTTCAGTTCAACCCTCTGGCAGTCAGATGCTCGGTCTCCCAGGAAAATGTCTCCCTGCTTCCCGGACAGCACCCAGTTCTCATAGAGTTCTAGGTTCTGAGGGGTGGGAGGGATCAGCCAGAACACCTGAAACACACAGCTGCAGTTCTAACCACGAGGCCACTTACTGAGGCAGCAGAAGTCATTTCAGACGAGACCCCCAAATCTAGACGTTCTTTCTGTACATTTCAAACTATTTATCTAACGCTTCGTTTCCAAAAACAAGAACAGCCTTCAAGTTTTTAAGTTTAAAGTCCTCACTTTGATAATCTTGATTTAGAACATTTGAGGCTGTAAGACAGTGGCTGACCCCCCTCTGGCCCCACCTTGCTTCCTCGGAGGATGTGGTACCACACTGAGGTCCCTCCAAAGTCAATGTGAAAGTCAGTGTAGCAGCCCTCCACACTCATGAGACAGTATCTGCAGAGACACACACAACAGCAATGTTTCCATAAAGAAATATGATACATAAGTGGTTTGATTTTGTACTCGTTTTTCCTTTGTGGTTTATGATGCTCTGCAAAGTGGACCTGGTAGGCTTACTTCTGGACCTTGGGGTACTGCATGTCAGTGATAGAGTTGGTTGAGTCTCTCTGTCTCTCCTTCAGGTGACGGGGCCACATGTTGTCCACCCAGTCTATTAAATCTACCTGCACACACAAACACAGGACAGACACATGGTAACATTTCTCTGACATAACAGACAGATCAAACGTACTAATATTTACAAATTCACTGTAGTAACAGGAAAGTATTTTACTCACTCATTTTCAATATCACTTAGTGATTTGTAATGTGTATCTCTATTTACTGGCTTTCACATCTTTGCTTAGCTTTGGAAATGTCTTTATTAAGAATATGTGTTACAATGTTGTTAGTTACACTATGTGCACTAACAGTACGGACTCCTGTTAAACTGAGAGCTTCCTGATACTGCCTCTCTTACTGCCAGAATGCTCCTTTCATTATGGCCAAGCTTGAGCCCCCCCCTTTCTCTGAATAAATATACAATGCAGCGTCTTTCACTCTGCAGACAGTTTACTCTCTGTATGACAAAGACAGCTGAATGCTTGATTCTTTATCCATATTTGATGAGTAAAAAGGTAAGTGCTTGCATGAGGTGTGCAGAATACAGACATATGGTAAGTGTATGAACATACCGTGGTGGGTCTCCTGACCAGGTTCTCCAGCTTTGTGTGGCTGAACTCCAGGCTGATGACATTATAGAGCTTCTCTCTCTGAGACGGGGGGGTCTCGTAGTAGCGTGTCCACTGGGCCATCGACATCTCCGTCCCTTTCTGAGTGCTCACGTCCATCACATCAATCATACGTCTGCTGCCTGAGAGGGATTTAGGGCAATGGTTATTTCCAGCATGCCAAAGAAATCATGTCAAACAGCAACTGATAGAACACATTTGAAGTCATGGTTTTTAATAAATACTTTGATGCAAGAACGATGTAATACTTCAATTAAACAAAATATTGTATTTGTATTTTGTAAAAAGCAGAGGGCATTATATCCAAAACCTTGTTTGAAACCTTTTGTACATCAAGAGGTGGCCACTGGTTTGTTTCCACTGGAATTACAGGCAGTTTAGCAAAGTTAGTACTTTATTAAAAACTATTGTGTGCCATTTCTCTAACCTCACAGGCAAGTTAACTAAGTGAATTGTTCATGTCGTGACTGTCTGATGAACAGGTGTTTAGTTCAACCCTAAAAAAGATATCCAGGTTCTCGAATGTGATGATCCACTTATTTCCGTGTAAATGTAACACTTGATAGTTTGGGATATATTCAAGGTTAGTCAGAGAAAATACATCAGTCATTTCAATCATTTGAAATCTTTCATAGATTCATTACATTAATAGAATCATTCTCATCATTCAGTCAGTGCATTACTGAAATTATAATCTAATATTTGTTTCAATCTTTCCACTCACATGGATGTTATTATTCAATGACTGAGCTCAATACATGTAGTAGTTTATTGTAAAGTAAGAAAAGTGTATTAATGAAGTCTTACCAACAAACATCTTGACATCATTGACACTGAAGTCGGGATCAGGCATCCTACAGAACAACATGAGTTACTCAACAGGTCTCGTGTCTCTCCTCAATAGACAAGAACAAACAAGCAAGTTTAAAAAAAAGATGAAGAAGTAAAGAGGAAGACCTACTTGATTCCCAGTCCTTCAGGCTTCTCAAAGAGGATTGGTTCCCTCAGGCCTTCTCTCTGGACGAACTCGTAAGTCAAGTCTAAGGAATACAAAAAACAAAGTGTGACTGAGAAATGTTCCAATGTTTGCTCTCTATTATTAATTTTGGGCTGTTTTTTGTTCATGGAGGCCGAATTATTGTAGCATTGTCCAAAGATTGTATATAATACAGTGTTTCCCCTACCATTGTCTTGGCGGGGCCCTGCGCACTGCCTGAAATTCAAAGTGTTTTTTTTTTTTATTATTTAAAAAACAATATATATATATATATATATATATATATATATATATATATATATATATATATATATATATATATATATATATTGTTTTTTAAATTAGATATTTTTTAAATTAGATATATATATATATATATCACCAAATTGCAACTGAAGTAATCTATCTAGGGTCACTTTTCACATTGAACATGTGCTCTTTTATTAAATAAACTAAACGCCTATGTTATTTATCCAATGTATGTGCATGTTACAGTGTCCACTGCTTTGCGTATTCACATTCTCCCTCCGCCCTGTTTCTGAAACCTTGACAGAAAACAACAATGAAACGCCAGTAGAAGAATAGTCTAATGAATTGGGTGAAAAAAAAGACAGGAGATGTGAGTTGGTTTATTCAGTAAATTAGCTCAGGATAATTGGATGTTCTGTCTACACCTGTTGATGTGAGGCTAATGCAGGATTTGCTAGCTTGATGCTTGACCGGCATTTAGCGGCAGTGACTCAACAAATTGCCACTTAAAATGTATCGTCAGCAATGTATGACAAGCAGACTGCTTGTTTAATGTTAGACTGACACCAATAGCTCAATATGATCATAAAACGATTGCTTTCATATCAGAGATCAGATGAGGTGGAGCTGCCTCCAGCAATAGAGGATGAGGCAGAGAGAAGCAGCAGCAGCAGCACAGGGTTGCAGCAGGTATGTTATATGCTGTAGTCAGGTGATTTAAATGTATCAATGAAAGAAAGAAGTGTAGGCTACATGATAAGAAAGGAATACAGTTTGAATAAAAGTAATACAGTACAGTGTAACACTGTACTGTATTACTTTGTAATGCACAAATACTTTGTTACTGTACGATATCAATAACAATAATCCACACCTCCTCTCTCTGCTCCAGGGGATAAAAAAGATTTGGGGCACCCCCCCCCCCACCCCACCCACAGCACCCTGCCAAGCCAGTACACCTAGGGGAAACACTGTATAATATTGTATCACAAGGAAACATGTAGTTAACACTGCTACTGGTGTCGTTACGTAACTGTTTGTATCTGTTCGGTTAGGCCATATATTACAGACAGTAAAAATGCTTTCGCTGGAAAAGATTTAGCAAATGCTTTGGCACCTGGGTAGCTATTCTGCTTGCAAGCTAATGTGATGTGGTTTGGCAGAAGGAAGACACACCCCAACTAACCAAATATGAGGAATAACTCTAGTAACATTACCGACATTTGCTAAATATAGTCTATTCTGTCACTGTTTTGCCTTTTGGAATAAAGATGAATAAGTACTGCAGGAAAAGTAAAGTGTTTTTGGTACACTTCAAAAATCTGTGTGGCTGCTTGTGTCGTCGAACCTTTTCCCTCCATGCGCAGAACCCGGTCGGAGCCGAACCTCTCACTGTGAACCTTGTCCTCCAGGTCAAACATCCTTCTTCCATCAATCTCCTCATCTGAGATGCCATCGTCATGGTAACGTCGCCGGGTGCCGGCCCGCTAGGGAGATGGAGGGAAGGGTGAAAATATAATTATCGGCATCGCTGACAGAGCAGACTTTTCTTGGGTTGTCTCTAACACGGGCCTGAACGGGATCAGATTAAATCCATAACACATTTGTCTAGGTTTAGTCACACTCTTAATATAAATAAATCAGTTACCATGAACACACTTTAAATACAAAAAAACAGGTTTATAAGCCCCATATAAACCATGTTTTATGGAACTAAAACATGTAAGAACATGTAATCAGCTCTATAGCATGAACCACAAATTGAAAAATAACATTGCTTATTATATATTAAGCAGTGAGCTTTTAAATTATGTTCTATGATTATTAACCCTTAATGTAGGAGGTCAAAGACAGTCATACTGTTTTTCTAATAACGTAGATAAGCACATTGATACAGTAGGATAACTGTCAACTTTCATACAAAGGTATCCTGCAATACCTTTATACCCTCATATATTCAAACACATGCTCTCTTTGAGGGGGGGGGGGGGGGGGGGCAATTATACAGGGATAATTCCAGGCTGAGCCCCCAAGCCCCCTGGACTAAACAATCGCCCCCAACTCTTCACTTGCTTCTGGATTCTACAACACAATAATCTGAAGTTTACATTGTTCTCTTAGTACACATCAGTATGTGTCCTAGGAGCCGCTTTCACACCAAGTACTTTCAATTACCACCATGCAAAAAGATATCAAGTCACCAATAAAAAATATTTAACATGTTAGGGTAGCCTTTATTATTTATTGCCTTTTTTAACTGCTATGTCACTTTTGCTGTAAAGCGGTAAATGTTCCCACCACAGGACTTAGGAATTCTGATGATGACACATGCACGCCGTAGTTATTTTAACTCAGTTGACAAAATAAATATATATTTAATTATTATAATTGTTTTAATCAGCTCAAAACTTCTTCACAAGAGACACAACCCAGTCCCTGGGTGTTTCTCAATGTTGAGTACGCTTGCTTGGTAGCATATGTCTTCCGAGCGTCTTGCTTCAGAAGCGAGGCAAGAAGTGGAGTGGAACAGGCTAGCAAGTGTGCGTCATATGAGAGGCCCCGCCTTACATTTTCCGCCACAGATTTGGGGAAAATTGGCCCGTGTGCAAAGCATTGTGGGGATTTTAAGACCACGGAGTCTACAAATGTGCAGCCTGGAAATTTCTCCAAACGAAGGACGCCGGGCTCGGTAGATTTCCAAGTATGCTGGACATTGGAACAGTACTTCGGCGGCACTCGATGACGTAGTATGCTTGAAATAGTGGCTCTGGAGCAGCTTTACTCGAGACAGAGAAACACCCTCTGTGTGTTTGTGGACGTTGGCTGGTCTGACCTACTCAGAGAACATGTTTCTCTCAGATCAGGTCGGGCTCTCCCTACCATCCTCTATCTTTTCAACTCTTCCTACACTTGCTTATTCAGCATAGTGTGAACTTGTCTGAGAAGGACTGGAATGTAACAGATGTTTATTTACATAGAAACATTAAAGACATCGTTTTTTTTCATACGACAACAAACAATTTACGAGGTTCAATTAATAATTAATTAACGTTTTCTTAATATAATTTCCTCCAGGGAAATAATATGGGATTAGATTTAAAAAAAAATTAAAACATGTCCTTGTACTCTCTGGTGTACACCATAAAGAATGGTGACATCAAAACACACCTTTAAAAGTTAATGTAATTTTCACATTTCTTGTCTTTTGATGGGCCAAAAAATACACACATCTGCAATGAGCAAATATCAGCCTGTTCTATTTTTTCAGTTGGGATCTGAAAAGATTATTTACACGTTCCTCCCCATCTTTTTTGATAAGTTATTCATCTAATAATTAATCAAAAGATATTTCACTTATCCTCTGAGTTTTTTTCTGAATCAATTCTTAAAAACATGATATACACACCCAATGGGAGCCATTTGTAAAGTATGTTTATGTAAATCTGTGTAGCCACACAATGGCATGTCAATACAAAAACCTCTTGAAACTAAGTGGCATTGCGGGGTTTAAAAGACCAAACACTCTGGAAGGAACTTTTTTTAAGCAGCCAAAAGTGGTGGCATGTTATTACATTTACTCAAGTACTGTAGGCTACTAAGAATAACATTTGGGTACTTCTACTTTACTTCAATATTTCCTATATAACATTAAAGAGCCTGTGACACGAACCCAACAACTGTTACTACTAGTAATCTCAAACCTTCAGTTTAAAAAAGAAAAAGCGATACCGTTCCGATAAATATCAATAATTTCGAACATCACGGGAAAATTCCTTCGA
This sequence comes from Notothenia rossii, assembly GCF_949606895.1. Classification (NCBI taxonomy): domain Eukaryota; kingdom Metazoa; phylum Chordata; class Actinopteri; order Perciformes; family Nototheniidae; genus Notothenia; species Notothenia rossii. The sequence continues at coordinate 48,163,190 of NC_136912.1, read as the reverse complement.
CTCATTTTGAGGTTTTGGGGGAAGCCGGAAGTGACGTCAATGCGGGAACGCTTCACTGTGCGGCGAGAGAGCCAAACACGGACAAAGTGTGTTGTCATGCGTAGAAATGGTGAATTACTGAGTTTAGGCACGTTAATAACGTTTTAATGAAGTTGACTACAGTATATTCATATTTGTCAGTGCTTTCATGTCAATTCGGCGAACATAAACATAAATGATCGTGGTGAAGATGATGATTAAATTAGGATTAAAAATCGGTAGTGAGAGCTGCTGAATTTCCTCCCGTCGGATGTGATATAAAAACAAATCGATTATTTTTGTAAACTCAAGTGGATGAAACTATATTTATTAGTGCTTTCATGTCAATTCGGCGAACATATGATACATTAAATGATCGTGAGGATGATGATTTAAAAATCTTTTGTTTGAGCCGGTCTGCATTTCCTGATGAGAAAACAAACCTTAGCTTTTTGTAGTTGCAGTCAGTGGTGTAGTGGGCGTTGGACGCGGGGGTACGCCGTACCCCCACTTATTTGAAGCATGATTTCTTTTTTTAATAGTCTAATACATCTAAAATCATTGCCAGTGTTATCAGTTGCAAGTGTGTGTTTGTTGTAATAATGACGAAAACATAATAGGCAGATTTCACAGTAATTAAAATAAAAACGTAGCTCAAGCATTTATGCAACTTGATTTGAAGCGTGTGTGTGTGAGGGGCAGAATTCTGTAGGGTGACCAGGTGTCCCGCACTGTGCGGGACTGCACACACAGCATTTTTATTATTTGTCCCGAGTCCCACACATTGAGACTATGTCCCGCATTTTAGTGATAGTCGCGCAGAAAGGCCGGATCGGTTCGCTGACAGCCGGCACCGCCCTTTATTATTATATTGTCTAAACGGCATCATGTAAGTTGCGCCGACAGGCGACACAGAGGTCCCCAAGCCCCCCCCCCCCCACCCGTTGACAGTTCACGAGCGCGTCCATAGTGTCTCCCGTCCACCCAGTTAAACATCCCCACTACACCACTGGTTGTAGTAGTACACCAACATGGATTAAACGTGTGTTTTTTTTTACCACAATGTTGGGGAAATTAATGGATAAAATGCACGGATTATTATTATTATTATTATTCCCACTCCGATCGGGACACTAGGTCCACCGTTTCCCCGCAGCGAGGCTCCCTCCATTGACAGTTTACGTGGGCTGGGCTGGGTGCAGTGGCGGACTGGCCATCGGGACGAATCCCGATGGGCCGGTACCGAAGTGGGCCGGTCGGATAAGTCACTAGCACATCCCCCACTCCCCCCGTTGACAATTTACTAGTTGTACCGAAGTGGGCCGGTCGAGAGTCCCGGGCTGATTTTTAGTCCCAGTCCACCACTGTCCACATGACCGTATGATCGCCCATATTGACGCACCTAATTCCTAAACTTCTAACAGATACAAAATAAACCGATCCTTCAGCCTCATATGAGCTCTCAGACACGTTCAAAATTAAACTGTCATCGCTGTCTGAGCTTGCTGCTGTGTGCGCCATCGTGCGTTTACATGCAGATGCTGGGATCCTGAACGGTGCAGCTGGAGCGCTGTGCCCGCATTGACGTCACCCATAATTTGGCGGGACTTGAAGAATCCCCGAGAAGATCCAGGAAATGGTCAACATTGAAGGGCAGATTAATGGTTATCAAAGTACAAATATCCAAAACCAGTTCAGTAACGGTTTTCAAGGGGACAATATTTACTCAAATTGATGGGTTTGGATGATGGGGAAAATCGTGTCACAGGCTCTTTAAGCTGTCTGTGGCTCTTTCCTGAAGGAACGATGCAAATGTCCCCTCTGTGGGACTAATAAAGGTATTCTGATTCTGATTGTCCTGTTCCTTCTACTCTAGTAGTACATGTATATGATATACATGTAGCCTACAACTTATGCTCTCAGTACTACCTAAAATGTGCTCCATAGTGACGAATTACAACATTGAAAATGTTATTACATGTATATGTATTTTATAATAATAAAAACATTAGAAATGACTTTTTTTTATAATAATACAAGACTTTAAAAAGAGCCACTGTAAAAATGAATATTCTTTTGATACTTGAGTATATAGTTGATAATACTTCTGTACTTTAACTTAAGTCACATTTTGAGCTCAGGACTTCTACAGGACCGCCGTTTAAAATGTGGTATTAGTACTTTTACGTAGAGTGTCTGAGTAGTAATACTATACAGTAAATAAAAAGTGTAAAAATGTTCAGTGTAAAACTGAACATTCATTTAGAAATCCAACGTGGCCATATCCAATTTAACTTACCAGCCTTTTGCTGCACCTTGGCTTGGATTCATCCATTATCAGTGGATAGCTGCTCTGTCCTAACAAACGCGAAGCTAAGGCAGAGCCATCGGAGGAGCCGAGCAGACTCAAGCTTCCCGCCGTGCCGCGCGGCTCCATGGGAGAGAAAGCAAGCAGCTGGACGGCATGTGTTCACAACAATGGTCAGCCAACTTAGCTTAAGTAACAAACAAAGTGAATAACTTGTGATTATTCTACTTGTTGTCTTAGAAGAGCCTTCAAATTCCTCTAACGGTTACGTTAATCGCAGCTTGTCTAACGTTTACGTTTCCCCACACTAAAACAATTCCGGCTGGATATGGGAAGCATTACTCAACCCGGCTCATTTAAAGAGGCACAATTCAGTAGCGTCCCAGCACTGAATGGAAAGGATCATTGACATAAAATCAAGTTAGTCTGAATACTCGAGCTTTGTTCCTTGCCTTCACAATTCCAAGTCGTGTCGTGTTAAGTCCTGCTGATATCGACAGCAAATTCAATATGGCCTGAAGTCGTATTAAAATAGTAACATATACATCGTTCTAATGCACTGAGACAAAAAGGGGCATACGTCAATGCAGCTGTTATTACTAGTATGTTATAAAGTTAATACGGTTTCCGAACCGTCGCCATTTTCTCTCCCATCACAAAACATCAACACATCCCGCCCACAACCGTACATTGGACCAATCACAGATATTTCGCCGACGCATTCATTGGACCACAGCAGTTCCATCAACATGAAATAGTTGTAAACGGTGATTGGCCAAATATAACCAATAGACGTGTGAAGGGGCTGGGAAGCCACCTATAACAGTGCAACTCTTAAACGACCACCTACTTCATTGGTTTATATATCCCAATAAAGTCAATAGGCTTGTTTGAGATGAGCTGCGGCTCGCCCTGAAAGTAGACGAGAATAGACGATTGCAGCCGGGGGAGGTCTCAAAAAGCTTGCCTGAAGCCGGACAGCTCGGAGTCGGCTTCTTCTTCTTCTTCTCCCGGTTTTTGGCGGATCGCAAACAACTTTAAAGTGCATACCGCCACCTACTGTACAAGAGTGTGTATCACCATATCATCCTATCACCACTTCTGGAATTATACCACTGTATTTACGTTGTTTTAAATTCTTCCAATCAATCCTGTTTCACTCAAATACTTAAAAATGGCCTTCCTGGTAGCTCTTACCCCCTCACCTTTTGTTCCCAGTATCCCCATCAGACTCCACTCCCTTCCTGCCTCTCTGTCCCTGTCTCTTAGTTGTTCCGTCTCTGTTTTGTACATGTTGCAGTGTTATATGATGTGTTCCACATTTTCTTTCACTCCACACCCCCTGCATTCTTCAACTTCGCTTTTTACCATTATAAACATTGTGCCGTTAAATCCTGTATGATCCAATCTGAGTCTAGTGATGATGATCTCCTCCTGTCTGTTCCTTTCTCTTTGTTATGACTGATTTCTGTAACTTGTGGTATCTCCTCCCTTTCTGATCTTCCTCCCACCTTTTCTGCCATATTTCCATACCCTTCTTCTTAATTATTGCTTTTCCTTCTTCTTTTCCAAGTGAAACTGGTTTTGCTATTTCCTTCTGTAACGCCTCTTTTGCTAACTTATCAGCATGCTCATTCCCTTTAACCCCCTCATGTGCAGGCACCCAGCATAACTGCACATCTATTCCCCCCCTCTGAAGTCTCAGTAAACAGTGGTTAAGTTCAATGATTACATCTTCTCTAACAGTTATTGTGGACTGTATGCTTTCCAAAGCAGAGAGTGAGTCTGTGCACATCACCACCCTATCAGGTCTGACCTCTTCAACCCATTGTAGCCCAATAATTGCTGCTAGTATTTCTGCTGTATAAACTGATTATGTGACACTCGTTTTGCGATTGATATTTTGAATTCTGGGATATACTCGCCTATCCCCACGCATTCTTGCTTCTTAGATCCATCTGTATAAATGTTGAGGTAATTGTAAAACTTTTCGTTCAGATACATACTTTTTTTTCTTCTTTCTTCTACGATACTCCCATCTATTACTTCTGGGAAAAGCCATGGGGGAACACGGCTAAATGGGGTTGCTTTGGCAAACGTGATGGTCTCCACTCCATATGCCCTTGTTCTCTCCTTACTCGTCCAGCCAAACCCACGCCCCTGGAACTTTGCATATTCCCAGCAATCCTGCAGTATTCTGTTTGTGATATTTTCCTCTCCACTTCCTTGTAGCCTGACCCAGTATGACAGAGCAAGTTTCTCTCTTCTGATCTCCAGAGGTGTCTCCAGAGTCGGCTTGCATTTATAAAGAATGCACAAATGTGTTTAATCGTTAATATCCGATATGTACTAAGTAAATACATTTCTTCCTGCTCAAGATTAGATTCAACTTTATTATTATTGCACAGATTACAGGTACTGAGTAATTTACACCTTTTAGAAGTGAAGTTATGGTCATTTGTTCTGGGAATGTCATTTTCGAGCCTGAGACCTGGAAAACAGACGAGAGAGAAAATAAATCTAGATTCGGCTTTTAGCGCATTTTACAACTTTAAGGTCCAAATGATTCTAATAATGGCAATAATATAGTTCATACTGGGTAGTTTATTTAGTTAAAAATAAATTATCCACTGATTTACAGACGTCTCTTTCCCCATGTTAGTCAATGGGAAAAAGTTGTTTTGGGCTGGGTGACTTCACGGACTGATACGGAAATTGCAGTACCGCCGTTTGGACACAACGAATATTGGCACAGAGTCCGGCGCACTTCCTGGGGGCTTGGCCGTTTCTAGTGATGTTACGTATTGCGCCGAGGCTTTGGAGCGTGTGTCGAGTAATCCCCGAAGCTTTTTGTGAAGCTTGTATCGAGGCTTGTATCGTTTTGGGCCAGTGACGTCACCGATGACAAACGAAGCCTCGCTGCCTGTCGATACTACGTGACTTCTTCAGGAAGTGATTCAGATCGGTTGAACCACAACGCTCATATGCATATTATTACCGTTCTTATTATATATCCATGCATATTACCCATGGGTGTATAACAATGCTGTCAAAATTATCACGTTAATGGCGGTAATTACTTTTTTGAATGAATTGCGTTAAAATATTTAACGCATTTAACGTATGCGCAGAATGGACCGCCCCATACATCTCACCAGTGGCAGCGCCAGGGTATGGCTGGGGTAGGCTACAGCCATACCAAGAAATGGCTTAGCCCCACCATGAAAAATGATGTTAAAGTAAGCAAAATAAAGTCCGCCAACTTGCGGAGTAAATTGCACAGACAGCAGTTAGTAAGATTGATTTCAGTAGCCACTTGTCTGGAAATACAGAAGACTAGAAACGGTTTTGAAAACTTTTGTCACGTAGTGATCGTCTTCTCAATAGAACATCTTTGATCATGTCTTCTGGCCAATCAGAATCACGATAACGGTGTGGTGTTGTTGCAAGAAGTCCCGAAGGAGAATACTTTTGCTGTAGTACATCTCAATATACATCGATACAACATTATGTGTTGATAGAAATCAACACGTACTGAAATAAGACCCCACGGTCTGATGATTGATAGGTGTGTGGGCTGTCTTTCCTTTTGACACACAGAATAATGTTATAATAAACATACATACTGTGTTTTAAATGGATATATATCCACCTTCTTTCATTTATCTTTCCATTCCCACAACAATATACATAAAGAAATTGCATATTTTGGACATAGTTTGAATGGTGATTAATCATGATTAATTCATTTTTAAGGTGTGATTAATCTGATTAACATTTTTAATCGTTTGACAGCCCTAATGTATAATAAGAACGATATTACCCCTCCAAGATGACACGATAGAATTAAGAGCTCAGAACCTCACTTATATAGAGGTCGGAACATGTCAGAAGTATAAATAAATAAAAGCATAAATAAAGTAGGAATAAAAACATCAATAAATAAATACAGGAATAAACACGATTCAGTGTTTTCAGTTGGATTCAGTGTGTGGGCTGTGGCTCAGCTGGAAAGCAGTTGACTCACAACCGCAGGGTCCCTGGTTCAAGGACTAGTCAATTCGTCTTGTTTTGTGTTTATAAAAGCTACAGCTAAATGAGATAATTTAGTTAATAAATGTAGTCTTTGATATGGCTTAGCCTTTCTCAGGCTACAACATGGTTAATTTTACGAATATTATTAAGGAATACAAATCCCTCTTTGCAATGTTTACCAGCCTCCTTAGGCTTTTCAAAAACAATCATTAAACTGGAATAAATACAATATTGTTAACATGAAAATATGATTTTATGTTCGTTGTTTATAGTTATTCTAAGGCTTTAGTCATTGGGAACTCAGTATGAGATAGAACACACTGTTGAAATGTCAAATCTGCCGGTTTTACACACTTTGACCAACAGGGGGTTTGTGTTCAAATCATATGTTCAAACGGTTCAAATGCAGCCTCATGAGATGAACCCTTTTGCGAACCAATTGGCTGGAAAGCTTCAAAGCTTCATAAGGCTTCATCTCGCCATCACTAGTCGTTTCCCATCAAGCATTTCGCTTCTGCAGCTCGTGGAGAGAAACTGCTCCGCCTCGCTCTCAAGGCTGCCGGCGTCTTTGTCCCGCGAGATTTCAACGTCTCATGTAGGCGAGCCTCCAGAGCAAGTCGGACAAAATTATTAACCATCATGCAACGCACTAGCAAGACGGTGGTCACAATTGCGTCGGTCTCGCTCATCTCAAACAAGCCTACTAACTGGACAAATGCGCAATCAGTCAAGAGAAGAACCAATCAAGCTATGATATAACGCCAGACCACCGCCCCATAACCCAATATAACGAGTCATCGCTAAATAATCTAAATTAGCTAAAAAATAATACGCTTTACAATGCTTACCCCCATATTATTTCAGGTCCGTCCACCTATAAACACCTCTGTTAATCCGAGATGTGCGACGTCTTTTGTGGCTGCTGTTTTAACTCCCAAAGGCTCACATCGGAGGGACACGTTTTGTAGCATTCACATCAACAAGGAAGTGCTTGCAGGTCCATAAATGGAAGTGTACGTCACACAACGTGTTGGCAATTGGCTGAAAAATATTGCAAAGCTCTCATGATTGGTGGAAGTGACTTGTCTTTCAAACACATCTAGCTTGAATACGGCGAGCGAGAGGAACATTCCCAACTGTGATGCGCAGTACAAATGAAACAAAATGTAAATAATCACATAAACAAATTAAATAAGAGGTCCATTTATTTTTGTTAACAGTGGATGAAAACTACAAAATAAAATAAAAGACACATTTCCATAATAAATGTCTACAGAGTGTAATAATTTACGCAGGAAAGGGAGGACACACAAAAGCACACAATAATCCATGTCACCCAAATTGATAATTAGGGAAACATAATTGACAATGTTTTGAATGAACCATGGTCGACTATTACTCTTGAATAGAAACTGCTAAATTACATTTTATTCCATTATTGTTATTATTTTAAGATGTAACCATCAAGTTTATTAAGAGTTATGTAAGGTTTACATTAAACCCTCTGGAGCCTTGCTCAGAAAGTGAGATCCCTCCGCTGACAAGTGGACACACACATTCCTGCATTCAGAAAGCTTATTATCATTATTATTATTATTATTATTATTATTATTATAGAATTGAAAAAGTTATCAGTGGAAAGTAGGCTCCTGAGGCCAGAGGCCTGTACTACGAAGCCGGATTCTCGCTTAGCGGGCTAACTTCAGGGAAAACTGGGTTTTCGGTCATACGACGCTGGTGCTCTTCTTACCGGGCTAGATCTCCATGGTAACTTATGCTGAACGGCTAACCAGGGGCCTATACTACGAATCTAGCTCAAAATTTCCTGGATATGTTTTGAGTTATCCGGTTGACTTAATCCAAAACAAACCCACTCTCGCTAAACTGTCCTACGACGCTGGCTATCAACTCGATAGCTCAAGCCAGCCATGTCCTATCTAGTTAGGTGCGTGTTCACATAAAAGGGGTGGTATTTGGAGCGATCGACCAATCACAAACATGGACAAGCCGCGTACTGACAGCGCAGCGCGTCATACTTCCTGAATGAAAAGTCAACTATAATATAGACATATGAAGAAGTTAAACTTTAAACATCCATGACTTAAACACTTTATCCAGGATCAAAGCCACATAGCTGCACCTGCAAGGTGAATACAGCTGGTAACAGAACAAATGTTTGAATGCGTACATTAACAGGTTTATGACGTCACTGCCCGTCTAAGACACAATCTGACTTTAATTACATTTTACTCGAGTGTTCCGTCAATTTAATGTGTTGCTTAAAATAATACTTCTGCATACAGTATGTGACACTGTGAGTGTTGCACGGCCAGATACGGCTCAGCTGACTCAGATAAGCAAATATATTTTTTACCAGCTGTATTCACCTTGCAGGTGCAACTATGTGTATTATTGTGCTGTTTGTGTCTAAGCCAATAGTAGTGAAGCCCTACGGGCACGGGGCTATGACGTCTTAGGCAGACGACAGGTTATGGTAACGGGCATGTGAGCTAGGAGTGTTCTAGCATGTGGGCTACCAATGAAGACACACGTAATTGTGACAGTTGAACTCACGTGTATGATTGAATAACACGACATGGTGTCAGAGGTCCTGTTGACGTTACGGGGAGTGTGACCAGAGAAAGTATTGTTTGGAGCCAATTGACGGTGAAAAGGAAGGAAAAGTGGACATGGCAGATGATAATGCTAACGGGGATGCAGCGCGACCCGCGGCAGGACCGAGTTCTACATTTAGCATCCAGCCACCGGAGCCTTTCGACTTTTCAAGATCGCAGGAATGGGCCAAATGGATACGTCGGTTCGAGAGATTTAGCCTGGCAAGTAATCTAGTAGCTCAGAAGAGAATCAAGTCAACACATTGATATACTGCATGGGAGATGAAGCAGATGATATTCTACGTGGATTGACTCTCACAGCGGCTCAGAGAGACACTTACCAAGGGTTCTTTGTTGTCAGGAAAAATGTCATATATGAGCGGGGAAAGTTTAATATGCACAGACAGGGAGAAGGTGAACCAGTGGACCCGTTCGTCACAGCTCTATATGCACTAGCGGAGCATTGTAGCTTCGGCGTGCTACATGATGAACTCATTCGAGACAGGCTTGTTGTCGGATTGACGGATAAGCGGCTGTCTGAACGGACGCAACTGGACTCAGACCTTACCTTGGGAAAAGCTATTACCATGGCTCGGTAGAGTGAAAAGGTGAAACGGCAACAATCTTCTCTGCGAGGTGACAATAGAACGGAGGCAAGTGACGCTACATTAGTGAACAATGGGTGTTTCTCAATGTCGAGTAAAGCTGCTCCAGAGCCACTATTTCATCGAGTGCCGACAAAGTACTGTTTACTGCTTGGAATTCAACCGAGCCCGGCGTACTTCGTTTGGAGAAATTTCGAGGCTGCACATGGACTCAGTGGTCTTAAAATCCCCACAATGCTTTGCGCACGGACCAATTTCCCCAAATCTGTGGTGGAAAATGTAAGGCAGGTCCTCTCATATGACATACACCTGCACACTTGCTAGCCTGTTCCACTCTGTTTTCCGAATGCCAGGAAGTATTCTTGCCTCGCTTCTGAAGGAAGTGACTTGGAAGACATGTGCTACCAAGTAAGCGTACTCGAGATTGAGAAACACCCAGAGTGTATAAGGGCAGTAGCAGAAATGCTAAAAACAAAGCTCAATCTGCTAATAGCTACCAAGCCAAGCCACAATACAACAAGGTTAATGATGCAAAGTGTTATAACTGTGGTTCTTCTCCTTCACATGCAAAGACTGAGTGTCCAGCCAAGGATGTAAAATGCCATGCATGTGGGAAAACAGCTAAAAGCATGCATGAGGTTAATGAAGGCTTGTTCTTAGGCAGCATTGAGGCCGACAATGATCCGTGGATGGCAGACATTTGACATTAGCAATAAAAGTGTGCAGTTTAAAATTGACACTGGGGTTGATGTTACAGTCATTCCTCACTCCGTGTTTAAAGAGGTCTATAAGCAGGGGTGCACATAACTGGTAGGCTACGCAGGTACGCATGCGCTGCAACAATCTGAAATGCGTACCGTCATTTGTGTCACAAAGCGCATTTTCGTACCGACGTACTTTTGAAGCTTTTCCAGAAGGCGGTTAGATCACCGGACAACAAAGTCGGTTCCCGTGTGCACAGACGGGGCTGCTGTTAACTTCGGTCTGTACAACGGACTTGGAGTACCAAACACTGACTCCAGGTACTTATCTGAGTACCTCACTGAGAAAGTTATGTGCACCCCCAGTGGTGTAGTGGGGATTTTTTTACTGGGTGGACGGGGCGGGGTGGACGGAGACACTATGGACGCGCTCGTGAACTTTCAACTCGGGGGGGGGGTACACTGTGGACCTCTGTGTTGCCTGTCAGCTGAACATGATGCATTTTAAACAATATAATAAAAATGCTGAGTGTGTGCAGTCCCGCAAAAAGTGGGACACCTGGTCACCCTACCACACACACACACACACACAATCACACAATCACTCACACACACACACACACACACACACACACACACACACACACACACACACACACACACACACACACACACACACACACACACACACACACACACGATTCAAATGAAGTTGCATAAATGCTTGAGCTACGTTTTTATTATAATTACTGTGAAATCTTATGTTTTCGTCATTATTACAACAAATACACACTTGCAACTGATAACACTGGCAATGATTTAATATTCATTAGACTGTTAAAAAAAAAATCATGCTTCAAATAAGTGGGTACCCCCGCGTCCAACGCCCACTACATCACCAAGGAAGCCACTTTGGGGTCCAGGGAAAAATCCTTTAGATGTAGTGGCCTTTGCTGGCATGATGCTGAAGAAAGGAGAGAGAGAATTTATGGAGGATGTGAATGCCATTCAACGCTTGCAAACAGCATTGCTCGGTAGGCCTACTAGTGTAGCGCTGAAGCTAGTGGCATGACTAGACAACGTCACTATGGACACGCTAAAGACTAATTACCCAACAGTATGCAGCTAAAAATAACTGTTGGCTGTGGGGCTTCGATCAGGCCAGAGCCTTCCAAGACTCTCTGATATCTCCACCAGTGCTAGCCATGTATGACACAAACAGAGAAACCAGACGCATCATCATACGTTTTAGACCGGTAGCCTATATGTCACGTTCTCTCACACAGACGGAGCAGAGATATGCACAGGTAGAAAATGAAGCTTTAGGCTTAACCTGGGCTTGTGAAAGGTTTTGTAACTTTCTCATCGGCAGACACTTTGAGCTGGAAACAGATCATAAACCTCTACTGAGTCTCCTGGGGTCTCAGGCATTGGATGCGCTTCCCCCACGGATTCAACGTTTCCGGATGCGCCTGATGCGTTATTCCTACTCAATCACACATGTGCCAGGGAAAAGCCTGTGGACAGCCGATACACTGTCACGACACGTGCACCTGTGAAAAGAGACGCCACACTAGATGAAAAAGAGTTCCTCGAGAGCACGAATATCTATGTGGACATGATTATCAACAGTTTGCCAGCAAGCACGGCTTACCTGGAACAGCTAAAAGAGCAGTTGGCAAAGGACAGTGTATGCGGAAGAGTGATGTAGCTGTGTGAAGAGAAATGGCCAGCACACAGCAACAGCAAACTAGCCATAAAGTTATACTGGGCGGAACAAGCATTCATAACTGTAGGACGGACTAGTGTTAAAGGGGGACAGACCCGCAACAATGAGAAATGAAGTGCTCGCCAGACTACATGAAGGTCACCAAGGAGTGGTGAAGTGTAGGGAGCGTGCCCGACAGTCTGTATGGTGGCCAGGGCTAAGTCAGCAGCTGAATGAGTTGGCTCTCAACTGCCGGACATGCAGCAAGGAGAGACAGAACCCCAAAGAGCCGCGATGCCAACACAATACCCAGGCCGACCATGGCAGAAACTGGATGCCGACTTGTTTATGCTGGGAAGCAAGCCATATCTGCTGGTAGTGGATTATGCATCAAGGTATGTGGAAATGGCTTTGCTGACACCCACAAAATCAACAGATGTAATCCACAATCTCAAATCCATCTTTGCACGACATGGTATCCCAGAGACGCTGGTCACAGACAACGGGCCGCAGTTTCTCGGGAAAGGCGTTTGAAGAGTTCGAAGAGTTTGCAGAGTCGTATGGATTTAAACACGTCACCAGCAGCCCGAAATATCCACAGAGCAACGGTGAGGCAGAACGGGCTGTAAAGACTGTAAAGAGTCTCCTTAAGAAAGCAGCAGACACATATCTGGCTCTGCTGGCTTACAGAACCACCCCACTACAAAACGGGCATAGCCCTGCGCAACTTCTCATGGGGAGGAGGCTTCGAACGACGGTGCCAACATTAACAGCGCTGCTGGATCCTGCTCTTCCCGACAGCGAGGCTGTAATTCTGCGAGAAAGAGAGAGGAGAATAAAGAATGCACAGCGGTACAACCTGCGTCATCGAGTGAGAAGTCTCGAGAGGCTTGCACCGGGGAAAGAGGTTTGGGTAACAGATCAGAAGGCGAGTGGAACGGTTATTGGCCGTCACAACACGCTCCGCTCCTACATTCTTGAGGGACCTCATGGGACAGTCCGACGTAATCGCCATCATCTCATCCCCATGTACTCCTCGTCAGAGCAGAGCGGCAGGGATGCAGCTGAGCAGCATTCAGGAGGTGTTCCAGAGCAGCGTACTGCAGAACCTCCGGAGTCGTGTGCTCAAGATCCGCCACCTACCCCTAGAACCAGGTCTGGGAGAGCCGTGGTGAGACCGGCTAGGTTGGACTTGTAAACAAACCAGAAGCCTAAGAGAAAATATATAGAGTTTTATAAAAGAGAAAAAAACTGTTTATTAAAAATGTTGTGCGTTAATGTTGTGTAATACACAAAATATCATATGGTTCATGAAGGTCTTGAGTTAGCTGTTATTTTATACCTCTGGTTCAGATAGGAACAAACCTTCCACCCTCCAGAGGCAGAATAATCCTCTAAAGTCTGTGGAGTCAATGGCAGTCTACCCATTGATTCCTAAATAGGGAGATGTGGTGTAATTGTGCTATTTGTGTGTTAGCCAATAGTATTGAAGTCCTACGGGCACGGGGCTATAACGTTTTAGGCAGACGATTATGGTAACGGGCATGTGAGCTAGGCAGGGCCGGCTCTAGACAATTTGCAGCCCTAGGCTAGATTTGAGTTGGCGCCCCAGCCAGAGAATCTTACAATAGAAAATATAAAGATCAATAGAGTATCCAAGGAATACACAATAGAATGGGGGGTGGACGTCACATCCTCTAGGGGGGTCCGGAGGTATGCCCCCCCGGGAAGATTTTTTTTAACATTTTAAAGGTCACATGTCAATATCAAGCCACACTTATTGTTTTTATTTCGGCTGTGACTTTGTGTGTGTTCAGGTTGAGTTTGGCTGCGTTTGGCTGTGTATCGCTAAACAAGGAAATCACGGAGGGGCGGGGGGGGGGGGGGGGGGGGGGGAGAGGGAGGAGCTGCAGTGAGCCGTTTAGTGGAGAATACACATACTTTACAGAGATGCTGTATGCGAAACCAATGTGAGTTTGGAAAATTGCATAGTATTTTTCTATTTTAGTATACCTCAACAATGGAATTGTGACCAGTGGAAATGGCCATGACATGTGACCTTTAAAGTAAAATGCTTCAATCTGGTGCACTTTAAGCAGAATTACTACTAGATCTAGGGGGTACAACTGTAAACACCCATATGAAAAAGATTGGTTTACATTTTATTAATCAAATAAGTATGTGAACATAACCAATAACCTACCATAGCCAATAACAAATAAATGTAACTTATTTTATTTTTGTTGTTCATTCATATCTTATATTTGACCTATTAACATTTATTTATTTGTGCATTTTTTTTAATCTCTCCAGTTTAAACAATATTTTTGGTTTACTGTCCTATAGTATACATTGAAATGATTTCAAACCTGTTTTATCCCAATAATTATAAAGGAGTGCCTTGGAAATATTTGTTTACATAAATTGTGAACAAACCGTTTGAGACCCACTGAGATAACTTAGACTAAAGTGAACTATCTAAACACTCAGAGTCCTTTACCTCACTGAGCTGTAGTCATCAGCCTCTCAGTCTGACTGGAGAGGACTCTCCCTCCACATTATTGTAGAAACGTCTTCTTCTAATATCCGTTAGAGCACCTAGCACCAGATTCTAATAACAACTGCGCCGGTACCGGTGCACCCTCCCTCTCTCCCTCATTCGCTCCCAATCTCACTCGCACTTTGGCTGTGAGCTGCGGGCGCCAGATAAGCCAACATCCCCCATTTTCATCACTTACCATCGTACAGGACAAATTAAAAGTGTAACCGGGGTCAAAAAAGGGCGTTACATTTACTTAATTATGAATGTTGTTACATCAAGGCCGAAAATTAGGATGAGCACCAACGGTCAAAAATGTTTTTCTACCAGCGCAGCGCCTCCCCAGATCTGGCGCCCGAGGCGAACATCTATAACGCCAGTGCTACGGGCCGGCCCTGGAGCTAGGAGTGTTCTAGCATGTGGGCAACCAATAAAAACATCCTTAATTGTGACAGTTGAACTCACGTGTTTTATTGAATAACACAACACTATGTGGCTTTTATCCTGGATAAAGTGTTTAAGTCATGGATGTTTAAAGTTTAACTTCTTCATATTTGTCTAATATTATAGTTCACTTTTCATTCAGGAAGTATGACGCTGCGCTGTCAGTACGCTTCTTCATGTTTGTGATGGGTCAAATGTTGCTAACCCCGCCCCTTTCATGTGAACGAGCACTCAGTCAGACAGAGAAACCCTGGCTTGAGTTACCGAGTTGATAACTAGCGTCGTAGTACCGCTTAGCGAGAGCGCGTTTGTTTTGGATTAGGTAAACCGGGTAAATCAAACATATCCAGGGTCTGTTGAACTGGATTCGTAGTAGGCTACAGGCCTCTGTTCCAACTTGAAACAAGAAAACACCAGTCTGTTTCTTAAGAAGAATTTTCCATTTCCAAAAATCTAAATGGTTGAATGTTCTTTTTCACTGACCAAACCTAGTTTCAAATGTTACTAATAAAATATGGATTAAGAGTACTATAGGCTAACATTAGTGTACTGCAGTGTACCTGCATATGTGGATGTAGAGCAAAGAGGGAGGACGCAAGTCAAATTAGAGTCAAACCATGGCATGAAACAAGATTGGAAATACAAGCATATTCTTTTAAAAAATAAGAAGGGGGGTAACACAAACACATAGAAATAAAAGCAATCTGGTAATATATACACCTACAACAAAGACATGAAGAGGTAAAACAGTACATTACAGGCAGTGTAATAGAGCAGGGCTGGGTTTATTCCATTTCTTCACTAACACCTTCAGAATTTAGTCCTATTCCTACCATCGCGTCTAGTTTTAATCAGTTTCAAACTCAAATACGGGTAGTGCTACAGGGACATCTGTGTGATCGGTTCACTTTCACTTCATCCCCTGTTAAAAGCCACTGTCTGCAGTCCTTTCTCACCAATACATCCTTTTCAGTTGTTTTTTTGTATATGATAACATTACTTCTCATTAGTTAGTCACTGTTTCAATGTATTTATGAAAGCAGATCCTGACACTGTTCATTGTCTGTTACTTGAAGTATTTAAATTAACCGAGATAGTAGTTAATGGGGCTCTTAAAGCCCACTTAAAAAGGAATCCGGGTTTGACAGCTTTTAAATAATCTTCGGAAGGAAGACATATTTAGGATCACCATACAGAAAAAAAACAATACTTTTACTATGTTAAGAGTGGATAAATATATAAATAAAAGCTGATCTTACTCATCACTCCTGAAAAGTCCTACAGATACACTAGCATTGACTGACAAATCCTGTACCTAATACCATACATATTTATAGAGATACAAAGATGAAAAATACTTTTTCTGCTCGTGGATTGAACCTGTAGTTCTTACATTTTATAAGGAACAGGGATTTACACTGCATTGGTTAGAGTTATACAACACATTTCCCTTTCATCAAGCCTTTAAAGCTTTTTGTTGGAACTAAAGGTCATTTAGTCTTGGTGCTGTATTAGATGCAGTGCATTGCAGGCATTGAAAGGTGTCTCTAATATTTAGTTCAACAAGATCTGACATTAAAACTGAATTTAAATGTGGAACTCCCTAAGAATGTTGAAAAAATTGTAATAACATATCAGAAATAACGGCGAAGGAATGCATAGATTTTCAAACTCTATTTCTAATTTGAAGGAGTGAAATGACGAAACTGAGCCCGGGCTCTACTTTGCTCTGCCTCGTCCCGCACTGTGGGACCCCGCTGGGGGGCTCATTCAGCATTACTATTTGAAGAAGCTGTAGACAAATGAACCGAGTATCAAGGCCAGAATCACACAGCAGCAGAAGATCATCATTTGTTTCTGGAGAAAAGTAAACAGAGAAGGAAAAGAAGATGTTGTGCATTGCTCAGTAAATGCATTTATGTCATGTAGGAACAAAAATTCAAAGAAATTAAAAGTCAACAGTGAAGTAAACAGACAATATTTCATCTGGCCATGTGACTGCTCCATCAGTCTCAACTTACCCTGCGGGCCTCCTGCTGGAATTTGGCTGCCTTTTTGGTATCGGCCACTGCCCTCTCTACAAAGCCCACCGACTGGTCCATGTTGCTCTCAATTCTGTCAATCATACCCCCCTAGAGAAGGGCAGGATAATGAGAGATAATTCTTTGTCAATTTTTCTTTTGGACATCTTCAGCTTTTCGAGCATTCCTTCAAATATCTGATCAGTTATATCATCTAACACAGCGACTGACAGCTGGAAGAACATGAGACTTTAACGTTCAACTTTAAAAACACTCTTATACACTTTATATCTACTCAGATACACCAATATGAAAAAAAACCTGTCTCCACAACACATTTCTCCTATCAGATGTGGCAACAGTTAGTACATTAGCAAAACTGCTTTTGGCAATGTTGCTTGTACAGTATATCAACAAGTAGATCTATAATTTTGCTCATAACATAAGGTCAGAAGTGATCTGTTTCTACCTTATTACCATTTGTTCACATCCAAAACACATGTATCACTGGACACCCTCTGGTTAGTTCCACTGGTAGCCTACATCACATTGGTTTATTATTGTGAATCAAGCTGGTTATTAGAAATCATATGATCAATGAAGAATATATATAAAGTTGTTTGGTGAAAGGCAACACATAAGTGATTGCTGCGTGTGTGCGTTTATACCTGATTCTCCACCAGCATGGCAATATCCACAAACATGTCATGGAGCTCCTTGATGCTGCTCTCCAGCCTCATGATGTCTTTGTGACGGGCCTCGATTTCATTCAGGGCCTGCTGGGTGATCTTAGATTCCATGATCTGGGGGGGGGGGGGGGGAGTGCAGAGGAGTGAAAACACATTAAAAGGAAAATACTTTTTTATTGCAAGAAGGTTTTATTGCAGCAATAGGGGAGGGGGGATCACGGCCTGAAAATAATATTAATTAATATATTTTGTACGCAACAAAATACATTTGATTCTACATTTCGCCATCTGCAAGTACACTCTGTTAATTATGGTACAAGTAGCATGCTACCTGTTGACAGTACCGTAGTTCACACCAAACCACGGTACAGTACATTATACTTTGGTTCCCCATTCTGTATACCATAGTAACGAGTATAGTATGCAATATGGAACATGCACCATGGTGCTGTCAAATATAGCCAGGTTCCATGTTATGGTACTATTAAAAAATACCATGATATATGCACTACTAAGGCAATGTCCATGCTTCTGTAACATGGCACTTTGTAACATACCTACTAATGTAAAATAAAAAATGTTACATGAAATAACGGACTGAGGTATGATCTTGGACAATCTCAATTCATTGTTGATCGACGATACATTAAGAGAGTGACTTAACTGTGAGTGTGTTATTTGAACTGTGTGTGTGCATGTTCAACATATTGAAACACACAGACTGTCTCACCCCGGCACTGAACACAGCCGAGTTTCCTCCCTCCAGCATGGCCTCCAGTTCTTCGTCAGTCGTTGCTGTCCCCGCTGTGATTAACAGGAAGACAGTTGAACAAGTGTTTCACACACAAACCTGTTAACAGCTGACAGCAATACACAAGGACGAGGCCTACTGTCAGAATAATAACAGCATACTAGAGTAACTGCCAGTCACCTGACTCCTGTGACAGTAGAGACACCTACCCCGGGATTCCACCGGGTCCTCCTACAGCGTCAAACCCTACCGGGCGCGTTTCATAAGCGGAGCGTCTTGCGTGCCGGCTCGCAGTTTTTGTTGATTTGGGCATATTTCCTGGACAGGCTACTTCGTACAGACAAAGTTAATAATAATTGTAATATCCCAGTTATAAACGACATGAATCGAAGATGTGTTGCTGTATTTTAGTGGTAAAAAAATGCATTCATCATCATAATTATTCTATAATTTACACAGTGCCTGTAAACCGGAGGAGAACGCTGGCATTTCTCCTCCCCTACTTGAAAGACTACAGAGGGATAGGGTTTGCAAAATTAGATTATTTTGGGGATGGGCCGGATGCTCTGACCAGTCCACTTCCTGCCCGGCGCTATGCAACGCCTCGCGTCGCGTCAAAAATAGACCAGCCGCCTATTTTGAGTGGAGCCCAGCGCCGAGACGCTTCTGGGACGCTTCTGGGACGCTTCTGGGACGCTTCTAGCCGTAACGCGGCGCGTCTGGTGGAATAGCACCCATTGACTAGAGTGGCCGCGATCACTGTGAATGCCGCGGCGCAGCCGTAATGCAGTGTCCAGACGTTGAAGTATGCCGGTGGGCGTGTCTGAAACTCGACCAACAACCAATCACATGAATCTCCCGCCCCGGACACACAAGCACGCGGTTTGATTGGCTAGCGCTTGTACTTCCATATGATTTGATTGGCTGATGCTTCCGTCGAAGCTTCAAAAGTTGAACATTGCTCAACCGCCTGCATCGCGTTATGGCTACGTTACGGCTGCGCCGCGGCGTTCACAACGATCGCGGCCACTCTAGTCAATAGCCGCGTTCACACCGGAGTACTTTTCCCCGTATGTTCACACCAAAAAGAGTACTTAGTAATAACTTTTACCCCCATTTTTAGTGCCTGTTGAGATGTAGTACTATCCTGGGGGGGAAAAGTGCCCCAGTTCTGATTGGCTGGGCGAATTGGAAACCACGCCCTGTAAAACTCTGAAAAGTTTTGTGAAGCCGCCATTGTATTTGTGGCATTAGCATTATTAGCACACCAACGGAGAGAGAATAACTTATGGCAACAAAAAAGAAAACAGGGGAGCGGTGGAGATGAGGAGGTGTCGGCGTTCTGGCGATTTACTCAGAAGGCTTCAATAGAAGCTGCTGGGAGTCCCAGCAGCTTCTACTGAAGCCAGTCCCCAACTCCGGGGACTTCCGGCCGGGAATTCGGGCGGCAGTATACGCCGTGAAGTTGTTTGCAGCTTGCCAGTAAACCCAAAGCAGAAGAAGAAGAAGTGACGTCAGCGGCTTCATTTGCGTAATCTTCCCTCAGGGAAAAGCACTCCGGTGTGAGCGCGATTGGTACTGAGTACCCTGGGGTAATAAGTGCCGGCACCAAGTACTGCAAAGTACGCGGTGTGAACACGGCTAATGGGTGCTATTCCACCAGATGCGCCGCGTTACGGCTCAGAAGCGTCCCAGAAGCGTCTTGGCGCTGGGCTCCGCTCAATATAGGATTCAAGTCTATTTTTCGACGTGAGGCGTTGCAGAGGCGCCGGGCAGGAAGTGGACCAGTCAGAGCATCCGGCCCATCCCCAAAATAAACAAATTTTGCAGACCCTATCCCTCCGTAGTCTTTTTTATAATTTATTTTTTATTTTTATAATATATTTTTATTGAAGACAACCATAAAAGACATTTTGTACAAGAAGGTTAAGAAGGGTTGCCAGTTAGTGTAAAACATAGGGGTTCTGCCTCTTAATGAATACTTAATTTTCTCAAATTTTAGAAAAGACATGACATCACTGCGCCATTTAGCATTGGAAGGAGCTTTTTTGGATTTCCAGTGAAGAAGAAGAAGTCGTCTTGCCAATAGCAAAGTAAATGCCAGAATATCCAATTGCCCCGAGTTGTATGTGTTGTAATCTTCTGGGCACCCAAATATGGCAATATGGGGACAGACTTTCACAGTGAGTGAGAGTATTTTTGAGATATCCTCAAAAAACTTCTGCCAAAAGGAAAACACTAATGGGCAAGAGAAGAACATATGGGATAGGTTGCAGGGAGAGGCTTGACATTTGTCACAGATGTCAATAACAGTGGGATATATTTGTGACAGTCGTGCCTTTGAGAAATGAACCCTGTACAGCACCTTGAACTGTATGAGAGTGAGACGAGCACAGGATGAACTTGTATGAATCCTGTTAAGAGCAGTGTCCCACCAGTGATCACCCAAGTTCACACCTAGCTCAGCCTCCCAGGCAGCCTTGATTTTAGTGGTGTGTGAGCTGTCATCGTTCAGGAGTTTGTTATATATTTGTGAAATAAGTCAAATAAGTATCCCAGTGAAAGTGGTTGAGGTCCTCAGATATATTGACAAAGGCTCTATGGCTAACGCAAAAAGCAAAGGAGATAGTGGACATCTCTGACGGGTTCCTCTGGATAAAGTAATATAAGGAGATTGAACGCCATTAGTGGAAATACTAGCTTGTGGGGATGTATAAAGAAGGCGTATCCATGAAATAAATATATCACCCAGCCCAAATGTACTCAGTACAGTAAGTAAATAGTCCCACTCAACCCTATCAAATGCTTTTTCTGCATCAAGTGAGATCACTACTTCAGGGGTCGTAGCGGTGTTTTTGGAGTAGATAATATTTAAAAGGGTGCGGACATTGTAAAATAGTTGACGTCCCTTTATAAATCCAGTTTGTTCTTCAGAAACTATGGTTGGGAGAATATTTTCTAATCGACGTGCCAAAGCCTTAGCAAGTATTTTCGCATCCACATGTATTAAGGAAAATGGCCTATAGGAGCTGCAGAGATCCGGATCTTTGTCTTTTTCTAAAAGCAGACATATGGAGGCTTGTCTTAAAGTGGGAGGAAGAGAACCATTCCGCAGAGATTCCTTATACACTGAGTGTATTAATGGGGCCAATTTAGATTTAAATCTTTTAAAAGATTCTACTGGGAATCCATCAGGGCCAGGAGCTTTTTTATTTTGCATGTTATTTATAGCGAGGATGATCTCATCTGAGGTTAATGGAGAATCAAGTTATTTTGAAACATCAGGACCTATAGTAGGGAAATTGAGATTGTCAAAGAAAGCGCCCATCTCAGAAGTGTCGGATGGCGATTCAGACTTGTCTAGAGAAGAATAGAATTAGCCAAAGACTGAGTTAATGGTACTAGGATCGGTATGCACCGTGCCTGATGAATCTTTTATCTGGAGGATCCTAAGTGAGGCTGCCTGACGGCGCAATTGGTGGGCCAAAAGGCGGCTCGCCTTATCACCATGCTCATAATACGTTGAACGTGAGCGTAAAAGCAGGCGCTCTGCATCAGTAGTTGTTATGAGATCAAATTCAGTCTGTAATTCAACTCGATCTTTGTGTAAATTGGGAGAGAGACAAAGGGCTAATTACTCATCTATTTTTTTTATCTTGCACGATATATCATTCATTTTGGCAGAACGAGTTTTATTTAACTGGGCTGAATAAGAGATGTTTGGCCCCGTAGGTAGGCTTTTAATGATTCCCACAGCAGAGAACAAGAGATGGGTTCATTTGTCGTTTTTTCGTTTTGTTTGTAATAAAATCATCAATTGAAGTTGCAATACATGTATTAAATGTGTCATCTGACTACAGCAAAGTATTAAACCTCCACGGCGTTGAGTATCGTGGTTGTGGTGAAATCCAAATATCCAGAGAAAGAGGAGCGTGGTCGGAAGTTACAATAGGGTGATATTTAACTGACGACACTTTGGTAATAAGTTTGGCATCGATGAAGAAATAATCAATTCGAGAAAAGGATTTGTGCATATGAGAAAAGAAGGAATATTCCTTAATGCAGGGGTTATAGAATCTCCAGGGGTCAATGCAGCCGTTTTTGGACATGAAATCAGAAAGAGTTTTTGACATGAGTGATGCGGTCTGCGTTTTAGGAGAAGAACGATCTAGACTGGGATCGACAACGAGGTTCATATCCCCTCCAAATATAAGCAGGTTATTATGCAGTGATGGAAGACATTCAAAAAGCTTGTTCATGAAGTGTGGGTTATTAACATTTGGGCATAAATATTGACTAACAATACAGGAACATGAAACAGCGTGCCTGAGATAATTAAATATCTGCCATTGTCATCCGAAGATGTGAAATTAACAGACTTACCAATTAAAATGACAACCCCTCTGGACTTAGAGTTGAAGTTTGAATGGAACACCTCAGAAACCCATGGACACTTAAGACTGACCTGGTCTGTGGAGCGCATTTGGGTTTCTTGTAGAAACATTATGTCTGTATTAAGTCGTTTCAGATGAGCAAATACCCTGGATCTCTTCAAGGGGCTCCCCATACCTTTAATGTTCCAGCTTACAAACTTCACTGGTGAGCCAGTAGGAGCGATTCCTAAATTGCTAGTATTGGTGGACATTTACTGAGGACTTTCTATAAAGAGAGAACTGACTATGAAGCACCAGCCAGAAAGAGACATAGAGGGAAACAAAGCAATAGAAAAATGAAATAAAATAAAATACAGTAAACAATCCCAGCCCTTCCCACCCATCCCATAGCACTTACATCGACCCGATCCCCAAACGATGGAGAACCCAGTGCTAACTCCACAAGGAGTCAAATTCCTATGGCTAACAGCTTGTGACCTAATAGTGAAAGCTAAACTTAGGTAAACTTAGGTTAAGCTCCTGCAAACTTGAGATTGATATAGAGCAAGGCACTTATAACCAGATCAACTTCCACATACAGAGAACTTGGTGTATGGATTTAAGAAAAAATAAAGAGTAAATAATTGTTCCAGAGGTGTTCATCATGGTGTGTTAAGAGATCCCTTCATTGACCAGTGTCTTAATGAATGTCTCGGCGTCATCCGGTGAATTAAACTGCCTCTCGGTACCACCATGGGTGATGCGGAGTCGTGCTGGGTAAAGCAGACCAAAACGTATCCCCGGTATCTCACGGAGCTGATGGCGGGCGTCATTGAAGGCAGCACGGGCACGGGCTGTCTCTCTCCAGTTCAGCGAACAGGTGCTCCACTTTAGCCTGCAGTGTAGAGATGTCATCAGTGGAGGTCGAGAGCGAAGTTTCCATTTCCCCTACGGTAGATTTCAGGGCACTCACATCAGACTTGATATTCGTAATACTGACACTTAAATCCGCCATTACTGTTTGTAGCTCTGCCTTGATGGATGATAAGTTGTCCTTCAGGGCCTCATTGAGCTCAGTTTTAAAAACAGCCGCCATCTCAGTACGGAGTGAAGCGAGCAACTCCTCCTTGAAATCGGGGGGGACAGCGGGCCCCGCTGCTCCGCTGCGAAGGGATCACTCGGAGGCCAGGATGCAGCGTGGTGAGCAGGCCTCTGGGACGGGGCGGACTAATTATTCATACTTTTGGCTTTAAGAGGCATTTTGGTCATCAAAAAGTCGAGAATAAACTGTTAAATACTCTTACACCAAGAACTATCTCATAAATAATGTGCCTGTAATCACATTTCAGAGCATGTTGCAGGAGCTCCTAAAAGTTGCGTCTTACTCCATCGATCACTCAGCCAGAAGTCCATCCCTCCGTAGTCTTTCAAGTAGGAGGAGAAATGCCAGCGTTCTCCGGTTTACAGGCACTGTGTCAATTATATATGTAGAATAATTATGATGATGAATGCATTTTTTTACCACTAAAATACAGCAACACATCTTTGATTCATGTCGTTTACAATTATTATAAACTTTGTCTGTGCAAAGTAGCCTGTCCAGAAAATATGCCCAAATCAACAAAAATTGCAAGCCAGCAGGCAAGACGCTACGCTTCTGAAACGCTTCTGAAACGCGCCCGGTAGGGTATGACGCCGGAGGAGGCCGGACCAAAATCGCAGCGCAGCCGTAACGCGACGCAGACGGACCCGGTGGAATCGAGGGATTACACTGAGGTCAACATGCCTCTGAATAATCAGATGAAATATACAATCAACACATCATGCTTAAAGTGGACTGATAGTAAGGCTACCATGTGGACTTCCTGTTTCACAGGAGATGTTGTGAAGAGCATACACGCCAGATGAACATATACATATTTCTGCCATATCATCAAGAAAATCTTTTTTTTGGTAAGACTTCAGAATCATGGAAAGCTCAGGAACTCCCCCACACTGTCAAATTGCTGTGTTCCTGACAATGCTTGAAACAAACAATGACACTGTCAGGTTAAACAAAACTGTTTGTTCTTGGTGCCAAATCCATGGGGGGCCTTTAGTGTCTGTAATACTCATATAAACTTAGTCCTAATGATACTACTATGATAATAATAATAATAATAATAATAATAATATTATACTATAATACTGACATGAACTGTGATCAGTGAACCCCTACTGCTGACAGTACCATTGTAAGGGGTCCATACAGGGTTGGAGTTATGTGGGAGCCAATGGGAGCCGAGCTCCCATAAGGAGGGGTCTGAGCTCCTATGAAAGCAGTGAAATCATACATCTGTGGGGGTCGCTAATACATTACAAACAACCATTATTTTAATCACAAATAATGCAATTTAATGTAATGAGTATTATTTACGTTAACGAGGTAAATAGGCTGAAAGAAAAACATGTTTTCCAAAAGAACTACGTATCGTATTCTCTCTTGAATGACAATATGCCTGCACTTCACCTCCAAGGTACGCAATAAAATATTGGACCACGTAATTAGCAGTGAAGTCTCAGTGTAAATGGATTTACTGAACTCCAGCTCATTTGAGTCTCGATGATTGATCAATTTAATAGTCATATTCAGACCTGACTATAGCAGGTCACAGCTTCACCATTTTTCAACTGTCCTACAAGTTGTTAACGCTCTTATTCCAAACTATGTTGTGTAAGAAGTGGTTAGTGGCTGTCATTTTCGTCTTCAAAGCAGATTTAATACTTTTTTAACTGAGAACAAGCTGCAATGATTTGAATAAGCATATGGTAATATATAAGACATAAGATACACAATATACCTCACATAATGTCATTATGCTTTAAAAAAATAACTGTGTAATTCAGGAAAGTAACCAGAAGGCCAAGTCATGTATAGAGGAACAATAACATAATTATGTGACACTGAATGACTGTGACACATGGTGAACTTGAAAAAGTGATTGATAGATTCATGAAAGGCATATTCAAAACAATTAAAGTAATGTATTTCGGCCTGACTCGGAGGAGGAAGTCATGATATCATGACTGTAACTCACTGATCTCCAGCTGCCGGGCGATCCGTCCTTTGCTCTTATCTCTGAAGTCCATCTGAGCCTCGTTGTATCGGGTCATCACCTCAACAAACTTCTTGGCCAGGATGGCATGCTGGGAACAGAGAATGCAAGTGCCTTGTTTAATGACTTTAAAAGGGGAGTAAATATGTAATGTAAGTGACATAACACATAATTGTGTCCATGTTTATGTTTTCCGCTTCATAAAATGATTTCAATGGGCCTTTTATTCACAGAGTGCAAAGCAACAGAGGTAAAGACCAGGGGCCGTATTCACAAAGGATCTTAGGGCTAAAAGTAGCTCCTAACTGGCGAATTTAGGAGAAACTCCTAAACATAATGGGCGTGTCAGTCTTCAATTTAGGACTCCTAATTTTATTCACTAAGAGCAATTCACAAAGTATTTTAGGCCTAAAAGTAGCACCTAAGTTTAGGAGAGCTTAAAAGTCCTCGAGAGGACTCCTAACTCAGTAAGACTTATTCACAAAGAATCTGAAAATGGCTGCGAGACGAAATGTTTTGGAGACAATGGAAGACTGTGAATTGATCAAGAGATATAGGCTAAATCGTGAGGGTATCAAACTTGTTGTGGAATTAGTGCGGCATGCAATAACATCCCCGACTAACAGGAATAACCCGATTAGTCCGGAAATAAAATGTTTGGCAACACTACGATATTTTGCAACAGGGAAAATGCAACTTTGCAATGCCGACGATTTAGGGATATCGCAACCATCAGTCAGCCCTGCCAGAAACCAAACCATCAACGCGCTCTCTAGACCACATATCATCCAACAGTTTATCCGGTTTCCTTTGGACAATCAACAACTACACAGGATCAAAGCCAACTTCATGGCAATTGCAGGTATGCCCGGTGTGGTCGGTGCTATTGACGGGACGCACATAAAAATAATTGCGCCATCAAAAGATGAGGACGTGTTCGTCAATAGAAAGAAAGTACATTCCATCAACACGCAGATTGTTTTCATTCATCATGATAGGGGGACTTGAACGGCGGTATGGGCTGTTATTGAAAGTGTTTAAGTGCTGGAAATATGCTCATTGGATAATAGTTTGCAGGGTGCTTTTAATTGCCCCCTTGATTTAATGCAATTTACGTATTTTTATTGTTTGCTCTCTCTCTTTAACGTGCATATACAACGTCATTATCGTGGTCTGCACAAACTTGTCATCATGCGTGTATTCTGCTAACTGCATTTTTTTTAGCGCGAGTTAGGAGCACTCCTAGCGGTAAGATAAAATGCTTTGTGAATACGGCCCCAGGTCTCTGTGTCAGCTTCTACAGGAAGGGTGGGGGCTGAGAACTTCCAGAATCAATAAATATGTAAACCCCATTTCCTGTGAGCTCCAGCTCTTTAAAAGGTAGAATTTCTATAAGTAAACTTAATTAAATAGTTATATCTTATAAAGTCTGACCTGTGATTTGCGTATCCTGACGTCAGCTGAGGCTTTTTCATCTGCTTTCTCAAGCTGGCCCTCAATACCTGATACACACACACACACACACACACACACACACACACACACACACACACACACACACACACACACACACACACACACACACACACACCCAGGACAATTGCAAATTGCAAAAAGATTATTTCAATTGGATAACTTCCAGACATACGCAGAAGTGTGCAGATGTAAACACAAGATGAGACAAAACAGAAATAGTTATTGATATAAGACATGTTTAGCATTTTACTCAACAAACAAATAAAGAATTGATTTGTTCTTCTCCACATCGGACCTCTAGCTGTTAATGGAGTTAATACAATCAGTGAACAGGAAAAAAAACAATACTGACTCTTCAGTTTGTTTCTTGCGTTGTTAGCCGACTTCTTGATCTCATTGGTGACGGCTTCAACTTCATCCTGTGTTTCTGAAATAGAGTAAGAGGCGAGGGAGTTCACAAACAGCAAGAAGTGTGTGTGTGTGTGTGAGCCTGAGAGTGTGTGTGTTTGTTACTCTGTTCAGATGAAGCAGCTGACAGGATGGTGGAGTAGAGTTTTTTTATTTCTGTGACACTCTCATCAATCTTGTCAATGCTGGTGCGGATATCTTCTATCTGAAAGAGATACAACATTAGCACAGAATACGTTCACTTCTAGCAATGTGAGCAACAGACAGACACACATTGAATACCTGAGCAAAGAAATCATCCATAAAAGCCTGATTCTCCACTGGAATCTCAACGTCATCGCTTCCTGGGTCACTCTTCTGTTAAACACACACACACACACACACACACACACACACACACACACACACACACACACACACACACACACACACACACACACACACACACACACACACACACACACACACACACACACACACACACACTGATTACAGCAGGAGGCCTGAGACCTGCAGCTCATCACAGAGACGGCCGGACATATTAATGCTTCCCACCTCCTTCAGCTGGGCCAGGCGGTCCTTCATCTTCAGAGCTCTGTGTTTAATTCACACTTTAACAAATAAATCAATATATAGATATGTAGATGGGTAAAACCACTACCCCAAAGGTGTCGGACGACTATTCCTTCCCTAGCCTACAGGATGTCAAGATGGCATCCAAATTAGCCCAGTGGAAGTGATTAGCTGCTTCAGTGGATGCTGGAGAGTTGGCAGGAGGAGTTGTCAGAGGAGAACCGGCAGACATGGAGGAGAACCCGCAGTCATGGAGGAGAACCCGCAGTCATGGAGGAGTCAGAGGAAGGAGTGAGGAGAGTTCTTCATGAGGAGAAGCAGCTGGTTGGTCTGGACGCTCCTCTCTCTCAGTATTTGTTGTCCACCTATCAGGTCCACTAAGCCTCTATCCTCTAAGAACGGATTAGGACAACAGTGCAGGACGATAAGATAACACCCCCCCACACACACACACACAAACACACACACACACACACACACACACACACACACACACACACACACACACACACACACACACACACACACACACACACACACACATCTCCTAAACCTGCATAGTGTGTTTTCTTAAGCTTTTACTATTAATCCATACAATTGCTAAATGTAATAGACAATGTCTTACTTACCTACTGTTTAAAACTATTCAAATGGGGGTGCTCTTATGAAAATAACAAATGTCTGACTGCAGATGGTGTTTCTTTCTTTGAGATATATGTGGAGCCGCATGGCCGCTAGGGAGTGCTAGAGTGGCTTTGACTGAGTTGAAAAATCCTGCATTCAAATTCTTACTTAAGTAAAAGTACAAAAGTATTATCTGCAGAATGTAGAAGAGTCATTTGTGCATTGCCTTTGTGTGTATACATAATTATATATCTGACATGCCTAATATTGTTGCATCAAGTAGCATTTTACTGCTGGAGACAAACAAACTGATTGACTTTTTGTAAATTATTTTAATAATTTGACTCTTTTGTGACTTAAAGAGTTTGTCCACTATAGTTTGATTTTGAGGGATTCATTTTGATAAAAGTAGCTGAAGCTGTTAAATAAATGTAGTGGAGTAAAATCGTATTATTTCCCTTTTAAATGTAGTGGAGTAGAATTATAAAGTACCATGAAATGGAAATACTAACAAAGCACATTTTTAAATGTTTAACAATAGCTTAACGACCAATAAAATAGATACATTTGCTGTGGTTAAAAACAATTGTATTATGATAGAAAGAAATAAATTTCCTGCTGAAAATGTGTGTGAATGCTGTAAACTGTGTACATTTGTTGCTGAATTTAGCTGAAAATGCAAAAAAAGCTGAATATTTAATTAGCAAGCAGATCTCTCCCTTCACTGTCACATCGCGAGTGCAGTAAAGCCCGCCTCCAGTTCTTCAGGATCTGCATTCTGATTGGCTAAAGCACTTATTTGTTGAAAACTCTGTGTAACGATTGGGCTGGAACTTGTGTGTTTAACCCTTGGTGAACTGGGATACATATGCGCTAAAAAAACAAAACACACAATTAAAATTCGATATGAACTGAGGAGCCGCATGAGACTTGGCAAAGAGCCGCATGCGGCTCGAGAGCGGCGGGTTGGTCAGTCCTGTACTGCAGCATCTCCAACGCTTTCGAGCGGTCTCGTGTGAACGGACACGTTTCTGGTGCCTGTTGCGTGTGGACGGAATACTTTTTTGATAACGATTGCGGTCCGTTTGCGTTATCCTCCTCGTGTGGCCAGGGTTTTAGTGCCATGTTAGGGGGACATTACAGAGCTCAGGAGTCCGCCCTTTGAGGCTTGAAGAGCGGATATATGCCCCTTTCACACCAACGCGTTTTCAGCTACGGCTCGGAGATAGAGCCTGAAAAGTACCGTTTTTTCCTGTTCACACCGCAGCGGCGCCGCCTCTTAGCTCCGGAATCCGATTCACTTCCAGCTCCAAAAAATTGTCGGTCTAGAGGCAAGAGCTTCGGAGCTAAGAAGCGGCGTCGCTTACGTCTCTCTTACGTCGAGGCGTGCAGGAGACTAAACCCACCTCCCCTGAACATGGGTCGACTGAAGAGTCTTGTCATGCCTGCCTACAAGCGGTAGTGCTTATAAACACACTTTATAAAGTCAGGCAACACTAACCAGGCTTCGTGTGATTCTGTTTATTTGTACCTTACTTTGACCATCCGTTCACTGTTATTGATCATTGTGGAGAGAGGCAGACGTTTTGTTTTGTATAGCAACTATCGGATGGAATCAATACATGGGCTGCACAGGTTGTCGTGTCCGACTATCACAAGTAGAGTCATAATAAAAATACGCCGGTAAAATGTGCCTGTAGAAAACGGTTTATGCCACAATAGGATAGTGTTAGAAATTAAAATCAATGTTTTGATGGTATAATGTAGCTTAAACATACCGTCAGTTTAAACGCTCTTTTATACTGAAAAACCAGAAATTCTTGTGCACAAGCAGTTAAGCTTTTATTCTGAAAATCCTTCATCTACGGTTAGCATGTAGCATGTGGCTAATATACGATTTCCTAAAGAGGTGAATTGAGAAGTGTTGGAGATTTGGAGGATGTTGAAAACCAACCTCGTCTCCGCGTGTCGTTTGCTAAACTGGGTGAATTCGGGAAAATAAAGCGATTAAGAAACACCAGAATACAAGTTAAACAATAATCCCGCTTTTAATGATATACAGTAACGATACAAAATACAAATACAAAGAAATCACGAAGCACTCTGCAGAGTACTCCGGGCTCAGGTTCTACCACGTGTGAGACAGGTCTCAGGAACGGCCGGTGAAAAACAAGAGCGCGAACCAAAGGAAAACACAGTCTTTCATACTAAAACACAGGAGGAGGAGGTGTACGTGCTTTCCCCCAGAGGTCATCTTATTGGCAGAGACCAACACATGGCCTGTCGCACCCAATCAGTGCGACACAGCAGCTTGTAGCCAGCACACACACATCTCCTTTATGGCCCTTTGTCCCTGTGTCCATCTTCCCGCCTCCTGACTGCCACACACAAGTTAAAAGTATGTTTTAAGATATAGTTGTTATAGTTGGCTAAATATACGTAATACATGTTAATTACTTTCATATCAATAATAACGAGGAACACGTTACCTATGCTCTTAAGCAGTAGTAGAGATGCTTTTCAAATAGTCAAATTTCACACAGGCCTAATACAGAGAACACCCTTATTAGTCCTATAGCCCTTCCATTTGTTTGAGCTATTGTTCACATCTTTACTTCAAATAAAAGGTTTCACATTGTATATTTCCAGCTTCCTTTACACATACTGTTATTGTTAATACAAAGTAACCAACCACACACCTCTATTGAAAACAAGTCGATTCCCCTGACAATTGACATGCTGAAACTCCTCGGAATGCGCTGCCTCCCCCACCTCTCTCGTCCCTGTCATAAAAACTGCTTCCATTTCATATAGAGTAATAAAAGATGTTTAAGCTAATTTCTCCACAATGTTTGTAGCCATTTAGTACCCACACATGAAAGAATAAGAACAGAGGTATAGTTGACCAGTAATCATGTAGCACTTATATTTACTTCAATGAAAACACATACACATCTGCTACAAGATTGTGTCACGCACACCCTTCTTTTACGAGGGAACATTCCAGCGTCTGGCACTATTCCCAAATATGGTGTCCCCTTCTCACCTCTCTCTCCATACACAAGGACTTCACCTCAATATATTGGGGGAGGAAAAAGATACTTTGTCCCTTCAAATTTAACACACATGAACATATATAAGGTGACACCAAAATGAATATACCAGATTTTACTTTCCTGTCATACCCCGTTACTTTAATACTTCAAATAATTCAAATAATCCTTCAGAAGCGAAATGACTTGGTGTGGTGAAAACCGAAACCTACTGATTTAACACTACAACGATAGATGTCGAGATACTACCATGTTGAATATTAAATGAAAGTACAGTTTATTTGAATACATTATTGTTTACAGACGAGAGTAGCATGTGGCAACATCCGGAATGACCGGAAACCAAACGAGCCGAGAAGTATTGTTTAGAGTATTGATTACAGCGTTTAGAATGTGTTAAATGAAAAGTGATGAAAGAGAATATGAGGAGAAACGGCGTGTTAAGCATATATTGAATGTGAAAAGAACCTATCCTCTGTTTAAATGCAATAACGGACATTGGAGACGAGGTGAGCCGGCTGGCGGGGAGGAGCCAGCAGAGGATATACAGGACTGTCTCAGAAAATTAGAATATTGTGATAAAGTTCTTTATTTTCTGTAATGCAATTAAAAAAACAAAAATGTCATACATTCTGGATTCATTACAAATCAACTGAAATATTGCAAGCCTTTTATTATTTTAATATTGCTGATTATGGCATACAGCTTAAGAAAACTCAAATAT
This sequence comes from Notothenia rossii, assembly GCF_949606895.1. Lineage (NCBI taxonomy): Eukaryota > Metazoa > Chordata > Actinopteri > Perciformes > Nototheniidae > Notothenia > Notothenia rossii. The sequence goes on along the minus strand of NC_136912.1, from coordinate 48,130,430 downwards.
CCTATCTCTAAATATTAGAATATCATGAAAAAGTATACTAGTAGGGTGTTCAACGAATCACTTGAATCGTTTAATTAACTTGAAACACCTGCAAGGGTTTCCTGAGCCTTGAAAAACACTCAGCTTGGTTCAGTAAACTAAATCACAAGTATGGGGAAGACTGCTGATCTGACTGCTGTCCAGAGGACCGTCATTGACACCCTCCATCAGGAGGGTAAGACACAAAAAGAAATTTCTCAAAGAGCAAGCTGTTCACAGAGTGCAGTTTCAAAGCACATCCACAAAAAGTCTGTTGGAAGGGGGAAATGTGGCAGGAAACGCTGCACAACCAAGAGAGATGACCGCAGCCTTAACAGCATTGTGAAGAAGAGTCGCTTCCAGAATTTGGGGGAGCTTCAAAGACAGTGGACTGAAGCTGGAGTCCAGGTATCAAAAGTCACTGTTCACAGACGTGTCCGGGAAATGGGCTACAATAGCCGTATTCCCATGGTCAAGCCACTTCTGAACTCAAGACAACGGAAGAGGCGTCTGACTTGGGCTAAGGAAAAGAAGCACTGGACAGTTGCACAGTGGTCCAAAGTCCTCTTTTCAGACGAAAGCAAGTTTTGTATTTCATTTGGAAGTCAAGGCGCCAGAGTCTGGAGAAAGGCTGGAGAGGAGCAAAATCCAAGTTGCTTGAAATCCAGTGTGAAGTTCCCACAGTCAGCGATGGTTTGGGGAGCCATGTCAGCTGCTGGTGTTGGTCCACTGTGTTTCATCAAGCCCAGAGTAAATGCAGCTGTGTACCAAGAGATTTTAGAGCACTACATGCTTCCGTCTGCTGAAAAGCTCTATGGAGATGAGGAATTCATTTTCCAGCATGATCTGGCACCTGCCCACAGTGCCAAAACCACCAGTAACTGGTGTACTGACCATGGCATTACTGTCCTCGATTGGCCTGCAAATTCCCCTGACCTGAACCCCATAGAGAATATGTGGGGTATTGTGAAGAAGAAGCTGAAAGACACCAGACCCAACAATGCTAATGAGCTAAAGGCCGCTATTGAAGCATCCTGGGCATCCATAACACCTCAGCAATGCCACAGGCTGATTGCCTCCATGCCACGCCGCATTGATGCAGTAATCCGTGCAAAAGGATTCCCAACCAAGTACTGAGTGCATTAATGGACATTTTCAAATGTTTGATTGTGTTTTGCTGTTATAAATCTTTTTTTTTTACTTGGTCTGAGGAACTATTCTAATTTTTTGAGATAGGATTTTTGAGTTTTCTTAAGCTGTATGCCATAATCAGCAATATTAAAATAATAAAAGGCTTGCAATATTTCAGTTGATTTGTAATGAATCCAGAATGTATGACATTTTTGTTTTTTTAATTGCATTACAGAAAATAAAGAACTTTATCACAATATTCTAATTTTCTGAGACAGTCCTGTATATAGCAGCGCCGGAGGAGAGATCCGCTGTCTTCTTCTTGCTCAGGAGAACCAGATCACAGCTGTTTTCTGCCGGAACAATATTCTGTCTGTAACACTACCGCGCCTTTTTTTAATTAAAGTATCCCATTTGAATCTTTTCAGAGACTCCATTTAGTCTCATTTTAAAGCTTCTCTCCTGGACGCGAGAATAAAGAACATATTTAACAATAGCAAAAGCAAGTAGTCAGTTTACCTTCGGTTGCTATGCTAACAGCACCCATTTTATACCAGAGAAACTTTAATAACAGCGTTGTGATGCCAAACAGCGTCAATTCAGACTGACAAACATTCACTTAAGGGGAACTGGGGATATGAATCAGCTGCTTGTGTGACAGTCGGACAGTGAATACTTTAGAGCGGCCGCTGCAGTGTGAGCTAACCGGGAGCTAACGGGAGAATAAACTCCCGTGGAAGAGCAGCCAGCACTGCAGCGGTCGGTAAATGCCGCTGAAACACATTAATAAACAATGAACAAAGGCACTCTGGAGAAAAGCATAAGGTTGGAGAAGTCGTTATTTAATTTAATCTGGCTTCGTGTGATTAAAAGCAACACGATCATCGACCCAACGCAGTCCCCCGTTGTTGTTGTTGTTGTTGTTGTTGTGAGCGCCGTTGGGGAGCAAATCAGCGATGTAAACGGTGACGTCATGACACAGCAGCGGCAGCACCAGTCGGGCTCTGGGCGGTGTGAACAAAGCGGGAGCAGAAAAGGGAAACCGGAGCTGAACCAGAAAAGCTCTAGTTCGGAGCTAGAAAGGGAAATCGCTGGTGTGAAAGCCGCAAAAGAGAGGTGTATTTACTGGTGTGTTCCCCTCAACCTGATCTCACCAGAGTGCGTGAGTGACTCACCATGAATCCTTAACACCGCATTGCGTGGTGGAGTCACGAACTTTGCTACATTTACGTGTCTGCACCACGCAAACAACCCCAATGTAAAGTGAATGAGGCTCCTTCCCTTACGAAAATTAACTATAGTATTACTATAGTATACTATAAGAGTTGTATAGTATCCTATAGTAAGTTTGTAGAGTTCTATAGTATTTTTCACCAGCTATCGTATTACTATAGTCTTTTCTGTAGTGCCATTTTACTAGCTATAGTAGCCCTATAATATTTCAATAGTAATACTATGTATTTAGATCTTTGTAGTATTCCTATATTATTTTAAATAGTATAACTATAGTATAATATATAGTGTTTCTGTAGTTGTTTTTTGAACACAATGTAAACCACTCCTATAGTAATAGCATGATATTGTCATAGTGAATGCATATTATTATATAGTGTTTGTAAAAGTATTACCATAGTGTTTTTTTTGGTGTTTCTGTATTACAGTAAGACTATATTATTTTAAATAGTACTACTGTAGTATAATATTTAGTGTTTCTGTAGTTGTTTTTTGAACACACTATAGAACACTCCTATAATAGTATGATATTGTCATAATGAATGCATATTATTACCATAGTGTTTGTAAAAGTATTACACTCCTAGAATTAATGTGTCATTTTTTTTTAACACACTGCTGTGTCAAAGGCAATTCAACACATTCAGTGTCATTTCTGAACTATTTTACACACACGTGTGTACATAGAAAAAATAAAAATGCACATAGTCAACACATTAGTGTTGACTAACACTGGGCTAACATTGGGCTAACATTGGGCACTGTCCTGCCCAATCACGGTTGAGTTATTTCAAATGTATCATTATTCAACTGTCAAACTGTCAATCAAATGTCCCAACTGCCATTTCACCTCTGGCTGCTGTGGAGGATGGATGTCAGTGGAGGAGAGTCTAACTCTAGGTAAGTTATAGAGAAACAAAACTTTTTTAACAAAGTGAGCAGATATATTGTCATAATGTGAGCAAGCTAGGGGTCTAAATACATGTTTTTAAACTTAAATAAATATGTTTTGCCAATGTTGAACAGCTAACTATTGTTTGAGTTTAGCTGCCTGGATGACAATTATTTTCCTTTAGGCCGTTCTTCTTCTTTTTTATTATATTTATTTTATCTTAACTTAATGTAGCTTACACTCTTTTATGTGATCATTATTCAATCGGCATTATATTGATAGCATTAGCAGCTATATGTTTAATGCTATCTAGCTACTTTGGCTAGGTTTCATTGTTCGGCCAGATGTGGCGAGAAAGTGCGAGTGAGGCTGCGTTGATATACAGTCTCTTACAGTGCAAATACGTAACTTACTCGCACTAAAGTTATTTATTAGTAGTACGTGTACAATACAGTTTACCTGTTTCTGACTAAAACATCAGCCACTACTCTATACTTGCAAATATTATATTGTGTAGAAGGGAGATTTCATATCTGCCTCTTGTCGCTAAGGCAACTGTGTATGTGAGACGCAGCCTCACGCACGGCAGTTACTGTAGGCCTTCCCGATTTGATTGGTCGGAAGGCAAGGGCCGTCGGTCTTTCCTTCCGACCAATCAAATCGTTGGAAGGGAAGGCCGGCGGGCTTTCCTTGACATGTCCCTGACGCGTCTATCGTTATTCCAACCCAGTTTAGATTTAACCACTCCCACTTCCGCATTACGCAAGGACGTAGCTTTAGCGTCATAGACTTCATCTTCGGCAGTTATAGGGGTCGCGGTGTAAAGCAGGATATTGAATAGTTGTTTTTTGTCTTTCCAAAGGATTTGTTGACTGAAAGTAAACGATCCAGAGTCCTGAGATTGTATTACTGGTGTTTTATCATCTCAGCTGGTGTAAGTGCAGAATATTGAACATAACCTTGACTATTACTGTGTAGCCTACTTCATTTATCTGACAGCATTATTTAATGATACTATTATATATATATACACACACATGTATTAATTTATAAACATATATATATATATAAACACACACTTATATGTACTCACACATGTATTTATTCATTTATACACACAGATGTATTCATTCATTTATACACACACAGCATTATTTAATGATACTATCTTATATATATACACACATTTATTCATTTATAAACATATATATATAAACACACACTTATATGTACTCACACGTGTATTTATTCATTTATACACACAGATGTATTCATTCATTTATACACACACACTCACATATATACTGTACACTTTATATTAATTAATTTGTACACACACACATACATATATATATATAAACAAAACAACACAATATAATAAAAACAGTTGCAATAATAACATAATATGGTATGATCAATTCTACCCTTTTGTTTTTGCTCCCATATTTCAATTAAAAGATATTTTTCAAAATCAATATTGGTGGGGGCTCTTTTGAAAAAGATAATGTTAGAAATTAAAATCAATGTTTTAATGGGGAAATGTAGTTTAAACATGCCGTCAGTTTTAATCCTCTTTTATACTGAAAAACCAGAAATTCTTGTGCACAAGCAGTTAAGCTTTTAAGCTTTTATTCTGAAAATCCTTCATCTCCGGTTAGCATTTAGCATGTGGCTAATATACGATTTCCTGAAGAGGTGAATTTAGTAGCGAAATGATATGGAGTGGTGCAAACCGAAGCCTACTGATTTAACACTACAACTATAGATGTCGAGATACTACCATGCTGAATATTAAATGAAGGTACAGTTTATTTGAATACATTGTTTACAGACGAGAGTAGCATGTGACAACATCCGGAATGACCGGAAACCAAACGAGCCGAGAAGTATTGTTTAGAGTATTGATTACAGCGTTTAGAATGTGTTAAATGAAAAGTGATGAAAGAGAATATGAGGAGAAACGGCGTGTTAAGTATATATTGAATGTGAAAAGAACCTATCCTCTGTTTAAATGCAATAACGGACATTGGAGACGAGGCGAGCCGGCTGGCGGGGAGGAGCCAGCACACCATATATAAACAGCCACGGAGGAGAGATCCAGGCTCTTCTCTTCCCTATCGAGGAGCGGATCACAGCTGTTTGTCTGACTGAACAATATTCTGTCTGTAACACTACCGCGCCTTTTTTAATTAAAGTACCCAATTGAACTTTCACAGAGACTCCATTTAGTCTCCTATTTTAAAGCTTCTCTCCTGGACGGGAGAATAACGAACACAGTTAACAATCTGGTGACTTCCCTGACGTGATCTCGCTGACCGAGGAGAGAAAACCAACCGGCTTTTTCCTGGAGACGCTTGCAGCCATTCGACACACAAGAGCTCAAATCAATCGGTAAGAAGATGCCTGTTATGACAAAGATTCTTCACTAGTTAAACTAGGCAAAGTTAGATTTGTGTGTTTGATGGCAGCCGGCTGATCCTGAAAATAGCTGTGCATTTTAATGTTAAAACAACCCAAACTGATAAAATAATCACTCTAAAACCACGAGGCGTTGTTTTGTCACAGGCAGGGTGAGTTCACATTTTCTTTTGTTCCATTAACCCTGCATGCTATTAACCACGTGTGGGTGTTGAATTTTAAATATATAGTGTGTGGACATTGTACTTCGGATAGGTGCCTTGCTGCTTTCACATGGGTGTCTCTTGTTACGATTAATAGTTAGTTAGCCTATGACGTAAGGGTATATAGCCCATTTGACGACTTTTTGTTAAGATCTAGAGACATAGCGAATCGGTTAAGGGCCGAGAAAGTGAAAACCAGCGGGGCATAGTGAATCAGTTAAGGGCTAAGACCGAAGTCAGTGAAGAAAGTCCTTTTCAAGAAAGGCTTGGTTAAGGTCTAGGCCTTTATCAGTGGTTAAAACTGTTCTGTTTAAAAAAAGATATTGCGGGTGGGTTACGGTAATCGGAGTTACAGCAGCAGTGCAGTAATAAGACGACGGTCTATTATCAGTGGCTGATAGGTCTCCATATTAGTCCCAGTTTGGCGTGTCCAAATAGCAACAGTTAACCATAGTCGACTATAAAGTCAAATATTACGTGAACAGGTTTATAGCTAGTGCGTAAGGGTTCCTAACTTTAAGTGATGATATCAATAAGATAAAGCCCATTTTTTCATAGTAAACTAGATAGAAATGTGGTTATTTTAAACTAAGTGTTGTTTTGGCTTGTATTTCAGGGTTTATGATACCACACCAGTGGTTTACTTTGTTACTGTTCGTTTAAAGATCACCTAGCCATTGTTTAAACTCCCACCTGGGAGCCGCATGGACAAATCTCTTTGTCTACAGGTCAGAGTGCGAAATAATCGGGTGCCATCTTGTTTACACCCCACATGTGGAAAAACAAAGACAGGGCAATCGCCATTTCGTGAAATGCTAATTCAAAGCACTCCTTTCTTTGTTCTTATGCAGCTGGTTTCACTCCAATGAGGCATTTTCCTGACCTCCATCTTGTGAAGAACGAATAATACTTCTTGTCACAGTTGGAACTAGAAGGCTGAATCAATTTTTGGATATTAGAGAGAAGGATTGTTGTATTTCCAAAGATTTGAAGTATTGCTGCTGGCAAATGTGTTTTGGCGGTTTTTGAAATATTGCTGCTGGCAAATGTGTTTTGGCGGTTATGTGTGTTATGTGTGTTTAACCATAGTGTACATTCCTATTTTAAAGATATTTTTGAGGAAACTAAGTTTCTCCTTGTTAAAAACGAGTCAGTTTTGAAACAGCTATTCCCTAGTGGATTAAGCTGGAATTTAAAATAGCGCACTCTGGTGGTAGTACAGAATGATTACCCAAATAGCGGAAACACCATAACATTGTGAATATTCTTCTTTGCAAATGTGTTTTGGCGGTTATGTGTTGTGTTGTTTAACCATAGTGTAAATTCCTATTTTAAAGATATTTTTGAGGAAACTAAGTTTCTCCTTGTTAAAAACGAGTCAGTTTTGAAACAGCTATTCCCTAGTGGATTAAGCTGGAATTTAAAATAGCGCACTCTGGTGGTAGTACAGAATTATTACCCAAATAGCAGAAACACCATAACATTGTGAATTTGAACCAAATTCATATTTCAAAGTCAAAACTATACTGTACACTGTACAATTTTTATTTTTAACAATTTAAAATTTGCACAAATTTTTATTTTTTAAACAATTTAGAATTTGCAAAATTTTTATATTTTAATTTACTTTAATAATATAATTTTTTTTTTAAAAAAAACAAACATTTAAAAAAAAAAAACAAAAACAAAAAAACAACCTGATTTAAAGTTAAGATCGGATGACATAGGATATTAAAATCAGGAACAAAGGTGCTAGTCGGAGGATTAGTGCTTCAATCCTTGATAAACTTCATAATTTCATTCGAATAAGAAGAGAACATGTCACTTAAAGACACTAAGTTGAGACCAGACGCAGAACCATGCACAACTGCAGTTGTTAAGGAAAGGGTAAAAATCAGATCAGATGCTACAACAGTTCCAAATCTTAGATGGAAGACATGGACCCAATATAAGAAACTGTTGGAACAGTGGCAAACGAGAGGACTGCTTCCAGCAGATAATCAGCCTGAACCAACGAAAGCCCATAGAAAAGCAGTAATTGACCATGAAAATGGAGAATACCTGCGAGAACAACAAGCATGGATCAAAGCCGGACAACCCTCTTGGTATGGACCTGAAAACATTGCTATGAACAGAGCTGAAAAAAGAAAAGCTATGGTTGCAAGTCTGGTATTCCATCTGGAAGATGCCAGCCAAGGATTGACAAACAGCTTACATGTGGTAGAACTCAGCAGAAGAGAGGAAGAATCCAACAGAAGAATAGAATAACTTGGCAGAATAATGGAAAAGGAACTCAACAGAAGAATGGAAGAGCAGCTCAACAGAGGAATGGAAGAGAGACGAAAGGCAGTTGAAGCCCATAATGACATTATTGCCGAAAGACAAAGGGAGGTGTCCGATAGGGTCGCTTGTCTCAAACCAGTGAAGAAGTCAACAAGAACCCAGCTGAACTAGAGAGTGACTGTTAACGGGAGAACAGTGACGGAGCGACGGAGACTGGCCCAACATTTTCCAGCCAGTACATAAATGGACCCCGTCAGAAGACCGGGGCTGTGTTTAAAGGGGAACTTCACTTATTCTTAGCCAGAAGTGTAGTTTTTAATCAAACAATTATGTGATTTATGGAGTCAGATTACATTTTTCTCAAACACAATTTTATAATCGGTCTGAAGTATCTGTTTTAAGGCATGAGCCGCAGATTAAATAACATAACACTGATTGAGAGCTTGGATGAAGAAGTTGTAGGGTTTTTACAACAGTTTCAAGAATCAGTCTTTATTTATTTATTCTTGAGTAACTTTACTGATTTATAGTGTTGTGTGTAAGGCAATATCTCATTTGAGTGAGGGGCACCAGCCCTTCATGCAGGTCACTCTCTGTGAGAATAGTTCATATTTTCCCTCCAGTTTGGAGAAATATTTTATCATGTTAGTTCAGCAGTGTCAACCAATCCTCTAATCCTAGAGTTATCGAGACGCATTAGCGAAACCAGAGGTATTGTTTTTCGCAGCAACGATGATGCATAATACCATTACAAAAGCCATTATTGAAACAAGTAAACTATTAGAAGTGCTAATTGCTGATTTTTTTTTTTTATAGTGAATATGCATTTATACCATCAGAAAACCATAAATCATACGATATTTTTGTACCCCTTGTGGGTACAAGGAGAAGTTATATTTCTTTAATGCAACGTTATGGGTTTTACATGTCCTGTTCAGAATAGGGTAATCATTGCAATATTAATTGAGCATTTTATGCTCAAAGGAGGGAGTGTCATGATTATACAGATATGTTGATTTCAGTGACGTTGTAGTTAATAAATAATAACATGTAGTCAACAAGAGGTATGCCGAAGCTCGGGCCTTCTCCAAGGAGGGAGTGGTCCAGTTTTAGATATTAGACAAATAGAAGTGGATGAATATGTCAGAACTCTGAGTAATATTATGCAAGTTTTGTCTACACAGCAGGCTAGGAAAACTACAGAGATACCAGACGAGACACCAGAAGAGACTCCTGTTCGGCCAGGTGATTGGGTGAGGGTGAAAGTTCACAAAAGACAGTGGGCTGATCCCCGGTGGACGGAAGCGTGAAAGGTTGTAACAAACTTCACACGCGCTCCGGTTTAAAGGTAAAGAAAAAGGAGCAAATTGACACCACCTCACACATTGTCACCCTTCACTGGCGACTTCCAGAACATTATTGGGAGTTAGGACTGATTTGGCAGAGCTGGAACAAAACAATAAATAGAAATAAGATAAAGATAGAAACAGCTCAAAAGACAAATTGTCTATAGATTTTTATAGATTGTACATTAATGTGAAAACCTATTTTTTTTTTTGTTTTACATCTGAAAAAGAGTCCAATTTTTTGTATGTTATTTTTGGACTCGTTATTTAAATTCTGTAACGGACACAACCAGGGATAAAATAGAGATGATGACGAGAACAAAGCCAAACCAATTGAGGGGTCCCCTAGGGATAAGAGTACACAGGCTACTAACCCAAAAGTACAGCTTTGTACGTACAAACTCTATGAACAAAATTTCCCAGCAGACAGTGGCGACATTGCAGATATGTCCAGTCACCAAAGTTACTTATGTTCTAAATAACAGTGAGATTTAAAGTGATGGAGAAAATATGGAGACGTTCCTTTATAGTGTGTGAAATATGTGGTGCTTGAAGCATCTAGGTATTTAAATGTATGGAAGAAAGTGGTTTCCTGAAAGTTAATTGGAGTAAACATGTTACAGTGGGTGAAAACAATGTTTAGGGATATGGTACAATTATTAGAAAACATTAACTGGGCTTAGATGACATTTGACATCAAAGAAAGATAGTATGGTTAGGAAAATGGAGTGGGAAAGATTGGATTTATTTTACATCAGTGTGTTAACTATAGATAATGCGTCCCGAGATCTCTCTCTCTCTATCTCTCCGCCTGTCAGAACGCTACGACCCCAACTTCCAAGCAGACAAAAGACCTCACCACGGAAGACTCCTCCTCCTCCATCGAACAGACAGAGAAGCAGAGCTGAACCAACAATGACAAGACTTTATCCTGAACCATCTCCACCTGAGGCATCCAGAACTACAGGTGACATAAAAAGGCACACTCTCATCGGTCCCCCACAGGACATGAAGTTCCAAGCTGAGCCACAAGATTTGGACACAAGAGCAGAGTGTGGGACATGAGAGCGGAATACGCCCTCCATGCAACAAAGTAGAGACTAAAGGAGGAGATGAAAAGCAAAGCAAATGGGACACTGAAAAGAGTTACAGCGGAAGGGTCCAAGCGCAGATGGACTGAGGAGAAGGTGGACGGAGAATAGGACAGGACGGAGGAGTTGGCATGGTCCGGCAGAACGTGAGGGGGTCGTGGCTTGACAACCAGAGGGGGAGAGAAGGAAAACGGGAGTTTGTGAGTTTACACATAAACACACTTCTTCACCAACGAGAAATACGTAAAGAAAAAGATTTATTAGCCATGAATTAATCAATTGGTGAATTTATAAAGAAAAAAGAGGAAACTATTAAATAACCCTAAAAACACACTGAGGGTAGAACATATTATTCAATCTTTTCATCATATGAACAAATTATTCTTTAAGAGTTTTTTTATTCATGTGTGAATTTGGGGAAGATTTAATTTGTTACAGTATAGACCTACAGTTTAAAGGGATGGTTTTAGTAACCACTCTATAAAAGCAGACAAATCTTTATTTGTATGGAAAATGTTAAAGGTAGAGCTAGTACCAAGCCAAAGATAGTATTCCAATCTAGAGTATTGATATCTCCATTGTAGCATGGTTATTACCTCAGGAGGGAAGATTAAGGTGGAAATAACATTTGTTTTTCGTCCAAGATGTAGAGTTTTAAAATGACACTGGGCAAAGAGCGAAAGCAAAGTTTAATTTAAAAAAAAACTAATGTAGTTGGGAGCAATACATGCGGGGCCTTGGCGCACTCATTGTGATGGTGCATATTTGTTACAACAAACATCGTTTAGGGAGAAGGGGTCGCTCAACCCACCCTGCAGATGTTTTAAATCTTACTTGCAGCTTCAGAGGGAGCGCACGGCACCAGAGTATGAGTTTTAAAAGACAAGCGCCACCAGCTCCTAAAGGTCATCCATTCAATCAGTGATGACCTGACTTTTAGAGATGTTATTTAAAGGAGAAACATATCTGCCATAAGTGTAAATTCCAGAATTGAACTGCAAACCATTAATGAAATGACTTCTGTTTTAAAGTTCTTGTTAAAGGAGGGAGTGATTATCACATGCTCGGGCACCCAAGGTTCCACACACTGTAAAAGGGGTTAGCATAGCTATTTAAGTAGACAAGAATTGAAAATAAATTAGTATAATGAGTTATTGATATTCCACTGGTTCTCACACCATTTCAGGGACTTTATCACTGCATTAGAACAGACCACCCAAAGGTAATGAGAAGGAACTTTTAAGTGATGAAACTCTACAACTGTTGTAACTGAGCAAAATCTTCTCCCAGAAATGACTGTCTAGAATGCCGTACCCCAGAGTAGAACGTACAACGGCCCCTTCTAGAGAACATATTACTTTCATACCTTAAATGGTATGAAAGGAGGGAGGGTAAATTTCTCATGAGGAGATAATTACAAATGCTAGCAGAACAAGACGACCAACCCCCGTATACAGATGTTGATGACAATGATGAGTTAGTTTAAATGATGGATGTTCGGAGATGAGATTGATCAATGAATGTCCAGCTGATGTGATTCTTTACATTATGAAATCATGTGAAGAAGTGAGCAAAATAAAATGCTAAAATGGAGTGAATCCATTTCAATTTATTTTATACTATTCCAAGATAGTGTATTTTTATTTTCAATTTATTTTATACTATACCAAGATGGTCTATTTTATTTGACTTTACTATTTTATTGCTATTCTAAAATGGTTTATATCTTTTCACTTTGTAAAAACAAGTGCCTTAACACTGAGCGTGGTATGAGAACGGTTTCTGTGAAAGGAGGGAGGAAGAAATGTTCTGATACCAAGCCATTGCTGCTATTTTGAAGAATGATATTGAATGTAAACACTAGAAGTTATGCACAAGGGAAAACTTTTATGTTTGAACACAGACAAGAATTTATTTTGTATTTTTGTAAAGCCGGCTGTAAAACCATTCCATTTGATTGTATGTTTGTTAATATGAGATATGTAATATGCAAAGTTCAGATGAAGAACTCATTGATTTCAGTATTATACACACCTTTTAGGTGTGTAAGGAGGGACTGTTAGAAATTAAAATCAATGTTTTAATGGGGAAATGTAGTTTAAACATGCCGTCAGTTTTAATCCTCTTTTATACTGAAAAACCAGAAATTCTTGTGCACAAGCAGTTAAGCTTTTAAGCTTTTATTCTGAAAATCCTTCATCTCCGGTTAGCATTTAGCATGTGGCTAATATACGATTTCCTGAAGAGGTGAATTTAGTAGCGAAATGATATGGAGTGGTGCAAACCGAAGCCTACTGATTTAACACTACAACTATAGATGTCGAGATACTACCATGCTGAATATTAAATGAAGGTACAGTTTATTTGAATACATTGTTTACAGACGAGAGTAGCATGTGACAACATCCGGAATGACCGGAAACCAAACGAGCCGAGAAGTATTGTTTAGAGTATTGATTACAGCGTTTAGAATGTGTTAAATGAAAAGTGATGAAAGAGAATATGAGGAGAAACGGCGTGTTAAGTATATATTGAATGTGAAAAGAACCTATCCTCTGTTTAAATGCAATAACGGACATTGGAGACGAGGCGAGCCGGCTGGCGGGGAGGAGCCAGCACACCATATATAAACAGCCACGGAGGAGAGATCCAGGCTCTTCGCTTCCCTATCGAGGAGCGGATCACAGCTGTTTGTCTGACTGAACAATATTCTGTCTGTAACACTACCGCGCCTTTTTTAATTAAAGTACCCAATTGAACTTTCACAGAGACTCCATTTAGTCTCCTATTTTAAAGCTTCTCTCCTGGTCGGGAGAATAACGAACACAGTTAACAATAATCAATAACACCGCCTGACAGTTGTTGCAGATTATACAGCATACTTGTACTTACACACATGTACCATGATCGGAATGATCTCGTCTTGTACCTTTACTCAAGTACAACATCTTATCCAGGGCTTGACATTAAGGCTTGTCCGATTGTCCGGGACAAGTAAAAAACATGGTCGGACAAGCATAATACAGTTTAACTTGTCCGAACGGACAAGTGCATTTTTGGGGGGGGGGGAAATCACCCAAACGAAATAGTAACGTTATTCCATCTGAAATGCCTGTCTCGCAGTGTCGCAATCTCCGTACCTGTACGTCAATATTATGACTGCAGTGATTGGTAGAAATATTTGACCCGCGGGAAATTGGTGTGAACACGAACCCGCGAGTGCCTGCTTGCGCGGCTGGTGTGTATGCGCTGTCACGCTCGCGACTCATCTATCCTCGATATCCAGTCAGTGAGTAATGAGTTCAAGATGTCCTGGCTGCAGGCGCCAAAAGCGAACCAAGCCCCAGGAAAGCGACCTAGGCGAGATCCTGAAAAATCGGCTGCCTCCAAATTAGATTATGAAACAAAACGCAAAAGAAACTTCCTTCCATCATGGACCGAGAAGTTTCCTTGGCTCCGGTACACCGAAGAAGCAGGAGAAGAGCATATGATGTACTGCTCAACCTGCCGCAGTTTGCCCGACATTGCAGACACGTAAGTGGCAACTTTTATTTTTGCTAACGTTAGATAATTGACTATTTATCTGATGTGTGAAGATGATGAGATTCGAAATAAACTGAACTGTGTAGTCTAGCTAGTTATCCTGACTGACGTTCACAGTTGACAAACGTTGTGTAACATTTTTTGCCGTGCAACCAATACATTTTTGAAGAACGTTTATTTTTCATTTCGTTTTGTAAACTCATTTGGAGGCAGCCGAAATTTGCCGCCTTTCAATCGTTCTGAATGAATGGCAGCGGAAGGCCATTTTGGAATTATTGCGGTACACACATTACAAAATACACAAATTTTCCATGGGATTTTTATAGACTTCGGACCTGTATGATTAAGTTTTCAGGCTATGGAACCGTTATGTTTTCCAGCTCCTACCTCTCAGAACACAAAAGTAAGGAGCAACTATTTTATTTCAGTGTGTTCAAACCTGTTTCTCTTTTACATTAGCACTCAAAGTGATATTTTTAAACATAAATGTTTAACATGATTACATAGCATGATATTTTTTATTAGCACCCAAAGTGATTTTTCTTTATTGTGTAAGAAACTTCAGAATGTTACCTTTCAAAAGAGACCATCTTATGCATGTGCTAGAAGTATAAAGTATTATAAATAGCTAATTACTTTGGGTATGCAATCGAATGGCGTTTTATGCCAGACTGTTTATGTTATAAAATGTGCCTGATTAAGTTATTAAATCATATTAATTGTCCAAATCTCTTCTCGGTTTTATTCATTTTTTTAAATAGGCTTTTATTTTCACAAGTAAATTTCGGACAAGTGGGTTTAGCCTTCGGACAAGTAAAATGGCTGTTATCACTTCTTACACCTCTGGAAAGCACTTTTATGTAAAGGAATACATTTTTATAAATTTCCCAACATTTCATTTTTACATGGCAAAACGTTAATATATTATTAATGTTAAAATAAACATTTATAACATATTATAAATGTCTATAAAATATTAAATAAACGTTAACATGTTACATGACAAAAAAAAAAATCGAAACATTATATATAGGCTATATATACAGATATTTGCTAATGTATCCCTCTTATATCCATCAGGAATTAATATTAAATGATGAATTAACATTACCTCAGCACTGCATAAGTGTGGTCGTCAGTCATATTGACAAAGAAGCACTATTATATTGTATATTATGCAGCGTTTATAAGGACAGTATTTTGCTTGTCAGATTCAGATTTTGCGGGTGTGCCGTGTCTATGACGCTGTCGCGTAGAGCTACGTCGATCCTTGCGTAATGCGGAAGTGGGCGTGGTTAAATCTAAACTGGGTTGGAATAACGATAGACGCGTCCCTGACACAGCGGACTGCGGGTGTAGTATAGCGTGAGTGTAGCGTGAGTGTAGCGTAAATTAATGTGTTTCACCACACATTAATTTAGAGAGGCGCTGTTTCAGTCTTTGTAAAATACTCTGACAACAGCGGAGAGATGTTTTTTAATACAAATAAAAAATATAAAGAAATACCCAGCCTCCAGGAGAAAACGCCACTGGAGGCTGAGCAGAATCAACCCTGTGCTTCTCTAGAAGTTGTCTTTATGGGTGAAGTTAATTAACTTAAAATTATCATACTGCTTATAATTTATATAAGTTGTGTATTAATGGGTTTAACTAGAAGATGATAGATGATGGCATTTAATTTAATCTGGCATAATATGATTAGTCAACATCAGGATGAATTTGACTTTTTCTTGAGCTGCAGGAATCTGTTAAAGTCCTAGCAAAAAGTAAATTAAAAGAAAAATCTACAGTGTCCAAAGCACAAACCATCTCCTGGAAGTAACAGGTGAATTTGGATTTCAATCAATCAATCAATCAATCAATGTTTATTTATATAGCCCAATATCACAAATGTTACATTTGTCTCAGTGGACTTCACAGTTTGTACAGAATATCAGTATGACAATACGACACCCTCTGTCCTTAGACCCTCACATCGTACAAGGAAAAACTTCCAGAGAAAACCCACAGTTTAAAGGGAAAAATGGGAGAAACCTCAGGGAGAGCAACAGAGGAGGGATCCCTCTCCCAGGACGGACAGACGTGCAATAGATTTATCCTTGATAGGATTTAAAAATACAACACAGACTTCAAAGAGTTTATAGATGTTGATAGAAGTGAGAATCAGTAACTTTGACAGATTCCAAGTGCACTTTTCTGAAGCACCGGATCTTCAGCCTGTCCTAAGAGAAGTCTGTCAAACTCAGGTATACATGTACCATGCTTGTTAAATTGTGTTTAAAAAAATCACACAGGCCAGAACTTTACTTTGTGCTGTGCTTGCTCTTATTGTTTTGTTCAGCCAAGAACCAGTCCTTCTGAATGGCCTAACTGATCTACTTAAGAAGAAAATTCCAGAAGTATTTGATGAACTGCAAAAAGGCATTCTTACCAAGAAGACCAGCCTCAAGCTTGTCAGAGTTTGCATCTCTGACTTGGTAGAGAGGCATGGGTTGTAAGTATATGAATGTGAAATGTGTTTATACTGTATATAGGGGTTGGGACACTTTTTCCCTTAATTTCATTGCCAACCATTTCTGTTTCAGGCCTGAAATTGTTCTTGTAATTTTTTACATTTAAGTTATTCGTATTCATATTCTGTGAACAATGTATTTCATTTTGTTAATAAAGTCCCTGTCTTTCAAATTGAAACTGCTCTGCTTGCTAACTTTTATTTGTTGATACCATACTTACTATAGGGATGAATACATTATTATTAAAGCTAATTAACTATAGATTCACAATAAGATCACCATAACCAACTCTATAGTATTACTATAGTAATTTTCTGTAGTGTGTTCCAAAAAACCATAGAAATAATATAGAAAGCACTATAGTGATACTACATAAAACTCAGTAGTAAAGCTATAGTAATTTCCTATAGTGGCCGAAAAACCATAGAAATACTACAGGAAACACTATAGTATAACTGTAACTTCACTATAAGATCACCATGGCCAACTCTATAGTATTACTAAAGTAATTCTCTATAGTGTGTCCCAAAACACCATAGAAATACTATAGCAGTTTTTTGTGGTATTTCTATAGTAATTCTTAATAGTAATACTATAGTGTTTTTTCGTAAGGGTTTGTTGTGGTGCACACACGCATTTCCACAACGTCCAGCAGTGAGCTTTTATTCTATAAAACGTTTTTAAAATCTACTTTATAGCTTGTAGTAACTCACGGGAGGCTTCTTTTATTTTATTTGTATTCATAATAATTAGTAGTTTTAGTTGTAGTATATTAGTATTAGTATTCAGAATATACATATTTTTGCCATTTATTGTCTTGCTTATAATAATGATAATAGTCATTTATAAATATCATTTTAGAGCACACATTTGAAATCAGTAGGCGAGGCTGTAATTTTGCCAGCTGTTACTCTCATGAGCGAGGCAGAAAATAATAGTTTTATCATGCCAAAAAGCTGCTGTGTCGTTTATTGCACCTCAACCATTAAAACCAATCCAGAGTTACATGTTTATGTACTTCCTCTAAGAAGAAAGGACAGTAAAAGAAGATCTCTGTGACGCCAGATTTGGTGTTGTTAATGCGATATGATATCCGAAAAAAGATTCAGTTTAGGATGGCCGAAGACACTACACTACCCATAATCCCCAGCTATCGTTTGGGACTACAGTCCCGTTGACAAACCCCGTGATTAATCTTCAAGCTCTGAGATTGGATGTTGGAGTGGCAGTGCGGCAAGGTTACGCCGAGCGTCAAGCTCTTTGAAATGGAACGAAACCACGGCAGACTATTCAAAACTAGAATCGAACTCCCCACCAGAACTACACATGCTGGCTATTGTGTTTCGCAACATGTTCTCTATAGCAGCGGTTCTCAGACCAGGGTACTGCAGGTGGTCCGTGGAAAAAAGCTAAATAAAATCAGTAGGGCCTGGCTCATTTCGTGGCATCTGCAGGCAGTGGCAAGTACTTCCGGCATCTGCCACAGAGGCCGCTACTCCGTGGTATCTGTGGCAAGTATATGCCACAGATGCCACAACTTGCCGTGGCAAGTATATGCCACAACCATGCCACAACTTGCCGTGGCAAGTAAATGCCACAAGTTAAGAGTTAAGAGAAGGTTTACGGTAACTGCCACTCGCCTTCCGTGGCAAATGCTGATATTTAAACCCGTATTTATCGCGTAAAATGTCGCTGTTTTGGCATGACTCAAGAACTCGAACAATATAAATTGTTCGCCAGTTTCAAAACGCAATAAAAGGGTGGATAAAAAAGCATGCATTGTGTCTTGATTTTTAATATACTGTCATGATTGTCTTAACGGAATAACATGGTTTGTTTAGATTCACTGATATCAATATCTAATAAGAATAATCTGAAGCATTTAAATAAAAATGTTCAACCAGAATTAAAATATTAAACAACAAAACAGATACAATGACATTAATCTGTTTATTAACAAGGAAAATAATACAAATTAAGTACATATGCCTGGATTTAAAATAACACATTTATACATGTGTACAATCAAATATAACTGTCCTTTGCCTCATTTATAAAATATAAATCTTAGCATCTCACTAGCAGTGGCAACTGAAATCAGTCACAGCTGCCCTAAGTCTGTAGCCAAGTCTAATAACACCATTGTTCACGTTGCTGTGTCAATACAGATATATATATTTTTAATTATTTGTCTTTACTAGTAACAATACACCTGGTTATCGTAAAGCAGTGGAAACTCCCCTCAAGAAGCGACAATTGCCAAGGGCTTGCGTTGCAACACTCACTTGCCGATATTTCTTTTTTTATTACAATATAGGCCTATGTTTAGCCTACTATCATAGATATAGCACGTTTGTTTATTTTAGCAAACCACGTAGGCTATTCCAAGTAAAATTGAATATAAATGATAATTTATTATCTTTTTGAAAAATAGAGATCGCACATCAGTCCTGTGTACAGATCAGTCCGATAAAGTCATGCCTAAACAGTGACATTTTACACGATAAATACGAGTTTAAATATCAGCATTTGCCACGGAAGGCGAGTGGCAGCTACCGTAAAACTTCTCTTAACTCTGGCATCTTGTGGCAACTCCCGTTCAGCATGTGCAAATGCCACGGCAAGTTGTGGCATATACTTGCCACGGCAAGTTGTGGCATATGCTTGCCACGGCAAGTTGTGGCATCTGTGGCATATACTTGCCACAGATGCCACAGAGTAGTGTGGCCTCTGTGGGAGATGCCACAAATGCCAAGGCACACGCCACGGTGAGTAGTGGCAACACTCATTGTGTTCTAGTATGATAAATTAAATAACATTGTACCTTGAAAATCAATGCATTCGTTCATTTGACACGTTGGTGGTTTTAGGTAGGCTATACAGCGACCCCTGGCGGTTCTAGTGTGAAGTAAAAGTAGAAGTAGCCAACCTAAATGTTGGAATACTCTGTTACAAGTAAAAGTCATGCATTAAAATGTTACTCAAGTAAAAGCGCAAAATGATTAGCATAACATTATACTTAAAGTGCATATTACATGTTTTCATTATAATGGTTGATCATGAAAGTGTTCTCAAAGCTGGTAAAGGTGCAGCTAGTTTTAATGACTTTGTATACTGTAGTAGGGTATCTTGTGAATTTACTCCAGGAGTAACTATAAAGTCTGATTTAAGACTTGATTATATGTATCATCATTAATCAGAATCTGTAGTAAGTAACTAAAGGTAGCGTATTAAATAAAGGTAGGGGAGTAGGCTACAATTACACAATTTACCTCTGAATTGTAGTGAGGTAAGTAGCCTACTACGTAACATACCATTTACATACTCAACTAAAGTACAAGTAGGCTATTTCTAAATCACAAGTACAGTACTTGAGTATACAAGTTAGCCTATTTCCCACCTCTGGTCAACAATGTTAGATCTTTATGTCAACTTACTAATAATATATCTTGAGTATTATCATAAAAATAGCACGTTTATTTATTTTAACAAACCACGTTCTCCAAGTAAAATCTATAGAACATATCATGTTTAATCTTTTTGAAAAATATGATCGGACCATCAGTAACAGATCATCAGTCTTGTGTACAGATCAGCCCGATAAAGTTATGCCAAAACACCGACATTTTACGCGATAAATACGGGTTTAAATATCAGCATTTGCCACGGAACGCGAGTGGCAGCTAACTTAAACCTTCTCTTAAATCTTAACTTGTGGCATTTACTTGCCACGGCAAGTTGTGGCATATACTTGCCACGGCAAGTTGTGGCATATATAAGTTGTGGCATATACTTGCCACGGCAAGTTGTGGCATCTGTGGCATATACTTGCCACAGATACCACATCTGTGGCATATACTTGCCACAGATACCACGGAGTAGCGGCCTCCGTGGCAGATGCCGGAAGTACTTGCCACTGCCCGCAGATGCCACGAAATGCGCTTGCTGTCTCTCAATAAAATCCACTTTTTATTATCAAGGATTTTTGGGGACCACCTCATATGTGACTAGCTCTATCAAAATCAGTCGCATTGACCCGAAGACACATTTTGAGTTGTATACACTGTCGGGAAAGAGGAGATTCTTAGCTTTCTAATGATATCAGGCAGTGGGGTAGTGGTCGTTGGGCTCATCGGACATTTATGAGAGAAAATGTCTAATGTCCAAGTGCAAGTGAATGCACCACAAGACACAAGCCTTGTAACCCCTCCCCTGGCCCTGGCGCGAGCGTGGAAATATGATTGGCGGCGATTTCATTTGAACAGGACGGCGCAAAACGAGAAGCATCCGGACCCAAGTACTGTAGACAGAAGGAACGAGGTATTTGCGGTCTGCAATGACAGAGAAGAGACTATCAAGTTTGGCTGTACTCAGCATTGAATCAAAACGCACTAAAGCTTTGGATCCTAATCAGTTTGTAAGGCGTTTTGCTGAACAGAATGGTAATCGCCGCATCATAAGTGATTGACAGCTGATAGGAATAATATGATTGTTAATATTATCATATTAATTCAGACAAACATCGATGAGACAGTTAATTAATGTACTTATTGCAGCAGTCTGCATACATTTGGTCTAAGAGTGAAACAAACTAATTCAGTTATTGTCCAGTTAAAATGCATTCAATTATGTCTGCCATCTTATATATTTCTATTTAAGGCTTTACTGATGTGCCACAATAATGTCACCTAATGTTATTCAGTTAAAATATCAATATTTTGGCTTTCCAAGTTAACATTGATTGATATGACTGCGATTGAATCAGCATATACTTCTGCCAGTGGATGCCACCCCTCAAAATCTCCTGCCACCCTCTTGCCACCCCATGAATATTTTTCTAGATCCACCCCTGAGTAGGCTATATTTTTCGTTTCGTTTAATAAGTTAATTTCAGGACAACTTTGGGAATTTGGGAGTTTGTTTTGAGATTTAAATAGATTTTGAAAGTGGAGATAGAGAGAGAGAGAGAGAGAGAGAAACAGCGCTGTCTGCTTAGTAGCAATAATGTAGCTCAAGTCTTTATGCAACTTACGGCCCGTCTACACTACAGGCATCGAAAAATGCTTTCAACGCTTCGCCCATTCACTTGAATGGGGTGACGTAGAAGATTTGTAATCTTCGCCGAACTGCATTGTGGGGAGCATGGCATGGCTTTGCAAGCATCACAAGCATCTATCGGCATCAAAAGTTGAACAATGTTGAACTTTTAAGGCTCGATGCTTGGCATCAGCCAATCAAATCCCGTTTATGCAAATCCCGCCAGTGCAAGCGCTAGCCAATCAAACCGCGTGCAAGCTGGGAGAGCCAGACCGCAGTTCATTTCCTCATATTCCAAACGAGATATTACGGTAGCAAATCACCCGGTTCTTTACGACCAGAACTATTTATCGGGATACAAACCGGAGGAACCAGGCATGGAGGGAGGTGGCAGAGACAGTGGGTGAAACTGGTAGGTTTTTCGCCTGTTTAGAGAGTTTATATCCAGTTCACTTCGTTTTAACATTGCTATTGCTTTGTATGTCGGGGGCGGGAGATTCATGTGATTGGTTGTTGGTCGCGTTGCTCGCAAAAAATCGCCAAGCTTCAGACACGACCAGCTTCAAGATTTTTTGATGCCTGTAGTGTAGATGGGCTGTTAGGCCTATACATTGTTTATGTTACTTATATGCCTGTGTGTCCACGGTTTTGAGTCTGTGTGTGTTGAGCGCAGCACCGTCTGCTTTTTGCAGTACAGTCACTAAAGCATAACGGTAGTTTTTTGTAGACCTGTCTGCCCGTTTTGTGCACGTGCGTGCGCACTTGTGGCATTGTTTGGGATGACCTAATTAAAATACCGTCCGCCGTCCTCTTTGAGAAACATACACAACGCAGACAGACACCGGTCACAAAAGTACTGATACTTTCGTGACCGGTGTCTGTCTGCGTTGTGTAGATAGGCTTCAATTTACTTTTGATTGTCTATGATTAACTATAAAAAAATATTGGCATTTTAACACTACGTTTATATATGTACTTATTTGTATGGTTTACATATGAGGTGGTCCGCGAAAACCCTTGATAATAAATAGTGGTCCGCATCAACAAAAAGTTTGAGAACCCCTGCTCTATGGCACGTCTCTACTGGGAATTGTAGTTTTAAAAGACGTTTTTGTTTTTCCCAAAATTAGAAGTTGATCGTATTAAACTGTGTACAGCCCTGGAGGTTTAGGCGATAGGAAAAAAATTGGTGTATACAAATGTAAAACATGTAATTACTACCGGAGCTTGCGTGGGAGGTGGAGCGTTACCAGTCGGATCTGGTTGGGCTCACCTCTACGCACAGCGTTGGCTCTGGAACCTTAGTTCTAGATAGGGGTTGGACTCTATTCTTCTCCGGAGTTGCTCAAGGTGGCCGAGGCAAAGCATCGGGTGTGGGAGAAGTTTGGAGAAGACATGGAAAAGGACTTTCGGGCGGCACCAAAGTTGTTCTGGAAAACTGTCCGACACCTCAGGAGGGGGAAGCAGGGAACCATCCAAGCTGTGTACAGTAAGGATGGGACGTTGTTGACCTCAACTGATGGAGTGTTAGGGTGTTGGAAGGAACACTTTGAGGAACTCCTGAACCCGACAACTCCGCCCTCTATGTTAGAAGCAGAGCTGGAGTATGACGGGGGATCAACACCAATCTCCCGGGGGGAGGTCACTGATGTCGTCAAACAACTCCACAGTGGCAAAGCCCCGGGGGTGGATGAGAACCGCCCAGAAATGCTGAAGGCTCTGGGTGTTGAGGGACTGTCATGGTTGACACGTCCCATCAACGTTGCGTGGAAGTTGGAAACAGTACCGAAGGAGTGGCAGACCGGGGTGGGGTGGTGGTTCCCCTTTTTAAAAAGGGGGATCAGAGGGTGTGTGCCAATTACAGAGGCATCACACTACTCAGCCTCCCCGGGAAAGTTTACTCTAAGGTATTCGAAAGGAGGGTCAGGCCGATTGTCGAACCTCAGATTGAGGAGGAACAATGCGGATTCCGTCCTGGTCGTCGAACGACGGATCAGCTTTTTACTCTCGCAAGGATCCTGGAGGGGGCCTGGGACTACGCTTATCCAGTCTATGTGTTTTTTAGACTTGGAGAAGGCGTATGACCGGGTTCCCAGGGAGTTACTGTGGGGGGTGCTGCGGGACTATGGGGTGAGGGGGTCTCTATTCAGGGCCATCCAATCTCTGTACTCCCAAAGCGAGAGCTATGTCCGGGTCCTCTGCAGTAAGTCGGACCCATTTCCGGTGAGGGTTGGCCTCCGCCAGGGCTGCGCTTTGTCACCAATCCTGTTTGTAATATACATGGATCGGATTTCGAGGCGTAGTCATGGGGGAGGGGGTCTGCAGTTCGGTGGACTAAGGATTGCACCACTGCTTTTTGCAGATGATGTGGTTCTAATGGCTTCATCGGTCTGCGACCTTCAGCACTCACTGGATCGGTTCGCAACAGAGTGTGAAGCGGCTGGGATGAGGATCAGCACCTCCAAATCTGAGGCCATGGTTCTCAGCAGGAAACCAATGGATTGTCCACTCCAAGTAGGGAATGAGTCCTTACCCAAAGTGAAGGAGTTCAAGTATCACGGGGTCTTGTTCTCGAGTGAGGGAACAATGGAGCGTGAGATGGACCGGAGAATCGGAGCAGCGGGAGTGGTACTGCAGTCGCTTTACCGCACCGTTGTGACGAAAAGGGAGCTGAGCCAGAAGGCAAAGCTCTCTGTCTACCGGGCCATTTTCGTTCCTACCCTCACCTATGGTCATGAAGGATGGGTCATGACCGAAAGAACGAGATCGCGGGTACAAGCGGCCGAGATGGGTTTTCTCCGCAGGGTGGCTGGTGTCTCCCTTAGGGATAAGGTGAGAAGTTCAGTCATCCGGGAGGGACTCGGAGTTGAACCGCTCCTCCTTCGCATCGAAAGGAGCCAGTTGAGGTGGTTCGGGCACCTAGTTAGGATGCCACCCTAGGGAGGTGTTCCAGGCACGTCCAGCTGGGAAGAGACCAAGGGGTAGACCTAGGACCAGGTGGAGGGATGATGTCTCTTCGCTGGCATGGGAGCGCCTTGGGATCCCCCAGTCAGAGCTGGTTGATGTGGCCAGGGAAAAGAGAGTTTGGGGCTCTCTGCTGGAACTGCTACCCCCGCGACCGGACCACGGATAAGCGGGAGAAGATGGATGGATGGATGGACTTTGCAGATTCTGATTAATGTTATATAAACAACCCTTAAAGCAGACTTTAGTTGAGTAAAATTCAGGGAAATGTGATTGTCAAGTGCCAACAATCAGGAGAGATATTTGATAGTTGGTGCTTGAGAAGACTAAACATTTATCTGCAGATCTCTATAAAGTATATTAATTACTCGTTATTCTCTACTAATAGTTAATTAAAAATTGTATATAATTGCATAATTTTGCACATCCCTTTCAAGATTTTCTAAGGTTTATTGACATATCATGAAAAATGAATGAAAAACTTGGGTCACAGGTTCCTCAACAATGCATTACAAGACATCTATCAATATGTGTGTATACCTCCACCAGTAAACTGTCAAATTCTGCACATTTCTTATACTATCTACATACATAAGAGTATAATTAATGTGTATAATATCAGTAAAAATAAGTGCTTCAACATAGTTAACATTGCAGGAAAGCAATATATTAGACGTTAAGTACTTTGTCAGGCTTAATATTTATCTGTAGATAGATACCCCCAACGCTTTTTTCTTATTTGAAAGAAGACATTAACCTAAAGTATTCTTTAATTCGTGAATAAAGGTTAATTAGTTTGTCTGTTTTGCACATCCTCCTATTAATATCTTTGTACATCCAGCACTAAACTTTTTTATTGTAGAGATCACTTACAGTATCTTCTTGATTTTTTATATTCTATATTCCTATCATTGACCTTCTACTTTCCCCCTATGAAAGTATGTACTCTTAATATTCTTTTCATCAAATAACATTATTCAACAAAAATAACATTATTCAACAAAAATAATTCAATAACGTGCTTTAACCACTAGGTGGTGCACACAAGGTACACACAGCTTACTAATAATAACTTTCCTACATTATTATTAGTGTAGGACATTTGTGTATGTATAACATCTGAAGATGTGTAGTTTTATTCATGTTTTCACATAATTTTACAGGATGTTGCTATACTATTTCTTATGTTTTACTTACATTAATATCTGATTTGTAAAACATCACAGACAGAAAGGCATATCCGTCATTTAATGGTAAGCTATTGAAATTGTGATTCCATAGATGTGTCTCCCATCACCCAAATCCCCTGACTATTCTCTCAACTCAGTATTTATATTCTTATATTCAAAGAAAATCAGTCCTTTTCTATCAGCTATGCACCGTTATGGTGTAAATATATCTATCAATTGGACTAAATATAAAAGTCAGCCAAATTACTATTTATACTGCAAGGAGACGTATTTTGTGAAAAGAAATGCAAGATGTGGTTTAATTGTTGATATATTTATAATCCACGTCACATATTCAGTTTTGGCGGCAGTTCTTCAAGTTTGTCCAGAAGTCTTCTCATCAGGGCTCTATAAATAAAGAACCACAGCAGATGTGTAATATTTAATGCAGCCGAACCGTGTATTACAATGCCGTTATGTGATGACTTCCAAAGATAAAAGCAAGAACACTTGGAATAAAGTATTATTATTATTATTTTTTTAAATGTTTTCGGATATCATATCGCATTAACATCATATCCCAACATGCATTGCGGCTAAAACATCCAGTCAACGAGCTTCAAGCTGAGGATCTTGGGTAATCTTTTTTGAATAATATATGAGCGTCACTACGTCACTTTACAGCCCCGCCCACTTTTGGGGAAACCAACGCTGTGATTTGAACGGCGATCAAGCCTGAAGTCCCAGAGATCTTCATTACTGTCCTTTGTTCTTAGAGGAAGTAAAGAAACACGTAACTCTGGATTTGTTTTAATGTTTGAGGTGCAATAACAGGGTATATACAGGAATCCTGAAGTCAAATGTAATACCTTTAAAGACTTTTTTTAAGACCCTTTCCATACATTTTAAGACCTTATCGCCACTTCAAGTTCTAACATTGGCGACACACTTTACCTCACATTTACTATATACAGTATTGATTGTAAGATAGCACAACTAAACCGTTTATGATAACTCCTTATCATAATTCAGATAGAACAAAGCACGAGAGAATTAATTTTGTGACCAACCCAATGCAAGGTTTATTAGAAAAATTATTTGACCAATAAACAAAACAAATGACAAAATGTTGTACTATGAAATATACATTAAACTTTGGTCAGCTTCAGCGGGGTAATGCCATGTAGGAGTTCACAAATACCCATCATGGCATGTGATTCAATTCATTTGCTTTGCTGTCCCACTCTTTTTCGGTTTGTTCCAGCTCAATGCATTTCTCTTTGTGCCTCCTCCTGAGGGTGTTGGACTTTGTTAGCAGTTGAGCCATTAAAGATCCAGCTTTTCCCTCAGCCTGCTCAGCAAGTTGATCAGCATCTTTCTGAAGGACACCGCACACTTCTTTTAGGATCTTCCTTTTCTTTTTGAGCTGTTCTAGCTCATCTTCAACTGCTCTTCTCTTGAGGCTCTGTGTGGCACTCTGTCTCTTCTTCTGTTGTTGATCCAGGTAAATCCTGTACCTTGATCTTGCGAAGGCTGCAGAAGCCAGGAGCTCCTTAGTGAGTGGCACCTTTAGAACGCCACCACAGACACTAACCTGGTCGCAGATCAACCTTTGTGCCTCCAGGGATTCTTCAAGGAGGTTGACAGTTTCAACCTCCTTGTTGACAGAGAACCCCCTTTCAACCGTGGCTTGACCATGGGACAGAAGTAGAAGGCTCTGGTAGAATCTCCGCAGCTCAGGGTATGTGCTGAGAGCTTCGTGCAGGAAAACATCGAGCCGCTGCTCAAATGGCTGGAAGGAGAGGAAGCCTTCACCTCTACCCTCAACAGACAGAAATCTTTGAAATTGCTGGACGATCACATCACCTACAACATTGACAGACAAAATGAAAGAAGTAATTATTCATACAGATGGAGCACTGAATTTCGGACTCCAGCTTACAGCTTCCTGCCTACCACCAGCCAAAGACCAGTATAGAGGAATGTTAAGCCCTCCCACTATTTTCCAAGAGGGCGTTGCCAGATTTTCAATTTCAGGTTTTAACCAGGAGATGGCGCTTCATTCACAAATACAGAAAGACAAGTTTCATGGACTTTCAGTTGTGTTTTGAAGAGCATTTTAACACATCAATATTTTAGATCAACTAAACTATATCTAATCTTGTAATTCAATAATATATAGTCTTTATATATTAAATAATCATAATTATAATGTAAATGTTTACATTACACTTCTTTATTTGTTATGCTCATACTTTAACCTTTACAATCGTTTGCTTTAATATGCAGTATATTTTTGTGTTTGCTTCCTCCTGCTCCATTTCGGACACATACTGTATGATTTATTATTATTATTAATATGAAGATATTATTAAGATAAGATGTTACTTTATTGATTGAACATTTTAGTTTAGAATGTGCTCAGTGTGCGAAAAAGTACACGTCCCACCGTCCGGGACGTGTTATTTACAATATCGGACAAGTAGATATTTCAATTGACTTGTCCGGCGGACAAGTGACGTTTTTCGCCCTGATTTATTGATAAATTCAGTTTACAAAAGGCAGAACTCATTCGCAAATTGTCAGTGTCCGCCATTGTTTGTTTAGAAATGTTAGTTTCGGTTCTGCTTGTCGATTCCTAAGGGAATGCATCTCGCCGCTTTCTGTACAGTTGGGGCGGGGCGGGGCAGCGCTGGAAGTGTAGCACAGTGGCAGGGTTGGGAAGCAAAACTATGTTCCGAGTAGGAACAAATAACAATTGTCCGGTACCGGGATTAATAAGAGTTGTGGGGACAGGAGGCGAGGCCGAGCCCCGCGGACCAAAGCTCTCTCTCTCTCTATTCTCCGGATCAGCTGTTCGCTGCATGGTGCAGCTCAGCATCTCTCTCTCTTTCTACACACAGCGGATCCGCTGCCCGTTTAACAGCCTCATCTTTTTCAAACTTTCTTATGTTCTTTATCTGACACGTAATGAAGGTTATTAAGCGTTTTAGCTCCTGTGTTGTTAATATTGACCGACATTTCCTTTATGAAGTGAAGCAGCCTCCCTGTGTCCTCGCGCTGTCCTCACATCCCCGGACCCCCAGACTCGGAGGAGCACAGGGATGTTAGTATTGTTTATGAAGCAGGGTATAGAAAGTACATTATTGAAATGAAAATACTATTTATTTACTTTTACAAACAGTGAGCAGCTGGGCAGCTGCAGCATGTAATACACATGCGTCTTTGAGTTGTAGAAAAGCGCTAGGCCTTATTATTAGGCTACTAATAAGTAGCCTAATAATTAATTATTACTTATTATTATAAGCTATTATTATTAGCCTATTATCATTATATTTAAGGCCTAGCGCTTTTCTACATAGGCAGGTATCAGGCAGGTTGCAGTGTAACATCAGAGGAGACTGGGCCAATTGTACATTCTCAAACTGCACCACTTAGAACTAACTAAACAATGCAGAGATTATTTTTATATAATTGTATTCAATAACCATAAGAAATTAAACAGTATGAAGTGATTTGTAAATAGGAATACAGATTTGACTTAATGTTTTCATAAATATATTTTTCTCCCACTTTATCATGGGACTTATTTTTACCCTCTCAAAGAACCGAAAATAACCAGAATCGAAAAGCAGAACCGGAATCGTTCGAATCCAAACGATACCCAACCCTATGTGTGAAAATGTAAAATACGATGGCGAAGAAGAAGATTCCAGTGGCCCCAATTTTTGTCCATTCTGGACAAGTGAAAAATGTATTCGGACAAGTAAATTGCCAAACTCACTTGTCCATGGACAAGTACTCTCTAAAAACTTTTTCTCACACTGGTGCTGTCCCACGGTAATTCAGAAGGCTCACAGTTCACATTCCGACCATTATTTAAAACAATAGGTGCTTTCATACCTTCTACAGTTTGATTTGTATAGAGGGAGCTCTGTCAGTTTTCGAATTACCCATTTGCTTTCGGGGAGCCCTATTTTTCAGAGCACATCCTGCTACTAAATATGTCACACGCACGTTCTGTTGACTGGCGCAGCAGCGTGGATGCGATCAATTGCTATAAAAACACTCTTCAACTAATACAGACGGTGTCACTATGCCGGCGGATGTGGCCGTTGTTGAAGCCTCTTCAGGCTCCGCATCGGCAGGCCTCTCCCTCGGTGTGGAGCTGTCAAACTCGACCCTAACGCCGCTTACAGCCGGCCAACTAAAAGTTGTTTTCCGTTCACGTTGTCATTTTTAGACTCCTTCGCTTCTTTGCTTGTGAATCCAAAAGCTGTGACGCTTGGCTGTTTTCGTTTTGCCATATTTTTTTATTAGACAGCCAGAGTTAAAAAAATATCAATATGAACATTTCAAATACCGCGCCGGCATCACCGCCATAATCATAGTAACGTAAGTAAGAATGCAGCGCCGCCACATACAGATGGCAACACCCAGACATATTCACAAATATAAAACAAATATTCAAAAACTGTAATGAACAATAACTATTATTTATTTCAAGAACTCTTATATTTACAGAAACTCAACATTTCTAATCTGTGTGACACAAATATGCACGACTGTTTTGGGCTCCCCCTATTTATCTCAAAGTCAGCCTTCAGGGGAGCTCCCTCCCTCTTCGGGGGAGCCAAGCTCCTCCTAGCTCCCCCCCATTTCGAACAGTGTCTGTGTCTGAATGGCCAGCGATTAGGTGCGGCGCATTTATCATAGGTGATCAGAGCTAACTGCCTGCCGTCAGATTTCATTTAAAAAACAGATCTGATTTTAAGACTATTTCTGCGCTCATAAAGAATGATAAGAATAAGAATAATGCGTATTGAACTGGTTTCATTAATTAGTGAGTTTATTTAATACTAGAACCGCCAATCAGGTCAATTTGTGTGATGTGTGTTGTGTGTGTGCAATGTAACTTTTTTTCAATAAAATATTAAAGTCTCCCAGTCCCTGACTTTTCCTGAAAGTGTGTTATGTAGCACCCTATGTTGTTAAAAATTGCATTCTAATAGCGGGATTTGACAGGTTTAGGTAGGCCTATACAAAAACCTCTGGCGGTTCTAGTGTTAAGGTAATTAGGTACAGTAGAAGCCCTTTTTTATCAGTAACGAATTTAGCAGTTGAAAATAAAAGTCAACTAACTGAGGGTCACTTGCAATTACAGTGTTGTGTCTAACTGTAAGCTTGTCACTCAGAGTAACCTACCGTTAATTTAGCTGCTGGAGAAGAAAGATCAAGGGGGGAGGGGGGGAGAGAGCTGTGGTTGATGGGCCATTAGTTGTGTAAATACACAGCTGAGAGCTGCCGTTTCATTCAGACTGTTTAAAAAACTGTAACAACGGACTATTTTTCTTAGCGGATGCATGTCAATTTAAATCAATACATACAACTATTTTTTAAATCAATACATACAACTATTTTTTAAATCAATAAAAACATTTTCTAAATCCATAAAAGCATTTCAATTAATATTGGGAGTCATGTCGTTACTTTGTTGAGAATTTGGCCGTGTAATAAGCGGGATAATTTGCAGCGACTTGTTCCTTATGGGGAAAATAACACCCGTCATGTGTGTGTAGTAGAGGTGTGAGTGGTTAAAACACTTTCATGAAGTGAAGGAATTTCCTTCTATAAAACAGCTGTGGGCAGCAGTGAGTGTCACGGACATGAATTCATAGATCAAGGCAGACTGGTGCACACACTCTCCTGTCCTGCCAGGCGACACGCCCGTTCTAAGCCGTTTCCCTCCTCACATCCCAAGCATCCCCACAAGTGTATTATGTTGTTACATCGTTTCAGATGTTATGTTTCAGTTGTGCTCTGTCTATGTTCAGTGATGCAAACTTGTCACCTTTCGGCGAAAGTCGCCGTTTTGAATCCAAAATAAGTCGTTTGTGTGATTCATGTAGATCTGCAATACAAATATTTTTGGGGTATGGGGGGGGCTGGGACCCGGATTAATCTGCGGCCGTGAGCTGTTATGTGCCATCATGACACGCATGGTGTTCTTTTTTTATATATTATAATGAAGTACGAGCTGTGTGCTCGAGTCTTCCTGCCTGTCGGCTCTGCTCATGGATGTATAATAAGGCTCTGCTGCTCCGAGATGATGGTCTAGCTTCAGCAGCTACATTACCTACGGGTGCGTTCGTTAATATTAACTGTGCGTCCGGAGTCACTGTGGCACAGACTGGACCGCTGGTGAACAGCTGTTAGAACGGGCCGTTCAGGTGTTCAGAGCAGAGCTCCCTGTCGGAGCGGCAGAGCGTGATGTTTACATTACATTACATTACATTACATTGCATTTAGCTGACGCTTTTATCCAAAGCGACTTACAATAAGTGCATTCGACCAGGAAGATACAACCTTTAAGAAAACAGAATCATATAAGTACATCAGGTTTCATAGAGCCAAACATTTCAAGTGCTACTCAACTGGCATTTAGAAAGCCAGCCCTTTATTAGTATATAAGTGCTTTGTTAGTAATTTTATCGCTCGAAGTGGAGTCTAAAGAGATGAGTTTTCAGTTTGCGTCGGAAGATGTGTAAGCTATCTGCTGTCCTGATTTCAATGGGGAGCTCATTCCACCATTTTGGAGCCAGGATAGCAAACCCACGTGTTTTTGCTGACGGGAACTTGGGTCCCCCTCGCAGTGCGGGTGCAGCGAGCTGTTTGGCTGATGCAGAGCGGAGTGCACGTGCTGGGGTGTACGGTTTAACCATGTCCTGGATGTAGGAAGGGCCAGATCCATTCGCAGCATGGTACGCAAGTACCAGTGTCTTGAAGTGGATTCTAGCAGTTACTGGAAGCCAGTGAAGGGAGCGGAGGAGCGGTGTGGTGTGGGAGAATTTGGGAAGGTTGAAGACCAGACGAGCCGCTGCATTCTGGATGAGCTGCAGAGGTCGGATGGCACATGCAGGTAGACCAGCCAGGAGGGAGTTGCAGTAGTCTAGGCGTGAGATGACGAGAGCCTGGACCAGAATCTGCGCTGATGTCTGGGTCAGCTGGGGACGTATCCTCCTGATGTTGTAAAGCGTGTATCTGCAGCAGCGGGTTGTAGCAGCGATGTTTGCAGTGAAGGACAGTTTGTTATCTAGGACCACACCCAGATTCCTTGCAGTCTGAGTCGGGGAAACAACAGAGGTGCCGATGTTGATTGTTAGGTCAAGAGTGGGACAATCTTTTCCCGGAAGGAAGAGCAGTTCAGTCTTGTCAAGGTTGAGCTTGAGGTGATGAGCAGACATCCACCGAGAGATGTCTACTAGGCAAGCAGAGATGCGTGCGACGACCTGGGTCTCTGAGCGGGGAAAGGACAGAATTAGTTGGGTGTCGTCAGCGTAGCAGTGGTATGAAAAACCATGCGGGCTAATGACAGACCCGAGCGAGTTTGTGTACAGGGAGAAGAGGAGGGGACCAAGAACCGAGCCCTGAGGGACCCCTGTAGTTAATTGACAAGGGTCGGACTCGGACCCTCTCCAAGTAACCCTGTAGGTGCGGTCGTTGAGGTATGAGGTGAGGAGGGAAAGTGCAGTGCCTGAAACTCCAAGTTCTTGGACAGTGCGAAGGAGGATCCGATGGTTCACCGTGTCGAATGCAGCAGACAGGTCCAGAAGGATGATGACAGAGGAGAGGGAGGCTGCTTTAGCAGTGTGCAGTTTGTCAGAGACAGCAAGGAGAGCAGTTTCTGTTGAGTGACCTGCCTTGAAACCAGACTGGTGCGGATCCAGAAGGTTGTTCTGATGGAGATAAGAGGAGAGTTGTTTAAAGACAGCGCGTTCAAGTGTTTTAGACAGGAACGGGAGGAGAGAGACGGGTCTGTAGTTAATAACATCAGACGGGTTGAGAGTGGGTTTCTTTAGGAGAGGGTTTACTCTTGCCTCCTTGAGACTGTTTGGAAAGTGACCAGAAGTTAGAGAAGTGTTGATGAAATGGGTGAGAAATGGTAGAATATCAGGAGCGATAGTCTGAAGGAGGTTTGAGGGGATAGGGTCCAGAGAACAGGTGGTAGGACGGGCAGAGGTAACGAGGGTAAGAACCTCACTTGGAGAGAGAGGGGAGAAGGAGGTCAGTGTGTGGGTGAAGGGAGGGTCTGGTGACCCAGCGGTGAGTAAAGGTGAGTCAGAAAAAGAAGAGCGAATATCATCAACCTTTTTTTCAAAATGGTTAACAAAGTCGCTTGACAGAAGGGAGGAGGGGGGAGGTGCTTTGGGGGGGTCCAAGAGGGTGGAGAAGATAGAAAATAGTTTTTTGGGATTGGAATAGGAAGATTGGATCTTATCTTGAAAGAAAGTGCTTTTTGCCTGAGAGATGGAAGCAGAGAAAGAGGAGAGGAGAGCCTGATAGGTTAGGAGGTCGTCATGGTGTTTGGATTTCCACCATTTCCGCTCTGCTGCCCGAAGGATGGTTCTATTAGCACGCAGTGCATCATTTAGCCAGGGAGCAGGAGGGGACTGACGAGCCGGCCGCGATGTGAGAGGACAGAGAAAGTCCAGAGAGGATGAGAGAGTCGAGAGGAGAGTTTTTGCAGCAGTGTTTGGAGGCAGGAGTTGGAACGAGTCAGAGGAAGGGAGGGCTGAGAGCACCGATGAGGTAAAGGTAGAGGGGGAGAGGGAACGGAGGTTACGGCGGACAGGAGCAGAGTTAGAAGAGATGAGGTTGTTATGTTTGGAAAGGGGTAGAGAGAATGAAATGAAGAAGTGATCGGAGGTGTGGAGCGGGTTTACAGAGAGGTTAGAAGTAGAGCAGTTCCTTGAGAATATGAGATCAAGGACATTGCCAGCTTTATGAGTTGGTGGGGATGGAGACAGTGAGAAAGCAAAGGTGGTTAACAGAGATGTTAGTTCAGATATCTTCCCTGTCTGGAGGTTGAAATCGCCGAGAAGTACAGCGGGAGGGCCAGTTTCAGGGATGTGTGAGAGGAGATTATCTAACTCCTCCAAGAAGTCCCCCAAGGCGCCTGGTGGACAGATGTGAACTGAAAAGTCTTTCTGTGGCAATATTATTTAAGGAATCGTTGAGCTAGCTAGCTAGCATACATTGTCACTATCTGCTAACGTTAGCTTTAGCCTTCTATTTCTAATAGTTTTTTTTCATAGGCTATAAACAGAGGTGGTATAAGTATATATATTGTACTTGAGTAAAAGTAGAAGTACTCAGATCTTGTACTTGAGTAAAAGTAATAGTTCCAGAGTGTAGGAATACTCTGTTACAGTAAAAGTCCTGCATTCAAAATGTTCCTCAAGTAAAAGTAGAAAAGTATTATCATCAAAATATAGTGAAAGTAGCGACAGTAAAAGTAGTCATTGTGCAGATTGGTCCATTTCAGAATAATAGATATGATATGTTTTATAATGATTGATCATGAAAGTGTTCTCAAAGCTGCTAAAGGTGCAGCTAGTTTGAATGACTTTGTATACTGCAGGGTAGCTTGTGGATTTACTCCAGGTGGAACTAAAGTCTGATTTAACACTTGATTATATTTCACTTAATTAATCCAGATCTGTAAAGTAACTAAAGGTATTAAATACATGTAGTGGAGTCAAAGTACACCATGTACCTCTGAACTGTAGTGGAGTAGAAGAACAAAGTAGCAAAACATTGAAATACTTAAATAAAGTACAAGTATCTCAAAATTGTGCCCAAGTATAGTACTTGTTGAGTTTATGAACTTAGTTACTTTACACCATGTGGCTATAAAGATAAAAAGACTTAAGCCTTGCACAGGGGCCTGAAAATACATTTTCAAAATGCTCAACAGTGCTGCCAAAATTATAAACTGACTGTTCCACAATTTAAAATAAAATGCTTTTATATATTTCTATTAGATGTGACTCTTTGGCGTTTCTGTTATTATTAACACTGCTGCTTTAGTTGTTCTGACTGCTAAAATCCTCTGTCATTCCGTGGGGTGGGGGAGCCGGGGGCTCGGATCCTTGTCACCTTTTTCATACCTGATGAGTTTGCATCCCTGTATGTTAAAAAGCCTCAGTCACCTTAATTCATGTAATAAAAACATCTCAGGTCAGTAACACTCAAAGCTAAATGTGCAATACCATGTTCAGCTATGTTACTATTTATAATGTTATTGTTGTTACATCAGAAGATGTACATATTGAAATGATTTCTTAACTTACAGTAGGCTATTTTTTACAATGTGTGTTGGAAGGATTTATTAAATTACAATGAATATTGTCATTGTTGAAGGCTTTTAGAGAAGGGTGAACTATAAGCCTGAATTACATATAATTTCATACCTAAAAACATAAAAGCCACAATAAATAAGTCATAATTATTGTAGTTATTTGTACCTCCCGTATTGCTTTCAACCCACCAGCTTTTATGGTGTTGTTACGTCACTAACTGTAAGCTTGTCACATACAGTCTATGGTCCCTCAGAGTAACCTACTGTTAATTTAGCTGCTGGAGAAGAAAGATCAGGGGGGGAGGGGGGGAGAGAGCTGTGGTTGATGGGCCATTAGTTGTGTAAATACACAGCTGAGAGCTGCCGTTTCATTCAGACTGTTTAAAAAACTGTAACAACGGACTATCTTTCTTAGCGGATGCATGTGAATTTAAATCAATACATACAACTATTTTTTAAATCAATAAAAACATTTTCTAAATCCATAAAAGCATTTCAATTAATATTGGGAGTCATGTCGTTACTTTGTTGAGAATGTGGCCATGTAATAAGTGGGATAATTTGCAGCGACTTGTTCTTTATGGAGAAAATAACACCCTTCATCCAGATGAGGATCCCTCCGCTACACTTTGGGATCCTGGTCGACCGACGAAGCTCCATTAAAATATACATATTTTTGGTGAATTACTGAGTTTAGGCACGTTAATAACGTTTTAATGAAGTTGAATACAGTATATTCATATGTGTCAGTGATTTCATGTCAATTCGGCGAACATAAACATAAATGATCGTGGTGAAGATGATGATTAAATTAGGATTAAAAATCGAGAGCCGGGCTGCATTTCCTCCCGTTCGTTTTTTTCGAATAACAAAATTATTTTGTTAAATAACAACATGTTGATGTTTTGTAAATGATTACATGTGTCTTATTTAGCACAGAGTATGATATCCGTGACATATGGATCTTAACAAAGTTCCGCTGTACATCCAGCGTACTGTATCTGACTTTATTTCACATGAGCTCCAGTGTGGAACCCCACTGCACCTCCTGGTGGATCAATGATCCATTGCAGCTGGCTTCATTATAAATACATTTATCTATCACGGGTATGGAATCAAATTAGGGTCAATAATATTCGCAAATTATTTCACAGTCTGCAGTTGTATATCACCTGTTGTGCGCATGTGAAAAGATTTTGTGCATGTGTAAAAAAGTTTTGTGCACACAGATATAATTTGCTCGTGTAAAAACATTTTGCAGCTGTAGAAATATTTTGTGCGTGTGTGAAAAGTTTTTGCAGATATAATTTGCACGTGTAAAAAAGTTTTGCAGGTGTAGAAATATTTTGTGCAAGGATATTTACAACAGTGAGGTTTCACAAAGTCTGAGATACGGACACACACATTTCCTATCTGTGTGTGCGAACCTGAAGTTACAAGCTACAAGCTGCTATTTACGAGTACGAATTTTGACCCTGTTTTTACGCCTGAGTATGTTAGCCAATCAGCACGTTGCCCAGTGACTAGCCAATCAGCACGTAGCCCACTGACCATCCAATCATAGGACACAAGGTTCTAACGCGTTCGTTTTGCTGACCTGCGCCACTTGGAGCGTGCTTGCGGGAGTCAACATGGAGGAGCCCGAGGCGAACTCTTCTGGGACACAGGTGGGTTAATTACATGCTACCACGGAACATGCCACTACAGTTTTAATTAACTAACGTTACATCGTAATTAACTAAATATATCAAGACAGCTGTGCGTGCATCCCGGAGTTACTTAAATTGTATATTTAACGCTAGCTAGTTGATGTGGTCTTTGCTATTGTCTTAGCTAGCTACAGTCTGTTGGCTAAATTAACGTTTGTTGTTGTTGTGCCGTTTGAATGAGTAACGTCAATGTTAAAGAAAGTAATGCAACACTTTTTTCGGGTGCTTCCTGACATAATGTCCCGGGCATTTAATATGGAGAGGAAGGTTCAGTTTCCAATCCGACTTTTGTTCACGTCAGCTGGAAAATAAAGCAAGTGAACCGAAAAGGAACGGTAAAGTGGGCTAACCATACGATCTTTCAAATCTAAAAGGGTACAATCAACAGTAGTGGATTGTCAATACAGCAAAATATGCTCAGTCTTATGTTTTATAAATGGAGAACATTGGTTTAATCTGCCATACACCTCTTTCATCAGCTGCTAAATGTATTTAGTGTTTGATATATGTTATAACATGTATCCCACAGGAAAATAACTCCTTAATAGAGAGAGCTGTTCGCAGCTTTGTGGACCTCTTGTCAAATGCACAGCCACAAGTTTCAAGTTTGCCACAAGCTCACCAGCGGTCAGCCATAACAACAACTCGAGGAGACATGCAAAGGTATGATTTGAGAGGCATGAGTATAATTTATTTGTTGCTCATTATTGTTACTCAATATAACTTTGAACAGGTAGAAGGCAGGACCGCACTCCAAGGTTATTGAGGTGACGACTCCAGAGAATCATGTACAAACAAACGACAGAATGGGGGACGCACACTCCAGCTCCGATGCAAAGTCATCATGCAATAAAACAATCAATAAAACAATGACTTTGCAATCGGAGCTGGAGTGTGAATCTATTCTGTCATTTGTTTGCTCTCAATATAACTTTATCGTAACCTAAGTAATCGTTATGCTCCAGCCACCAGCCACCAGCCCGCCTCCAGACAACAGCCCATCTCCAGCCACCAGCTCAACAGCAAGCAGCCTCAAGTGTACAGAGGGAAATGCTAAGGTATTATAGTCATACTTACAGTGTATCCATTGCTAATTTCTGTTAGTGTTTTTTATGGATGTGCACACCCTCACATGAACTAAGACATAAGCTATCGCTGTAATTAGACTTGTTTATTAAGAACTAAAACTGAAGTTCTCTCCCTTTTTGAAATATTTTTTGACCTTATATTATTAGGATGATTTTGAGATTTGTTGTGACAATTATAGTATTTCATACAGCCCATTTTAATTTGTTTGATAGGTCATTTCCAGCATTCTACCAGGGGAGGAAGAATCGAGGAAAGAGGCCTTTTCCGAGCGGCAGTCTAATAATTCCCGCTGTCAAACAGCTTGAGTTCAATTTTTGTCTGATGCCCGAGAGTACAAATAAAACTCCGAAAAATGAGATAAGGCTTCTGCAGGCAGGACTTGGAAGGCGTACAATCAGCATTAATGATAGTGCTGATCATGAAGAGGTACTACATTTGTCTGTATTTCAGCTCAAACATTTATTTAAGGAATGCCATGGTACATCGTTCAGGAGCTGTTAACGTAGGAATTAGTCCATTGGCCAGAGCCCAACATTTCTCTTGTTGATACCAGTCAAGGTGGCAAAGCTTGCTTTTAATTTTTTGAAAACATAGCCTACAAGGGTACTACCTATACTATATGAGGACCTTATGTGAGAGATTTTTGCGAACATCATTATTCTAATTTAAGGCCCCCAATCACCTCTCAATGGAATAGTATGGGTATATTATATTCTCTGAATCCTAGTGAGTATTCCAGTTTTTGAGTTCTGTGTCTGTGATGTTCCTAGATGCCACAGGGTTAAAAGAAAGTATATAGAGTCATTATAACAATAAAACAGGAAATGACAAGACTAGAGACACAAGACATGAAATTAAACTAACAAACAGGAACTTAACGCTGACGAGACATGACAGATATGCACCATGCAACTTATAGGATATGCGTCTAAAATGCAACTTGTGGTTGGTGGTTAACTTCACGAGCTGATTGCTGTGACAAAGCTGCCACTCAGGAATGCTTATCATACTAAAATATCATCTACAGACATGTATATTTTCACAAATTTGAAGTACATTTTGCCACCTTGTCTGGTACCGGAATCTGGTTTGGCCCATAGACTAAATTGGGTATGTCTAACATCTGGAAAAAAGGAGGGAGAGGGTGCATGGAAAAGAATACTTATGATTTTCATGTCATATTTCATTCTAGATTACCAGAGTCCTCACTGAAGAATACCCCAAAATGAAGAACCTAACAGGAGGTTGGCTGCTATATAAAGCGGCAGGTATGAAGTATTGCTGCATTAATAATTTATTAATTTATATATGAAGAACCTTGTGTCTGTGAGGGAAAAAGATTAAGTACTGTATGTTGGTAAAATTAATGCACAGCTATTAGTTTATATAGTTCTCTATATGACTGAATTTGTTAAATTAAGGTCTAACAGTCAAATATTTTATAAATTTAAGGTACTAAAAGTACCACATAATACAAAGAGGATATGTCCTAATATCTATACTTATGATCTTTGTACTAAGTTGTTCTGATGTTTTGTCAATACACTTCAGGAGGCACTTGGCAAAAGGAAGATCTTAACAGTTACTGATGTTTATTGCCCAATAATGGCATAAAGAGGATACATTTTATACATAAATGTGAATTATACACCCTGTTAATGATTGAAAAAGACAACAACAGGGTTGACCTGTTTGTTTAATAATGTGTTTTATAATACATCTATTTTCTTTTCCATTCAATATTTGAGGTGGTAGTGGACAGAGGACCATTTCCGTGGTGGCCCAAGGCTCACAAGGCTACACAGCCAAGATGCTTAAGTCGAACACAATCAATGGGAAACACCCACTGTATATCGTCCCTCTTCAAGAGAAATTTGATACTACACCTCTTCCTCCTGATGCTGCAGAGTTCTGCAAAATGCCAAAGTCACAGTGCAAGAGTTGTGGGAAAACATTGCCCCTTCAGTTGCTTGTCATTCACATTGAAACTTGTGGCCATGTAAGTATTTTGTAAAAAGTAATTTCACCCTAAATACTTCAATTGTACAACCAATAATGCCCCTAAACTTCAAACAAAGGAAATCTCATTGATATTGAAGGAAGTGTGGTAGTTTGTATACTGAAAATCTCAAATACATTGCCAGGAATCTGACTCAGAACAGCTCCAGGAAGGTGAGGTGGAGAAACAACATGAAGCTGATGTTGAAGATCAAGTCCAGGTTAGAGGAATGTAAATTTGACAACTCAGTGTATCCAAACATTAAACATGTTCTGAAGCAAACCAACTCGACTTATTCAATACTCTTGCTCACTTGTCACGTAGTAGTAAAATGTAAAACTACATGGCCAACAGTACTGTGCATCTATGACATTGTGTCTATGATAAATACTGAATGTTTGACAAGTTCTCGTTTCCCCTTCAGTGTACCTGTCCAGTTTGTGGTGGCCAGTATCCTGCAGATCTCTTGCCCTATCATGCCAGTTCATGTGGTGAAAGGTAATCAAATTTCATTGTGAAACTAAATTAAAAAAATATTTAAAACTGAAATCTATCCGTTCCTGATTTAAAGTGCACCTGAGGATCTACCAAGTTCATCAAGCAGTTCAGACAGAGCTAGACCACATCGCAGTCAGGAAGAACATGACAGCATTTCAACTCCTGACCTTGATGCTGAGAGAATGGGCGTGGACACACATGAAGGTACTTGACAAATATTTTCCTGTTCACTAATAGCATTTTGCTACTTAAATATTGTAATAATGTTTTCAAAATGCCAGTTAATGTAATCATTTTTAAATGTGAGGTGTACACTGCTTGAGATGTAGCCCTCAAGTGTTCAAAAACTTGTTATAAACTTTGTACCTAACGTACAGATACAGTTAAAAAAAACAATGTTCTTCAATATTTTTGCCTCAAATCTTTAATTATTATAATTATAGCTTGGAAAACCATCCTTTGCCCACAAGCGGCAGCAACCCTCTTCAAAAGACATCTTTTGCGGAAAAATGAGGTGGAACCCCCAATCAGGGCAAGCGTGGACATCCGGGAGGACCAAGAATCCCAAAGTAGGGAAATACTTGCCTTCTACAAAAGCCCACAAGTTGACTGGGCACGCCCTCTACGGTGTACTTTACAAGGTAATGATACTATAGACCAGGCCTATTCAACTAGCGGCCCACGGGCCGAATCAGGCCCTTCAGAACTTTTTTCTGGCCCACAAGAGGTTGCCTGCAAATCGAAATGGCATATGTTTAATAGCATAAATAAAACTAATGTCTGATCACAGTAAATCCGACGATGCGGCGAAAACGCTGGTTTTTCCATTCGAATAATTTTGAATCCGTTATTTTGCCTGCCTCTGTTCATTAAAAAAAAAGAAGACCACACTGTGTCCGCACTTGTCATTGGCTCAGTCAAACTCACGTTACACATTAGGTTCGCGGGCCAGCGAGTAACAGCGAGTAACAGCTTCAAGATGTCTCTCTCCAAGCCCAAGAAACGTAAAGTTGATTCGGAAAATCGGCCAATTCCAGAATGAATGGACTGACAAATATGTATTTACTTTGCCAGCCTCAACAAGTAATAAACCGGTGTGTTTATTGTGCAACGAAAGTATATCCGTGATGAAAGAATACAACGTAAAGCGGCACTACAATTCAAATCACGGCTCGTTTTCTGCCAGTTTTCCCGTGGGCTCAGAGGAACGGAGAAGGAAAGTACAGGGACTGCTAGCATCATTTGAACGGAGTCAAGTGGCTTTTAGTCGCTTTTGCACTGAACAAGAGGAAGCTACGATAACATCCCTGCGAGTAGCCTGGACACTAGCCAGACAGAAGAGGCCCTTTACCGACGCGTTGACCGTTAAAGAATGCATGCTTGCTGTCATCGATGAAGTGGTTATTGACCAAAAAGTAAAAGACAGCGTCACTTCAGCCATTAAAAAAGTACCTCTCTCAGACACAACAACACTTCGCAGAGTGGAACTACTTGCAAAGGATGTGTCGGGGAAGCTTTTGGAAAACCTTCGAAAAGCAGAGTTTATATCAATCGCTGTGGACGAATCAACTGACTGTACTGACATGGCCCAGCTGTGCATCTATGTGAGGTTTTTCGATGGAGTTCGCTTTAGGGAAGAACTTCTGGGGCTTATTCCGTTGGAGGGACACACTACAGGTGAGGTTATCTTTCAAAAGATAGTCTCGTTTTTTAATGAACGTCAACTGGATTTAAAAAAAGTGTGCCTGTTGGTCACTGATGGCGCTCCAGCTATGATCGGCAGAGTGCAGGGGCTGGTGGCACGTCTATCTGCCATAGCCCCACACATGCAGTATTTACACTGTATTATTCATCAATCTGTGTTGTGTGCAAAGCTCAGTGGTGATT
Organism: Notothenia rossii; assembly: GCF_949606895.1. Lineage (NCBI taxonomy): Eukaryota > Metazoa > Chordata > Actinopteri > Perciformes > Nototheniidae > Notothenia > Notothenia rossii. Next base: position 48,087,266 of record NC_136912.1, on the reverse strand, counting down.
TGAAAAACACCATGGACACTGTCATGAACATTGTGAATTTCATTCGCTCAACCTCCAGCCTACAACACCGCCTGTTCCGTCAGCTGCTTGCTGACACGTTTGCTGAACACACAGACTTATTCGTCCATAACGATGTCCGATGGCTCAGCAAAGGAAAGGTCCTGGATCGTTTCTGTGAACTCCGCCAGGAGATTGTGTCTTTTCTTCGCACGAGTAAGCACAAACGAGCTACAAACCTCTTGGAGCGCATGTTAGATGAACAGTTTATGGCAGATGTTTACTTTCTGTGTGACATTTTTGGACACTTGAACACTTTGAATTGCGAACTGCAGGGGCGCGAAAAGTCTATCGCTGATTTGGTTGAAAGACTTTGTGCCTTCAAGACAAAGCTAACGATCTTCAAAACAGACCTAATGACAACGAAACTGCTGCACTTCCCAAAACTCGGTGCATGTATGACCACATCACCTGGAGCAAACATAACGCCAGTCATGAAAGACTTCATGACAAAATTGACTGATAACTTTACTGACAGATTCCAAGGCTTCAGCATTCCAATTGAGGTATTGCAGTTTGCCCGTGACCCGTTTTCCATCAAGCCTGATGCAGACTTCTTTGTAAAAGTAAGCGAGGTCATATATTGCATTGATGAGAGCCTCTTTCAGATGGAGCTGGTTGATGTGCAGTCTTCCTTTGCTTTAAAACAGCTCCTGAAGTCTGAGGGTGTTGTGGACTTTTGGTCTAACCATGTTAGCCAGTATCAGTACCCCACAATGAGGAAGGTGGCCTTGCTTATACTGACAATGTTTGGAGCTACCTATACTTGTGAGTCTAGCTTTTCTCATATGAATGCCATCAAAACAAGGGCACGTTGCTCCATGACCAATGAAAAGTTGCATGAGTGTCTCAGAATTGCTCTTACCACTTATGAGCCAAACTATGCTGAAATAGCTAAATCAAGGCAGTGTAATTTCTCTCACTGACTCAAACAGGCTAAACATGACAGAAGTCTGATGCATGGTATGTATGCAGATCTGTTTTTATGGTCATTCATTTTATGGTCATTCAAATAGCCTACTTACTATTTTGAAAATTGCAAAAATGTTTCCAAGATATGAATGTTATTGTGAGTCTGATGGCTATTGTTTCACTATGTTCTATTTGCATTTAGTATTAGATTTTATGGACTTGTGTTGTCTTCAATGCACCTTATGTATGCTTGGAAGTGTTGAGGATATTATACACAGGGCTACTTACTGTTAATGTGATGAATACTGTTTTATTATATTCATCTTGTTTTGTACATTAGTGGAAATGGAACTGTTAGGAGAAAAAAAAACTCATGTCTCCTTAGTTTTAAAGATGCAACATTTTTGCACTTTTGTGTCAAGCCTTGTAACCCGAAGCTTTCCTACTTTTTTATGGACTGGTTGCTTTCTGTAATGATTTATGTTGATACAATTCAATTAAAAAAAAAAAGGGATGCACTTGACTAGTTCATTTTGTATTAGTATCTATTAACACTATGTAAGCGAGAGTTATTTGTAGTGATTCCTTGACAAAGTATTGTGTGGCCCACAAACCCCCTGTGATTTTCCTATTTGGCCCACTTGCTAATGAAGTTGAATAGCCCTGCTATAGACCTTTACTCTGCCATAATGTTAGTATCATTATGTGTGCATGAATATTCAGTGATTCTTGTGCTATCATTCATAGGTGATGCAGCTGTTGGAGTTGGGGTACAAAGACACTTTCTTAGCTTGGCAATGTTTAAATTGCAGCATGGATTCAACATAAACAGTGGTATGATTTTGTGTTCATTTCAAATGTATTTCGAGTGTTATGTTTAGTGATGGTGAAATAAGCCTTTGTGAAGCATTGACGCTTTTTGGCCAATTGTATTGGAAATGGGTTCAATACTCCAGTGCATGTGAGGACCTGCTGGTGGAATAAATGTAATACAGGCAAATTAGGAAGGTGTTCAGTTGGGATGCGATTACAGGAGTTTGAATTTGCGTATGACAAATGTTGATGATCTTCTTAGATTTGATGTTTAGATATGATTGATGTTTGTCTGACTATAAGAGCTGTTTCTGTGTCCTCTACTGTGAATAATTAATAAGCCAAAGGTAATGAAATCTTACAAATGGAAATTGTAAGATTATTCCAGGGTGGAGAGTTTGCTTGGGTATTGCTTGTGTAATGATCAAGTAATACATCATGAGGACAAAATAGTTTATGACAATAATCCATGCGTGCTACTAAAACCAACAGGTAATGCAATGTTTCAGAAATGTTTAAAACGGTGAATCTCACAACATTGTCAAAAGTTCCACCTTCCAAACCGAAACATGTCATGTCATTTGACGAGCAATGAAGCACTGCAGCAGGCTTTGGCACAGTGGTCCAGATTTAGTTGCCAAGCAAGTGTGCTGCATGCTCTGGAGCTTCGGTGTCTAACAAAACATCACTAGCTATGTTTACAAGGTGATAGTTTGATTTTTTTCCATTTGCCTTCATCCTGTATTTATATTTCATAGGTGTGAGCAACATTACCCTTCTTTTTGAGGGAGAGCAGGACCACCTCCTCCCCGCCACCTCCCAGATCCTAGTAGAGAGTAACCTCTTTGTAGTTGCCGGGAGGATGATTGGACATTCTTTCTTGCATGGTGGCCCTGTACTTCACGGAGTCAGTGAAGCAATCATTCACATGTTGCTTCATGGAGATGTGGACACTGCCACAATATACCTTGCTGACGTGGCAGATCTCGACCTTCGGGAAACCATTCACATGGTAAAAAAAAAAGAAATTACTTTAATTTTTTTTTTACTTAAATTGACTGTTTGTTCAACTCTTTACTCCAACGCAACATATCTCAAAATCTATTGAGTGCATTGCCATCACATGGGCTGAGCACATTCATGCTCCCAGAATGAACTCTGGTTATTTAGATGACCTCAGAACCTTTCCTCTAGCCCCACTCTCAGGCCAAAATGTCAAATTTGCATGGGAGGAGATATCACTAAATTGTAGTAGAACATTGCCATGATTGAGTTATTTTTGTCAAAGGAAGATTCCTCTTCATTTTGATGAGCCCATTACTTTTCCTCTCGCAAAACGCTGTGACCAAAGTGTCACATGTTGTTAATGGTTGTGGACAGTTGAATCAACAGGTTAAATTGGACCTGTGGTTAAGTATTGATTCATTTCAATTAAAATATAGTTTTAACAATATTTGACAGCTGCTAATTAATCAGTTGAAATGAATATGAACCTGTCGAAATGGATTGAAAATCAGAGCAAAAACTACATTTGGAATTTAGGTTAACAATCTTTGTTCTGTTCTGTTCTTAAGCTTGATGGAGATGAACTCCTGTCTGACCAGCAGACGAACGAAATCAACAATCTTGCCTTTTCCTGGGACCTACCTGCTATAAAGCCAGTAAATCGCAGATGGCTATTCCAGCAACTGATGCAACATGCGGTGAGATTACAGCTGATAGTCAACCCACTTTATTTATTACATTTTGCCTAAATAAAGACTGCTGAATCAAAACTTATCTTAAAGCATTCCTATATGCAATACTGTTACTTTAGCACTTCAACATCCAGCTGATTTAATTGAAACAACTTCTTAATACCATAACTCCCTAGGTGATTGGACGAAGAACAAAGCAGATAAAGCAGATGAGAAAGGGACTCAAGGACACAAAGGTGTGGACATTGCTCAAAGAGAAGCCAGAAACAGCCCGGATTGTATTCCCTCGTCAAGCAAACGCTTTCCCCACTGCCCAGGTAAACACTGTGCCCACCATACACCATAGCACGTATGAATAAACAGTTATTGTCTATGTATTTCTATGCAAGTCTTTACCAACACCTGAAACATACTTAAATTAAGAGGAAACCCCCAGAAGCATGTCTTAATAAAAGTGTGGCTTACTATTTCTCCTATTAGGCAATCTTGAGTCTAATTGTCTGGCCAAGGGATGACAGCGATGATGACGAAGATGAAGATGATTCCTACCCAAGGAGCATCCAGGACCAGACAGCTGGATTCTTAAGGAAGTTTATTGAGACAGGCAAGTTTATCAGCAGGACAGGGAAGTGTAAGCTTTGTATCTTTGCAACTGTGACGGTGACTACCTACATCGCAGATTTGCAACCAATGACCACTGTATTTTCTTGGCCAATCATATTAAGGCTACATGAATTGGAGTACAGCGATTAGGAATTGGAACAGGACGAGAACAGACCAAGGGGAGAGAAGCAGTGTAGAAGCAACCTGTAGCAGCAAGAATTAGCTTTTTAAATCAAAAAAGGACATTAAAGGGAGGTTTCTAATACTACTTTGTGCCACCCTCCTTTTTTGGGCTCAGTACTATCCCAACAAAGTATTTCCATTTACCTATATATAAAACATGGTAAAGCAGTAAAATACAGCTCATCTTTAAAAATGCAAATGTCATTTATTTGATGTATTTCCACAACCTCTTGTTGTCTTTGAATGCAGCCTCTTCATCCCAACTCGAACAGCTGACAAAGTTCTGGGTAGGATGGGAAATCCCTACAGACACCTTGAAGGTCCGAGTTGTGAAGGGGGCGTACCTGAAGTCTTCCACATGTTTTGGCACATTGCATGTACCTGGGCACTTCCAAAACTATGAGGACTTTTCCAAGCATGTGGAGAGCTGCATTGCAACCTATGTTACAGGCTTTGGTCTAGTTTAGATACTGCTCATCAGTATGATTCTGTTGCAAAAAAAACATTGTTTCAGTGTTATGGAGCTTCTGCTTTTGTTCATTGGTGTAAAAAGAGATTTTGTCTTTTGTATTCTTTCACCTGAAAAGAGATCTCCTTTTTAAGAATATCGACTCTCAGAAACGAAACCTTTTGAGATTATTACTACTTCATTTGTTCCAGTGGTCAGCTCAAAATTGAACTTGAACATGACATTTTGTGACAGATACTATAATCTTTGCCTGGTACTCTTTGTGTACTGCATTTTGTTGGAAGGGCTGTTTGGATTGTGCCATATGTAGTTCTGGCACCTGGTTCAGGTAGTTGTAACCAATGGCATCATTCATTCTGTTAATAGTCAATATTTAGAAAATGGTCTATTACAGTACTTGTTATTGCTGATGTATTTACTTGAATCCTACAGCTCTTGTATCCAAAGATTCTAAGAAATAAACCATTGACCAGTGACTTTGGATGTTTGCTTCATTTCAATTTACCCACATTTTACATTTTTCACAACAATCAAAATTTGAATTATTATATTATATACCTTAAAATGTTCTGCGGCTAACAAAGTAATTTCCATTCATAAACCACAGAACTGATCATTTGCTGTGTAAACATTTCCCCGGGGACTATTTTGAATGCAGGTTGAAGTCTCTGAAAATGATTTTTTCAAGTCGTAGCGGAATGAACAGAAGTCAATGTCAGGATGAAAGGTAGGGACATTATTGTGAGTTCTAAAATAGAACATTATACTACTACTGTAGTATCTTTCATGTAACAAGGAACTGCATTAGCTAGTGGAAAGCCATGTTATTCTAAGAGTAACATTTCAGGTTACTACAAATAAAGTAGGCCTCTAAAATTGAAATACATTTATTTTCCTTTTCAAAATGAGAATATAACAGTCATGCCCTATATATATATATATATATACATTTCATCATCCTCTACCCAACCACCCCCACAAAAGTACCACGTATCTCCAGATGTGTTGGTGTTGAATGTTTGTGATCAACTGAAGGATGAAGTGTTACTTCAATTCTTCTTCAGCTAAATAAACTCTTTAAAAAGCCTCTTGGATCAGCTTGAAAAGTAGTCGTCACAAAGCTGAAAACAGGCTGTTTTTCTGACTTTGTAGAGATACGTGGTTTTCACAGGACAGAGACAAAGATACAAACACATGATGATCTTATAGAATATGATGCATTGATGGAGATTAAACTAGCCAATAGGATATAAAGGATTTATATGCAACTAATTACTGAATACTTCTTCCACTGCTGAAAGTTAGTATGCATTGTGCCTTATGCTTCCTGACTTGATTCAAGGACACCCTCTATGTAGTGAACTACAGCACTATAGATGTCTGCCCCAAAACACAATGAAGGAGCAGTAGGATTAAAAAGTTGATTCAGTCCTTCCAGTTCTTCGATGCCCAGGGGAGATGCCAGTTCAGGAACCTGTACTCCAATTTGATCCATGTCTGCAATTTCCACATCTGGAAAATGGATCCCCTGAAATAAAAAAGTAATCGGGTTAGTTAAAATAATTACATGGGATGACACCCTAAAACAGTGGTCAGGAACCTTTTCTAGAAATCATTTGGCTCCCAACAAATACAAATTCTAAATTACTAATACAGTCCATTATTTATTATTAAATTATTTCCACCCCACTGATTAATTGTTGTTTTGTCAATCTTGACATGAACACTAAACTAGATTTCAATCACTTGACATGCATTACTGAACTGTAATTTATTAAGCCATTTATTTAGTTTAAATGTTATCCTTGTACAGACTAAATAGACTAGTGCACTGCATATTCATTGCAGTTTTCAGGTGTTAATTTACCAGTGAAAGAAGTCAGCATCTTTTTTTCCTGCAATATTCTTTTTGAGGCCTACAAATTCAAAGACAAATAAAAGGAAAACAACTACAACAGTAGTTGTTTTCATTAGTTTTACATTTTTCGGATTGTGGCCTATGTCATTGTATATCAACAAAACTATTCTATGCAACTGAAACTCAATGTTACATTGTGTTGCATAGCCCATTGTTGGCTTGGACACAAATTGTAATTCTGCTGTAGCCTGATTATGCATATGGTTGTTGCTGTGTACTATTGGAAGATGCCTGGTAAAGTGAAACACAGTGGTCCTGGTAGGCTAAATTCCAGTTCCCGTGTGTTGCATTTTCATTATAGTATTAAGAACAGTGTAAGGATTTTGTCAAATAAACATATAACCAAATACTAACATTGTTATGACTTCTAAAAGAAAGCAAGGTGTGCTAACATTGGCTTCCTCCACAATGGTGAATAAAACACAGAACTACAAAACAGTTTTTCCCCTTTACCTCGAAGTTGTCAGGAGGGCTGACAGGGCTCTGACTCTTCCCGATTTCCCACAGCTGGTTAGGAGTGAGGTTACGTTCTGTTCGGAGTGAATGGTTATTCCAGCCATCTGTGAATGTGTCAAGATCTTCCTGAATTCGGGGCAGAAAGACATACTGAGCACAGAAAAGGTGTGTGCAATTTGCTGGGTCGAGAAGGCCATCCTCCTCTAGGCTGTGGAGCAGATCGTAATAAATACTTGACACGACATTCCACACGTCACGCCACAGGCGCTCTATCCTGAAAGACAGTTGACAAAAATAAATGAATAAATGCAGTCCGTAAACAATTATCACACCTTTACGTTGCAAAAAATGCAAATAGTAACTCAATGGATGTTTCCCCATCCCTAATAACACTAATATGTACATTAATCTCAGCAACAACTTTTAGCACCATAATTAATGGAAGCACGTCACTACTAAGCGATACACTAGCAAAATATATTTTGACCAAAGAAAGCTTTATGACAGAAGCTACAACCATACACTGATATTACCTTTGATTATGAACACTTTTCCCTGAGATGAAGCTTCCCCTGCCGCACCCACGAACGTCAAACATATGTCTGGCAATGTCCACATTTTCCACACCTTGGTCTCCTCTGACCCTTGACATGTACAACCATACAGATACCATGTTAAGTAATTTGACAATGTGAAATTTGAATCTCTGTACTCTTAGAGCTGGCTGTATCTCCAGTTTTCTAAGTACAGCTATAGCCATTTAACAAGCTTCACTATTGGCTACTGGCTAATCCCCCAGGGAACCAGCAGTTTTAAAGATTTTGTTACCACAGAAACAAGAGGTTGTAGTATGAGATTGAAACATTCTTTATGGGCACATCACTGGAAAGACCTACACATAATATTGGGAATATGTCATGAGGTCATGTAAAGTCATATAAACAAGGAATGAATAATCCAATCTCATTCTAAGGCCATCCCCATAAGTGTCATCACTGGTAAAGTGTTGTTTCAGAAATGACATATAGGGGGTGCTAGGGCTTCCTGGGCCTTTGCTTAATAGGCACTATATCCCCAACTATCAATTTACAACTTTTCTTGTAAAACTTAGTGAAAAATCTGTTGATCATGTAGGCCTATAGACCTTTTTGAAAAGCAGCCATTTTGACATGAAATAGTAGGGTAAACACAGGTGTTACCAGTGATACTAATTAATGTTCTGTTCCATTCAGATCAAACAGTCAGGGTGCTGCTATTGTGCATGTTGGCTCACTGGAAAGGCTCTACTGCACTAAATAGAATGGAACCTTAATCAACTTAATTAATTTAACCTGTATTTACCTGCTAGTTCATGTCAATACGGCTGCCGTGACAAAAGTCTACCTTATTTTTATAAAATGGCCTAGACTGATACAAATCAGTGTTCTTTTAACTGTATCAAGTGCACCTGACATTTTTCTTCTTATTCAGTATTTCCAATAATCCAATTTTACATGTAAAAAAAACACACACAAAACAAGAAATAGCCTGTTACCTGGATGGAAATCCAGGTTTGTCCACAGCCTCAAGGAAGAACTGCAGAGCTGTTGAAGCCTTGTTGTTATTGGCTACTTGTAGGTACATGATCTATGAGAGCATTTATAGAAAGGAAAAAGTAAGCACCACAGAAACACAGTACTCAAATAACCTATTAATGAATTAAATACTGACCCCATACTGTATGTGCGTGATAATTAACTTTAAAAAATGGCATTTAATATCAATTCACTTTTGGTCAATTGTAAAATAAACTCCAGGAAGCACGAACCTTTCTTGAAAATCCATCAATTCCACCAAATATTACCATACCATATCTGCAAAATAAAAAGGTATTAATTGCTTGATGTATCCACACCACATCTTGTCCCACCAAGTCCTTTGATGATTTAAATAATCTTCGTGTCCATCGCCAGACCCCTTTTTGTGGTGTTGTGCTGAATAACATGATGTGGTCGGCGCCTACATAAGATGACCCGCACAATGTATAGTGAAATGTTTATCTTTGGCTACAATACTGCTTGTGTTTACATTATATAAAATATAGCTGAGGAAGAGCATTTATTGTTATAAATATGTTATTTGTGTCCTAAATATTGCTGATTGGTCTTTTAAATGAATGAAGTAAGGCTAATTTTGGCCTGAACTCGAGTAGTGAGGCATGTGTTTCAGGTTAAAGCTTTTGAAGTTCTGCCCTTTTCATGCAAAAAAGTATAATGCATGGACTGTAGAGTATATGAAAAAAATATAGAATTATATTTAAACAAATAAAATAATTAATACATAAATCAATCATATACTGTAGAGTATATGATTGATTTTTAAGAAAACATGAATCGCTCATCGTCTATTGCAGCGGGTTGTAAGGAGCATTTGTGTTGAGTAGGCCATACAGTTATTTATTATGGCTATTAGAAGTCTTTAACAGCCTCTTCCAGTAAGGCTATGAAATCAGCATAAAATCATGACTCTACATCTGGGTTTCTTCACATCACCTAAAGAATATAATTTCAGACCAATTAGGTATAACTATTACAGTGTTTGTGTGCGCATGCATCCCTTTGCTGTCAGCTTACCTGATCAACTTATGGTTGGTATCGACATGTAGGAGTGAAAGAGGAGCTGGAACACTGTAGGTTCTTCGCACAACACACCCAAGGCTGGTCATTCTCTCAAGTATTCCAAGACTATCAACACGGTGCATTGACTCCCACACTCTAGTCCACTGAACTCTATGGTCTAAAGCCTTGAGACGTCCCTTTACCATCCTGTGACCTGTGAAGATAAAGTGAAAAAGATTGTCTTTAAAGAATATTGTTATCATTAGAGGGAAAATGAGGAATAAACTGATATTGTGTGAATTGAGTTGTGAAACAATTTAGGCCTTTGACCATTTCTCAGGGATACAAACTGTGACAACCATTGTACTGAAGAAGCTAAATGTCACTTTAAAAGTTACTGCTATGGCTTAGCGTCTGTGTTTCATGCCAAGGACAAAAGTATGTTATACTTCACAGAAAATCTTTACAAAACTGGTTGAAGAAGGAAGGAACTACCCAAATTTGGAGAGTCTTCCTTGATTGCTGAGACCAAGCTGTCAAGCTCGTCGTCAGTCATTTTACTGTAGCTTTCCCTTATTGAGAGGCCCCATTGTTGCATCCTACGGCGGACTGTTTTGCATGATATGCCAAGCAGTTTGGATATACAGGGGACTGACAGGTCCATTTCAATCAAGTTCTGGAGGTGGTCTTTGGAAACAACCAGCTTTGGACGCCCCCTTTCTCCAACAGTCCTGTCAACCACAACAGTTGTCCTTCTCCCGTCTACTTCAGTGGTGATGCGGGTGACCAGCTGGAGAAGACCTTCAAGTACCTAAAATGTTGTATCGGTGATGTAATTGAACACAGCTGTCTTGAAATATCAAGCCACATGGAAAAAAGACCATTTAACCTACCTCCTGTGGGAAATGTATGTGAGCTGAGAGTGAACAGATTAGAGTCATTTCACTCATGCAGATGAACTCCAGATAGTCTAGGTCTAAGGGCTGTCGCTGAGAGGCCTGCTCCAATCTAGACTGCAGTCGGTTGAGAACATGCCTTCCCACCATCACCTGACAAAGAGGTCAGAAAATGTGCTTTTATATAAAAGTACTGACATCAGGCTTTGTTGGAAAATGTGTGGAATACAGATGAACAGTTAAAGATGCTAGCAGATGCTAAAAAATACAGAAACTACAGCAACTTAACCTAAACAAGCGTTAGGTTTCAAATTCAGAATGATTTGTAATACAAATGCACAAGTGGCTAAGTAAAGTGAAATCACAACCCCAAGTCGCAGCTTGAGGTGGTAGGATATGAACAGAGAAATAAAGCAACCTGCTTTCCTGTACAGCATAGAGATAAGTTGGTTGTGCTGCACAGCTGATACTGATATTGTTGACAGAAATAACTAAACTGTATGATAACCCACCTGAGACTCAGCAGAAGTGCCTGGGTGATCCATGGTTGAGGGAAGCACAGATACAATGGCATTTCCATTGTCCTAGTGAAGCAAACAATCACTTAATTATTGGATATTGTTATAATACTAGTCTCAACTAGGTTTAATATTAGGAGGCAAGATAATGTTCAGTCAGATAGCAAAGAGAGCAGAGCTACCCCAAGGATGCCTAGCAACAAATTTACCAACAGAAAACAACTTTGTCAGTAATATCAGGTATTTCACCATTTAATTAGAAATATTGGTTGCTGTTGGCCTACTCCAAAATGAACTACATATAACTTACATTTTATGGTCACAAAACTAGCTGGGTCTACGCCCATTATGTCATTAAAAGAATACTAGGAAGTAGGACCGCAGAAACAAATAGTAAAGTGCAGAGGATTAGCCCAGGATTGTACCGGTGACTTTATGTATCAGAGGTCTGTCTCAACTCTCCTTTTCTCCATAAAAGAGAGACAGAGTGGAGAAAACGGGGGAGAGTGAGGAATAATATGTAGGCTATTTGAATATGCAATAGGAACAAACAAATAACAGACGATGCTAATCAAACTAGTATAAAATATTAGACTGTTAAGATGCCCCAAGGGGAGGTGTCGAGGGGAAGTCAACGATGGCGAACCACTAATGAAACGATGCGAGTGTGATATTTCGCTGCGACTTGAATTCATAGATCAGATCACAGCAATCAGTGGTGGACAGTTCGCAGCAGGCAGCTAAATGAAATCAAGCTGCAGTTGAATTTGGAGCAGAATCAAGATGGAAGAGGATATCATTTTAGCGGTGTCCCAGTTCTATATAATACTTCCCGTGCAAATTATAAACTCCAAAGATAGATAACTTTCTTCTCTGTATCCATCTTAAGTATGTATCACTATCATTGTTTCACCTACATGTAGGCCTATCTATAATTACAACTAGTAATTAACGTTTTTGTAAAGCCACAATATATCAGACAGGCGGCCGTTGAACATAAACCCAAATACAATGTACGATTGGAAACTGAACCTTCTCGACCTTTAACTAACTAACGTTTGCATTACTTTCTTTAACATTAACGTTACTCATTCAAACGGCACAACAACAACAAACGTTAATTTAGCCAACAGACTGTAGCTAGCTAAGACAATAGCAAAGACCACATCAACTAGCTAGCGTTAAATATACAATTTAAGTAACTCCGGGATGCACGCACAGCTGTCTTGATATATTTAGTTAATTACGATGTAACGTTAGTTAATTAAAACTGTAGTGGCATGTTCCATGGTAGCATGTAATTAACCCACCTGTGTCCCAGAAGAGTTCGCCTCGGGCTCCTCCATGTTGACTCCCGCAAGCACGCTCCAAGTGGCGCAGGTCAGCAAAACGAACGCGTTAGAACCTTGTGTCCTATGATTGGATGGTCAGTGGGCTACGTGCTGATTGGCTAGTCACTGGGCAACGTGCTGATTGGCTAACATACTCAGGCGTAAAAACAGGGTCAAAATTCGTACTCGTAAATAGCAGCTTGTAGCTTGTAACTTCAGGTTCGCACACACAGATAGGAAATGTGTGTGTCCGTATCTCAGACTTTGTGAAACCTCACTGTTGTAAATATCCATGCACAAAATATTTCTACACCTGCAAAACTTTTTTACACGTGCAAATTATATCTGCAAAAACTTTTCACACACGCACAAAATATTTCTACAGCTGCAAAATGTTTTTACACGAGCAAATTATATCTGTGTGCACAAAACTTTTTTACACATGCACAAAATCTTTTCACATGCGCACAACAGGTGATATACAACTGCAGACTGTGAAATAATTTGCGAATATTATTGACCCTAATTTGATTACATACACGGGGGCGGTCTCAAGTCAAGCTGGAGGTTTTCCCTTGAGCGAGGGCAGATCACGTACCAATCACGGCCCTCGCGTTTCAAACTGTCCGAAATGAATCGCTCCATCTGTATGTCATTATATTTAATTCCACAGTCATCTGCTTCATCGTTTGTTTGAGAGATACATAGCTCGCAGCATCTGTACACATAAAAAGCACAGTGTATTGTAGATTTCCTAAAACAAATTTAAACAAGAATGCGTAATAATTAAATCCACACAAGCTTCTATTGTCCCTAAACAATACTTGTTCCTACCAGCTGAAACTCCTCCTGCCAACTGCTTGTCCTCCAGGAATCTTTGGACTACACTCTTCATCTTTCTGATGCACCACTCTGGATCCCTGCTCATGTTTGTGGGATCCAAACATGCAATGTACCTGACGACTGGAAATTTGAGGGGGCTTTTCTCCTGCACTTTCTTGACCATTGCAGCCAGGCCCTTCATGCACTCTTTCCTGAACGTGAGCACAAAAAGCTCACCTACTCTGCCTCCTGGTTTGCTCTGAAGTGCCTGACAAATAATACATAGACTGTAAATTGTGCAGAAAGGATGATTTACAAAATAAAGTTTATATCAACCTCTCATTGAAATGACAAAATGAGTTTCAATATACATTTATTTGAAACTACACAATATGTAATGCAAGTTCATTTTATTTTTTAACAAATGTCCCTTCATTAGCATAATAAAATGGTAAAAAGGTCAATTTATCATATTAAACTGGCTGGATCAGTGTACAGGTAGAGCAAAGACATAGTAGGCCCATAACTGTATAGATCTATACATATACAGTACGTCTCTGAAAATATATCAAAATTACCTTGATGACAGATTCAGCACCAAGGCCTATGTCAGCATTCATCGGGGAGACCCAGTTCTTCTCATCAGCTGCATCGACTTTGGTGAGCTTCAGGGGGGTGATGTCCTCTAGGAGTTCACTCTTCACAAACCGTCTCAGTAGACTCTACCATATTATAAAGAAATAACAAGAAATCAATGACAGAACCATTAGTGTGGATTAATCAAATTCAGTTTAATTACTGTTATTATTACCTTCAGTAACTCAGCCAAGTCTTTAGCTAAGAAGGGCATCACTGGCCCATCAGTTTGAAATTTTAACAGGAAGGGGCTGAAGGTCCTGGATATCGCAAAGAAGAACTGCAGCTTGGCTATGATGAGTGGATCCCCTTGTGCTGCCGCAATGGTGTCATAAGAGGCTGTGGCAGGGTTTGGGATCTTCTTGTTTTTGACACCATCCACGTACTTCTGTAGCATCGGCCAAATTTCAGCCGCTCTCTCTGCCACACGGACATTTTCAACCCATCTGTGGCCGCAGAATGGTAGTGGGAAGCAGGAGGACCCTGTCAGACTGGTGAAGTCCTCTCTCCTCGCAGGAACGTTGTGGAAGAGGTAGTGCATTGCTCTCAGGAGCCTCTCAAGCTGCCACATCATAAAACCGGCCTTTACTGCGTTGTGGAGAGTGTGAAGGCCACAGCTTACTACAAGGACAAGCTGAGCACCTCCATAGAGCTCTGCGTGCTCTTTCTGTAGAAGATTCACCAATTTGAAGTTGACGTTGGGTCCATCCATGCTGACAGACATAAGCTGCCTCATCTTCAGTTGTGCACCACATTCCTGTGAATTAACAGTAATAAATTAATGACAACAATCCTTGAAAGTGTATTCTTGAAATACAGGGTCATTCAGATGCACGGTAAGGTGCAACTATAGGTTTGTCACTCATAACATTTAAATTAGTCATTTATTCGGTGTTCAAATGTCATTAAGCAAGATTGCAATATTAACTTACATTTTGTAATTGAAACACATTACTGATGGTATCTCCGTTCTCTCCTCCCACTGTGAATCGCGAGAAAGTTTCAGGGCGACAGAGACACAGAGCGTTCCCGTAACCATAGTAACTCACTCTCACCAGAGGGAGAGACGCTGTGCTGCTGCTGACCAGAGCCGTATAATATAATCTATCTATTCTATCTATACGGCGCTGCTGCTGACTGAGATTACTCTGAGCAGCATGCTAAATTACCATATAATAGATCTTTATGTATATTTTTCGCATTTCCCCCGGTAATAACTTTTGTCGTAAAAATGTGTCGCTAGTCGCATCTTAAATAATACTCGCTAATTGCCTAAGACCGTCTGAAAAGATGCCAAATCTACCAAAAATAGCCATGTGTGCAACAAAAGATTCAGTCGTTTACAAAGCACATAACTCATATTCATAATATATGTTTTGAAAATAAAAAAAGACCTGGGATTGAAGAAAAAAGACCCGTGGCTCAGGCAGGCCCTAAACATGAAATGCAAGTAGACTAGAGATACACTTACTTTAATGTGATGCAGCAAGTCCTTGGCTCTTCCGTGTCCCAAAAATTGAGACCCAAGATACCTGGCCCGTACACAGCCATCATCCCAATAACGAATGTGGACGTCCATCTGTTTTTTCTTGGTGGCTTGATTAAGGCTCTCGTCAAACATCAGCACAAACGGCCCAGCCTTGTTGATGCTATTAACGAGCTGTTCTTTAAAGTAAGGGGCCAAGCCGAGTCGGACTATGTACCCTGTTTTGTCTTTTCCACAGGCGAACTTCTTGGCTATTTCCGAATCTGGGAACATAGCTTGGAAAAGATCGGAAATCCCTTCATTGGAATTGATGGATTGGTGTTTAATTACGGTGTTGAGGCACCACAGAACCTCTGCCTGTAGCGTTGGAGTGGCGCCCAGCATCACTCGGAGGTCAGCAGTAGTGCTAGATGAAGTGGCGGAGGCTGTAGTAGCTTCAGCGATAGTGGGTGGGGGCGGTGATGTTGGGCAGAAATGCGCGATTGAGACCTGCTGTCTGCGTCCCACAGCGGCTTTGTGGCTAGCACTTAGCATGTGGGACCGGACAGCTTTGATCCCCATCGAGGCAACACTAATCGCCTTCCGACACATGCAGCAGTAGGCCTCACGGTTATTCCCAGAGACGGGCCTCAGCCATGGTTCGAACTCCGTATCCTCCAACCATTTGGATGAAAACTTGCATTTCCCCATGTTGTAACCGGCGTAAACTGACCTTCGCGCGCTATCAAGCAGCAGTCATCAGTGAGCGTGCAATGTCCTGTTCAGATGACGTAAAATCCAACGGGATGAAAAAAAATAATAACTACACAGAATCACACTATACACCTACGCAATGATTAAATTCAGGCAAACTTTAGAATATAATTTATATACTTATTGCAAACAAGCTACAAAATGTAATACCTTGGAAAATGCAATTTAATACTTTTTAATAGTTTTTAAAAGCCTTATTTTTCGCTAAATTGATTTATCAACTTTTAATACTTTTTAAGACCCCGCGGACACCCTGAATAAACGAGACAGCAGCTTTTTGGCATGTTAAAACTATTATTTTCTGCCTCACTCATGAGAGTAACAGCTGGCGAAATTACAGCCTCGCCTACTGATTTCAAATGTGTGCTCTAAAATTATATTTATAAATGACTATTATCATTATTATAAGCAAGATAATAAATGGCAAAGATATGTAGAAAATAAACGTATTTAAGATACGTTCATAAGAAACGTAACGTGGGAGAAAATATGTTTCTAGAAGATATGTAGAAAATAAACGTATTTGAGATACGCTCATAACGAACTTGGGAGAAAATACGTTTCTAGCTAAACATAATTGAGAATGCAGCTTAGTTCTGTAGGAACGTAATTTTTAGGAGACAGGGTTGCCATAATACATTCTGACGAAAAATACTAATTATTATGAATACAAATAAAATAAAAGAAGCCTCCCGTGAGTTACTACAAGCTATAAAGTAGATTTTAAAAACGTTTTATAGAATAAAAGCTCACTGCTGGACGTTCTAGAAATGCGTGTGTGCATCACGACAAAGCAGCCTCATTCACTTTACATTGGCGTTGTTTGCGTGGTGCAGACACGTAAATGTAGCAAAGTTTGTGACTCCACCACCCAATGTGGTGTTAATGAGTCGTGGTGGAGTCACGCATTCTGGTGAGATCAGGTTGGTTTCCCTGGATGATGTAAATAGCTAAGTGCCATGTTAGGGGGACATTACGGACCTCAGGGGTCAGCAGGGGTATTCAATAGACCTATCGCTAAACCACGCCACAAATAGAATTTGTCCAATCATATCACAGCGAAAATCCCTCCTGGCAGAAAACTCGGACATCACCAGAAAAGCCGTTTGTGGGGCGCATCAAACCAAAACCAGACGTCTGTGATCGAAACCACTGTGAAGAGTTCAGTTTCTATGTTTATTATCTAGCTAATATCTGATGGTGAAACGCGGGGTGGGGTGAAATGGTGGGGTACCTGTAGTTCGGACACCAGGTACCCTGAAAGACTGGATGGAGGAGTATATTTCGTACCTTTTCCGAAGCCCAAAAGAAAACTCGACAAATGCAAGCGGTGGATTATACTGTGTCGTCGACCACATACACAACTGAATGTGAAGACAATTACCAAGGACACTTATGTTTGCTCAAAGGTGAGGTCAATTCATAAAGACATAATATTTGACGGCATGTATTAGAAACGTAGACCAAACTATTAGTTTGCTAACGATTGACTTTGACTGCCAACTAGCTAGCGTATATCCAGCCCAGCTAGCTAACGTTAGCTGCCAACTTGTTAGCCAGCTAACTAGCTACAGTGTTATCAACATCAATGTTTGCTGTCTGAATTTTCGTCCTCGCTAGTTAGCTGGTGTTTTTAGCTAACTTTTGCTAACTGTCTTTTCACCTCAAAGCACAGATGGGAAGCCAACTCTGGAATATCCAGATCCCATCCGGGCTCTCGTGTCTGCTGCTCCGAAAAGACACAGACCGAGCTCACCCAAAAAAAGGTAACGTTACAGTCAGCCAGGTGCATAACAGTGAAAATGATGACCAACAAGGACAGTTATAGTTATAGATTTAATGTAGTGACCACCACTGCTAACATTCAACATCATATTATCATTTCAATGGTTACACAACAGTCACCACTACACACGACAGGCAACAAGATTAGATATTTTATATAAAGAAATACATGGCTACCTTTTTACTCTTGCTTTTAAGTGTTAACTTTCATCTGCTTTTGCTTTTATTAGCTCTTGCTTCTATTTTTTAATGTTGTTCCTTGCTTTTACTGTACTTATTATTGCTTTTATCAATTTTTATATATTTTATTATGCATTTTAGGGAAAAGCACTCATACACAGGACATCCTAGCTGACAACATTGATAGTATAAAAAACTGGCTAACGGACAATAGGTTGTCACTGCATCTAGGCAAGACAGAATCCATATTAATGGGTTCAAAAATAAGGCTAAGCAGGGAGGACAAACTTTTTATAACCACCGGAGGCTCAACCATCACATCACAGCCCTCAGTAAAATATCTAGGTTGTATCTTCTAGATGAGACTCTAGGACAGCGGTTTTCAAAGTGTGAGGCGCGCCTCCCCTGGGGGGCGCCAGAGAGCTTCAGGGGAGGCGCAGCGTGAGACACAAAAGAACGAGGAAAAGACGAGTAAAGTGACACTTGCCCACTTGTGGCTGTCTGTGGAGACCAAGTCCCCCCCCCTCGCCAAAAAGGCCGTAAAAGTGCTCATTCCCTTCACCTCCACCTACCTGTGTGAGTGCAGGTTTTCCACATTGACTTTGATCAAAAGCAAGTACCGGTCAAGGCTGCAGCCAGAGGATGATCTGCGTTTATTCCTGTGTGCATTAAAGACGCAGACTCATTGTTCCCACTAAAGTAGGGGTGAGTGTAATGAGGAGGCAAAGTTGACGTTCAGTGTGTTACCGGGAGCATATAAGGATTTATCCACCATGTTGAAAATGTTAAAAAAAATATGTCTTGAAAACACGGCGTGCGGAAATATACGGGTCGTGCTGCAGCTAGATGTGCCTGTCCTCTGTAAGAAGGTGTCGACGACTGACATGCAAGGAAGAACGGCTGTCCACAGGCTGTTCCAACTTTAACAACTGTATGAACTTCCAGGGTAGTGAATTGAGGGTAGTGTGTGGTATATTTTCATGCACGGACACGCATGTTCCACAACACACAAACTGAACAACACTCCATTTTCCGATCGCTACCAACGTTCTTGCGATCTTGTTATAATAACAAGTGCACGTTACTGATGCAATATGGTTGAGACTATTCGGGCTTATTCTAGAGGGGTGCAAGGAATAGTCCAAGTTGTGGGGGAGTTTTATACAATATGTTTAAAACATAAAAAGGTTTAAAAAAGTTATTGTTTAATGTTTTAAGGAGGTGACGCTACTCAGCCAATCAAATCGGTGCAGTCAGCACGATAGATTCAAACACACACACACAGAGACGAGACAAGAGGAGAGAAACAGTCTGAGTAATTTCAAATGGCGGAAGGTAGACAGCGAAAACAGAGCATTTAATTACATTTTCTCTTACTGGACCTCTTTGAAATGCAATTGAATACCCCTGCATTATAGCAACAACAACAATAATAATAATAATAATAATAATAATAATAATAACAGCAATAATAATTGGGAGGGGGGGCGCGGCTGTTCTTATGTTCTCTGAGGGGAGGCTCACCTTCCCACACTTTGAAAACCCCTGCTCTAGGAGGTGCCCACATGGCCCTAAATGTCCTGGGCAAGATAAGCGCCAGAACAAGGTTCCTAGCTAGGAAGTCAATTTTTCTTAGCTTTGACTGCCTAAAAACCCTTGCCTCATGTCTGGTCCAGTGCCATTTCGACTATGCCATCAGCTCATGGTACTGGAGCCTTAACAAACCCCTGCAACATAAACTCCAAACAGCACAGAACAAACTAATCAGAGTAGTATTAGGCCTAAATTCCAGAACCCATATAGGGAGGACTCAATTTACACAACTCTACTGGCTACCAGGGGAGGCCAGAGCCAAACAACTACAGCTAGGGATGGTCCACAAGATTTTAAACAGGAGAGCCCCAACATATTTTAACAACCACCTTGAAATGATTGCACAAACACACAACACAAGAGGAAGCCTGAGAAATGTAGTCCCCTTAAACAAAACAGGAAGATAGGTAAAATGTCATTTAGATATAGAGGTGCAGTGGAGTGGAACAAACTACCACTCAATATTAAGGAAACCGAGAGTGCTGCAGTGTTCAAATCAAGGATAAGGAAGCAGCTGTTTAGCAACCTGCCACTGTAATGTTGGTGCGACGGTATTATGTGTTGAACCTCTGGTGAACGATGAGTAATGTCTCTATGCACTTTGTTGATGAAAATAATTGTTTTTAATGCACCAATGAGCATGAATGATGCTTTTTTTATAATAAAAAAAAACTGAAACATGAATACTACTACATGCACTTTAGATTATGCACTAAGAATGCTCGATGCACTTCAGATGCCATAGTGCCACTTGAAACCAGTAACAACAGGGACAACGATGGAAATAAGTCCTGGACTTTTCGTTTTATCCCTGACAAGGCAAATACAAATGATGATCTGTCAATGTTGTTATGTTTGTTGTCAATAAAATCCACTTTGAGCTGGATTTTATGTATGAAAGATGCTCCATAAACAGGGTGTCCGCGGGGTCTTAAAAAGTATTACAAGTTGATAAATCAATTTAGCAAAAATTAAGGCTTTTAAAAAGTATTAAACGGCATTTTCCAAGGTATTAAGAAGTCCCACAGCAACGACAACATGAAACACCCTTTAATTTACTGAAACGACATGTCGGGAAACCCCCTCAAGGCGGCCCCCATAGCGCGCCGTAAAATGCTGCTTCTTATTTTAAGTTTCGTTGCCTTGCTCCGCTCTGTGGGGGGGGGGGAGGTCCCAATGTGGGTAGACCGGCATACGCAACGCTCTGGGGGTCCAACGGCTCCGTGTGTAAGCCCTATATGATCATTTTCTGATTACGACTAAATAGCCCGCCTCCCTCTCCCAACGTCTCCTGCTGCTGCTGGGCTGTCAGAAGAGGGTGAGGAAAAGAGAGGCAGGCACCGTTTATTAAATATTATTATACAGAGAACAGAGTCGTCATCAATTTGTTTTAAAGCTCAATAAATAACAAGGAAGACCTCTGATCGGCACTTTTCTAATTTTGTACGGAAGATTTCAACTTTAACGGACATGTTGACCGGCGGAACATTTTTTTTAACGGAAACTGCCGCACGGTTCCCTCGTCCCTTGAAAGAGGCGGAGAGGTGGGTGTTTTTCATCTGTTGGTGGACTACCTGAGAGATATACAGCAGGAGAACACGCCGTCCACCGCGGAGAATAAACAGAAGGGCAACCATGCTCCGGGGTCTTCTTCGCTGCTTTTGGTGTATTTTGTGGCGGCAGCAGCGCCACTTACAGGCCTGGCATATGTACTACAGCGTTTCCAGCATTTCCAGCGGTCTAGTGTGAACGGACACATTAATGAATCAAATGCGTGTGAACGGAAGATTTTTTTGCGTTTGCGTATGCGTTTTACCGTATGCGTCCTCGTGGGGCCGGGGTCTAAGCCAAACTATATCCGGTCACAGAGATCTGCTATTTTAAAGTAAAGTCAACACATATAGACCCTAAATATAGCCTATATTAAGAACGAGAAAAGTCTTAACATATATATCGTTTTTTGTAAACATATGACAAATGTGTGAGGGTGATGACGTCAGAGCATCGTCCTATGTGCCAGGGCTTAGCCCCGGACAGCCCCAGCCCAATTTAACCCCTGGGTATTTGTGAGGGAGCTCCTATATGGCATTACCCCGCTGAAGCTCACCAAAGTTTAATATATTTCATTGTTCAAAGTTTTGTCAATTGTTTTGTTTATTGGTCAAATACTGGTTTCTAATGGTTTCTGAGGAGTTTTACTGGAATCAAAGAGCACACAGTACAGAAGCAACAAAGCAGCATACTGCATTAAACCTGACCTTCACAGAGAGGTTGAAGTCCATGTGGAGAGGATGCTTCAGTAGTCTGTCTGCACTCTGTTTAGTTGTGCTATCTTACAATCAATATAGTAAATGTGAGGTAAAGTGTGTCGCCAATGTAACCGGTTAGAACTCAAAGTTGCGATGAGGTCTTAAAATGTATGGAAAGGGTCTTAAAAAAGGTATTAAAAGGTATTAAATTTGACCTCAGGATTCCTGCATATACCCTGATAAATGAACTATTATTATTATTATCTGTCTATGCTTAGCTAATACTCAGCTTTTTGTGTTTTTTTCACAGAATGAGGTGTGCTGGAGATGTTACTGCCCTCACAGAGACGACACAGGTCAACCCAAGACAGGACATGAGTGACAATGAAAGAGGTCTGATTTATGTCTTTGGACTAAAGTGAGCATCATGGAATGTGTGCAGCTTTCCAATCATGTCATTGATGAACTGAATATCTCTGTGAACTCTCTCAATATATATGTATATCTCTTCTTGTAAAAAGTACAAAGTCACAGAAGTCGAGTCCGCTAAGTAGTAGTTGCCCTTGAATTTGGTAATAACAGTTATGCCTCTCTGAGATGTGCATGTCTTCTCCATCTTTACGCACATAGAAATCTTTTATGGCTGTGGCTGCCTCTGCTACTGTCATGTCCCTTGCTGCAAAGGGACATTTCACCTCAAGTAAGCCTGTTTGACCATTGTCACATACTATAGCATCTGGTGTTGCCCCAAGGAAGGGGAGATCTGGTTGCAGGAGGAGGCCAGAGCTATGAACATGCCTATCTGGAAATGTCTCCTGGTACAGCTGCTTGGCCTTTGACTCATTGGCAGAGCCATAGGTTGTTGCAGTAGCAGTGAAGGGCTTGAGGTAATATGTGGACTGTATGAAGGCATCTGAAATGTTCTTTCTCTTTACTATTGCGCCAAATTCTGATGCAGTCAGCCTGCCCTCTCGCTCCTTGTGCCACAGTGGACATGCAGCCTGTCCCGTGGTTTGCAGTTGTAATATTATTGCTTCCTCCAGATCAAAGCTCTGCTTGTGCTGTGGTGTTGGTATGGCTATGTCTGGAGAGAGGGGCATGGGGATGGTCTTGGTACAGGAAGAGGATACAGGCAGGGATGTTGCTGGGTTGGTCTGTGGGAGCTGCAACAGTGCAAAAAAAGAGCTGCAGCGAGAGAAAAAATTAGAAACATCAAGGACTCATTTGTCTCCTCTTATCCCTCTCTCTCATTCCTTTCTCCCCTCATTCACCTCTCCCTCTCTCCTCATTCACCTCTCCCCCTCATCCCTCTCCCCTCATCCATCACCCCTCTCTCCTTATCCATCACTCCTCTCTCCTCCCCTCTTACGCCTCTCTCTTCTCTAAGAAGGTCAGGGTGTGGAGGAGCCTCCAGATGAGGAGCGCCGGCCTGTGGAGCAGCCTCCCCCAATGGAAGGTGGACAAGAGGAGCGAGATGAAAGATTGAGAAATCAACAACACAAATCGAATCAGTGACGAGTATAAATACTGTTCTGAGACATAATCATGTACCAAATAGATTAACACCAGAGGTCTTGCAGCACAGCCGTGTACCAGCCTATTTCAAATATGCCACTGGATTCACTTCAACAATCAACAATACTGTGTTTAGTATACCTAGCAGTGAAACAGCACAGCAAATTTCAGTCCCATTGACATATAGCAGAACTGATTGGCAAATTAACACAATGCCCCTGCGTGTGCAGCTCTTGCTTGTTCTTATGAAACTGAGACAAAATCATGATTTAAAAGATTTGGCATTTAGATTTATGATTGATGAACGTAGTGTTGGTACTTTGTTCAACGCATGGGTGGACTACATGTTCACAGTTCTAGGGGAACTACCCGCATGGCCTCATAGAGACATAATAATGGCACAAATGCCAGGAAAGTACAGAGAGGAATTTTCCTACAACGATGGCAATATTAGACTGTACAGAGTTAAAAATTCAAACCCCAACTTCACTTGTATTGCAGAGCCAAAGCTACTCAACCTACAAGTCTGCAAACACATTGAAATCCCTCATAGCATGTGATCCACGAGGTTCTGTAATACTTTGTTCAACTCTTTTCACTGGATCGATGTCTGACAAAGAAATAGTTAGGCAGAGCAACTTTATTGAGCTAATGAAAAATCTGCTTAAACATGGCTATCTGTAGGAAGGGGATGGGCTTATGGTAGATAAAGGATTTTTAATTGAAAATGACCTACACGAAATTGGACTTGAAATAAACATCCCACCCTTCGTCAAATGCCCTCTACAGATGTCTGCCTGACAAAAAAAGTGGCTGCACACAGGATACATGTTGAACGTGCTATATCAAAGATACAGAAATGTAAAATTGTGTCAGAGAGGATCCCTAACATAAGGTTGAGAAAAATCAACCAGATCTGGTGATTATGCTGTCTAACTTCCAGCCTTGCATCCTCAAGAATACCATTACCTGATAGCTCAAGCCACAATCAATGGTGTAGTCCTTTCCACCTACTGCTACCTGTATAGGGGTCTGGTTAACGATGTAGCTTATAGGTGTGCCTCTCATTCCTCTCAGTGTCTCATATATTTCCTCAGATTCCTGACTCCTAAAGGCAGAAAGATACATGTTACTGTTAACTGTGTTATGCATAGTATTAACTATTAACTGTAGAAATGTATCTGATGTTGTGCCTAGGCTATTATTCTTTCACATCAAACTGCATGACGGTGCAAACATTTTTTTTCAATAAACTGTGAAGGAGCACCATTTTGCCTTTATTACCAAATGTATCTGTGTTTTTATTGTGCTTTGAAACTACCTGTTAGGAGTGTAGGTGGGGATCACTGGTCTCCGTTTGCGGTTCAGTTTGGCATTTGCCACCACTGCAGAGGATATAGGCTGGCCTGCTACCTTCTTCCCTCTGGGTTTATGCCACTGCTGTGGCCGACTTGTACAGGAGGCAGTGTCTTCATTTTGGGCACGAGAAATGTCTAAACTGTACATGAGCCCAATGATGTGCGAACAGTAACCTGGTGCCCTATGGTTTCAACAGCAATGAGAAGGGGAGAAAAGAAATAGGCTACTGTTTGAGAACACTGCTCGTACTAGCTGCTACTTGTATATAGCTCCCAAGTGCAGTGGGACTAGGCTACTCATTGAACCTGGTGCAACCTACTTTAATTTAGCCTGCCTATCACTAACGTTACATAAATGACACAGCTGTCGGGTCTAGCTACTGGCCTACACAGTGGCTTTGATATATGCAAATCCAATGTCTGCCTGACTTTAGCCCTGCCCCACCCACTCAGTATACCGGGTGAGTGAGAGAGCTCGTATACCGCGTTGGACCACTAGCCTAAACTAAAATATCAGCAATAGTAGTAATCATGGATTATCGTCATAGTTCTTGTAATCTTCAATCAAATCAACTGTAAGTAATGCTTGAGAGTAGCTAGCTAGCTAACGTTATCTATAGCTAATGCTTGCATCACCATGGAGGTCTAAGGTGATAATGTGTTAGAAATTACTTACCCTGCAATACACGAACAACACTGCTTTATGATGGTGTTGTCATCAGCAACATTGATACAGAGCTTGTGGGGTTTCTCACTTTTCTGTTGCGAGTGGTAGCATTTGGCTTCGATTCTAATGGTTTCTTTTCTGTAAATTTGTATCTCATGAACGTACTTTTCCACTGCATACTGTAACCCTCTCTGTCTGCTTCTAGACAAAATATTTGTGTCATCTTTAAAAAACAGGTCTATTACCTGCTGTGGTAAATCTGACAATTGAACTTGAAATCCCCCCGCGGCCATTGTCAAAAGTAATTCACGGTCGGCTTTGTTTGTCCGAGTTTTCGAAAGGGGCGTGGCTTAGCGATAGGTCTATTGCATTTCAAATAGGTCCAGTAAGAGAAAATGAAGACTGTTTCTCTCCTCTTGTCTCGTCTCTTTGTGTGTGTTTGAATCTATTGGGCTGACTCGCTGACTGCACCGATTTTATTGTCCGAGTAGCAACTCCTTAAAACATTTAACAATAACTTTTTAAAACCTTTTTATCTTTATGTTTTAAACATATTGTATACAACTCCCCCACTACTTGGACTATTCCTTGCACGCCTCTAAAATAAGCCCGAATGGTCTCAACCATATTGCATCAGTAATGTGCACTTGTTGTTGTTATAACAAGATCGCAAGGACACTGGTAGCGATCGGAAAATGGAGTGTTGTTCAGTTTGTGTGTTGTGGAAAATGCGTGTCCGTGCACGAAAATATATCACACAGCCAATTACAATTGCATGTTCAATTCACTACCCTGGAAGTTAATAAAGTGGTTAAAGTTGGAACAGCCTGTGGACAGCCGTTCTTCCTTGCATGTCAGTCACCGACACCTTCTTACAGAGGAGAGGCAAATCTAGCTGCAGCACGACCCGTATATTTTCGCACGCCGTGTTCTTAACACATCTTTTTTTTTAACATTTTCAACATCGTGGATACATCCTTATATGCTCCCGGCAACACACTGAACGTCAACTGTGCCTCCTTATTTAGACCCTCCAGAAAAACGCGGGCCAAAATCCTTAATTATGCGGGCTAAAATCATTGATTATGCGGGCTAAAATCCTTGATTATGCGATAAAAATGCGGGGTTTTTATGTGATTTTATGCGGGAAAATTACGGGAAGTTGCGTAATATGCGGAAAGTTGCGAAATATGCGGAAAGTTGCGAAATATGCGGAAAGTTGCGAAATATGCGGGAAGCGGAAAAAAGGTGATTATTCTCCCGCACCCTGTTACTCTGCTACTACTGAATGAAAGGGAGCACTTTTAAAGAGTTGCTATGATAAACAAGCATACTAGAAGCAAGCTACATCACAGAAACACACACACACACACACACACACACACACACACACACACACACACACACACACACACACACACACACACACACACACACACACACACACACACACACACACACACACACACCTCCTCATTCTGTTTTCATTTACTCGTTCGTTATCTGACCAGCTTCAATATTTTAGGCTACTCACCTCGTTTCTTGCAACCCTCGAAAGGGTTTTGGAGGTTGAAGCGTCTGTGAGCGTGAGTTGCTTGGCTTTCTTGTCCGCAGCAGAAACCATTTTTGAATGTTTGAGCGAATCGAAGTGGGTATTCACAGTCGATTTCCTTTTATGCTCCAACACACAGTTGCACGGGGTACAGACAAGCCCGCCTTAACCTGCCATCAGGCCCTGTTTTTGTGGGCCCCCTATTTAAACAACAAATCAAAGTCATTTATAGCCTCGGCAGGCTCTGTGATCGCACTTCTCCACTCTGCTCTACACGCGCCTGGTCCTCTCCTCCATATGAGTGATGTATCGGGCCTCCCTCATGTATTTGTCCGGTTGCCGTTGGCTCCCCTCCACGTAGCAAGTCCTCGTCGTCCTCTCCATCTCCTCCAACAGATAATGTCCCTCCTGTCTGTTTTTCCTCTCCCGCTACTCCATCGCTATCAGAACCAGACGGCCTACTTGTCTCCGAGGCCCCGCGGCCGGCACCGCTACCGCTCGGTACAGAACTCATCTGTCCTTCCTCCTCATCCTGGCCTACAGGTTTAAAATAACCTGTAAGCGTCGGCATTTTTTGTAATAGCTGCTTGTCTCGAAACTCCTTTTCCCTCAACAATTTCCTTTTCCGAGCGCCACTCAAACTTTTTCTTCACTCAATCACTCGCAATTTGAATAAGTCACATGTGAAACATATTCTCATTCTGACGTGTGTGTGTTTGTGTATATTTGCGTTTGTGTGTATTGTGTTTGTTTCCCGGGGAAAACCCTCACGAGAAACATCGGCTGTTGTTATGCCTGCTGTGACGTCAAGTTACTCCGTTCTCCGCTTGTAATTATGCCGTTACAAGCTTCAAAGTTGTATTTATCATCTGAATTTGCCGAAACAAGTTTAATATTCTGAAAGCCAAGACTTTGTTTTTTTAAAATCAGATGAAAACAAACTGTAACGGACCTTGCTGTGTTATCTATCATTACTCTACGTCTTACAATAATAATTTCAGTGGAGGGAGGGGGGCGGCGCTGTGGAACAGCAGTGTGGCGAGGGAGAGCTGTCGTCTTCCCTTTACAAGATTCAAAAATGTATTTATCGTGTGATTTTGGAAATGAAAGTTTCCTATTCTGAAAGCCAAGAATTTGTTTATTTAAAAAAAACAAAAAACACCCGAAATAAAAAAAAAAGAATTAATTTTTTTATTTTTTAATTGGCTCATGATAGGCCCCCGATCTCCGTAGGCCCCTGGGCTTCAGCCCAGGTCAGCCCGTGCATTAAGGCGGCCCTGGGTACAGAACAGTTTCCCCCCACTTTCGTGCAAGACATTGGGGTACTGCTTTGCCCGGTCTTTAGCTGAAATGTTCGTGGGTAAATGTGATGGATTCGATTTGTTCATCTTGGTGTGTGAATTCCACACCTTCACACGACGGTGTTTGCCTTCTGTGATGCGCGGGCTGATGACGTTGCGTCATCATCACTACTCGTCAAGACGAGTTAACTCTTTTATTTTTTTTTCTCAACTTTGTGTGGAAAAATGCGGGGATTATGCGGCCTTTTGATAAATATGCGGACTTTAAAAAATCTGCGGCATTTTGCTGATTATGCGGGAAATTCTGCGATCGCAGAATCGCGTTTTTCTGGAGGGTCTACTTATTACACTCACCCCTACTTTAGTGGGAACAATGAGTCTGTGTCTTTGATGCACACAGGAATAAACGCAGATCATCCTCTGGCTGCAGCCTTGACCGGTACTTGCTTTTGATCAAAGTCAATGTGGAAAACCCGCACTCACACAGGTAGGTGGAGGTGAACGGAGTGAGCACTTTTACAGCCTTTTTGGCGAAGTGGGGGAACTCGGTCTCCACAGACAGCTAAAAGTGTGCAAGTGTCACTTTACTCGTCTTTTTCTCGTTATTTTTTTTCCTCGCGCTGCGCCTCCCCTGAAGCTCTCTGGCGCCCCCCAGGGGAGGCTCGCCTCACACTTTGAAAACCACTGGTCTAGGTCAAAAGACAAAGGGTCATGGCGGAAGAGCAGTAATATGAATGGTCACTTTTATTTTATCTATTTCCTTTCAGAGAGCTACCTGCGACTCAGCGTCAGAAGTGATAGGGAGTTCTTTGATAAGGCCTAATAGTGGGTCCCAGGTAATACGGAAGGATTTCAGAGATCCTTTTAATGAGAATCTTAACTTCTCCATCTGAAGGCATTGCAAGACATCATGTATCAACTGATCATGCGTTGGTGGGAAAGCATGTATCCATTTGAAGAGAATAGAGCGTCTAGCTAATAGAGTGGTGAAGGCAATGACACAGCGTATAGTAATGGGCATATTCTCAGGTGGAGGAAGGCCGAACAGTGCAGCCATAGGATTAGGGTCTATCTTTGTGTTAAAGGCCTGCTCAATGGTTCCAAAATGTGTCCAGCCTCGGGCAAGTCCAGAACATGTGCAGATGGTCAGCTGGGGATTGATTGCATCTGTTACAGGCATCACTCTGATCTGGGAATATTTTAGCCAGTTTAGCATGAGTAAAGTGAGCTCTGTGGAGCACCTTGCACTGGAGTAGGCCATATCTAGCACAGATAGATGATGTATGGACTAGGTTGAGAACGTCACTCCATTGATCATCGGAAATGTTGCTACCTAGATCACGCTCCCAGAGCTCCCTTAAGAGGCACCATAGGGTCCGGACTCAGGGAACCAATCTGACCATAGAGAACTGAAACCAAGTTTTTTTGATCAGGGTCGAGTGTGAGAAATGTATCAATTGGCGATTCAGGGGGGAAATGGGGAAATTGCTTTTGGATGAAGTGCCTGATTTGGAAAAAACGGAAGAGATGACTGTGAATTTGACTGACAGGGACTCAACGGATGAAAAGACTCCATCCTCGTAAAGGTCATTAAAGAGCATCTTGCAGGTTTTTATTTTTTCTACATTTATGCTTAGACTTGCTTGAAAATTACACTTAAAAAAGTGAATGCAGGATTTGATATGTTTTACGAGACATAAGGGCAGGAATTCAGAGGGAAAGGAGCAATTTTGAGCTCTGCTCTTAAAAACGGCTTTTTTTTAAGGTCATACGTCAAACGCGTCATATTACATCACGCAGGGGACACATCTCCGCTCTCTGACCGCGGGTATAGTGGAGTTGCGTTGAGTAGAGCGGTTGTGTTTTAAGGAGCTGGTATTTTTCGGTAGTTTTACATTGCATTTCACCATTTGTAATCATGGTGCAGTATTGTGTTTGTGCAGGTTGCACAAATACCAGCCTGTCAGGACATTGAGTCCACAGTAAAAAGGACCGGAGCTAGCGTTCGTTCCTGGGTGTGTTGTGCATCCACCTCCCTGCAGCACATACTCTCCACAGCTTTATCAGGAAACCGTATTACTTCTATCTCGCCCCCCCCTTCGCTGCTCTCTCTCTCTCCCCTCCAGTACTGTGTTGTTTGTGTGTGCGTGGTGGCTGTCACTCCTGGCTCCCGGCTCGACCTCCACTCACCTGCTGCAGTCAGCTGTGCACCCTCCCCGACTACACACCTGCTTTCCATCAAGCCATTTACAACGACATATCAACGGAGGCTCCACAACCTTTCTCCGCCAGATCGTCAAGTATCAGCCGTATCTCGCGTCTCCCCTCCGGTACACAGCACCGTAGTGTGGAGTTGCATTAGGTAACGCGAGATACGGCTGATACTGTCCTTGCGCATTAGTTTCTGTTATGGATCAGTATCAACAGTCCTGCCAGTAACGTTACTATATGATCAATGCTACTTTAGTTATAGCCTGATATATGATAGCTAACTTTACAATGTTGTGATGTGACGTTAGCTAACATTCTGTAGCTAACGTCGGTCACTCACCAAGATAGCTGCCCAGTTCTCCACTGGTTCTCCACACACCACAGCTCAATTTCTGCTCCTGGTCTCTTGGACGCCTAGCAGGCTCATAATTATAAGGTTGTGGTCCGTCATATGCATTCGAATATTCATGTTCAACTTCTTCTGTGTCTTCTGTGTCGAAACTAGCATTGGGATCCATGTTTATTAATACATTACACCGGCCGCTCTCCCCCTTGTGTCCCCCGTGTTACGTCACACGCGGGAGGTCACGTGCCGAGGCTTTTTTATGCGGAAGTGAACATTTCTTACAAAAACGACGCCAGATGTCACTGTAGGGTATATTTCTGTATATATTTTTGAAAATCTAGTGTATTCATCATTTTCCTACACATTTATTCACAGGTGTCTTTAACCTGGAAGTTGCTCTTTAAGCGCTGCGAGACCATTGTTCAACCAAATGTGGAAGGCCGGGTCAGTACACAATGGGGAGAATAGGTGATTGTTTGAAATTGGGGCGTGAACCGAAGCTCTATGTAACCCATGCTGTTTCCTGAATTGGAGCCAAATGCTTAAGGTGCTAGTAACAATTGTATTGCGGCAGTAATCTTAAACAAAGTGCCGCGAGGGGCTTAACAAGAGAAAAAACACTGGACGCGCAAAAACTCAGTCTTTCCAAATGTATGAGTTTGACCTTTTATTTCCAAAGCAAAAATGCAATATTCCATATCCATATGTGTATATCCTTGTATGCGTGCGTGCGGTCAACAAAAATGGTCCTTCTCTAGCTCACTCCCCATCCATCTATTACAAAGTGCGCAGGTACAAGCAACCGGATATAACCACAAACGTCACCACACAAATCCAATGACACGCCCACCAACTATAGTGACTCAAAAAACATGTATCGTAACATTCAACATTCAACATTCATTTTATCTTGCCTAAACATTAATTAAAGGATTCTGAGCACTGCTGCTTGGTGCCAGTGCTGCTGGGTGATTGCTTTGGTGCTGTAACTGTGGATGTGATTATGTTGAACTTTGATGTATATTGGCCTCTGAGCTTCTTGTGGCTTGATGTTGCAGATTTCCATATTCTACTTCATGTTCTCTGTGCGAAAACCCCCGATCAAACAGTTTGGCCACCTGTAGGCCTGTTTGTGTCAGGCACAAATGTTTTTGCTCCAGCACTGAGTGTGACTTCCTTTCGTCCCCTTTCCAAATAAGAATGCAAGCCATTGGGACTCACAGATGTGTTACTTGCAGCACAAGACCTTCCAGAGCACCTTAGCACATTAATTTTAGCCCTTGATGCGGCTATTTCCACTTCCATTTCCAGTTGCTCCCTCTTTTTCCTGAGCTATTCCTTCTTTTTCCTGAGCTCTTCCTCTTGTTCATCCAATGCATGCTTGTCTTTTAGTAACATTTGTCGTGCCATGAGAGCGGCCATGTCAGCCTCAGCTTTGATGCATGATGATATAGTTGAAACACTGGGCCTGGTTCCAGCAGAGCTCCGCTTGCAAGACCCAATGCTTCCTATGTTTGAAACACTGTCGCTTGGTTTTATTTCCTCTTGTGCTTCAGAAGTTCCAACATTTTTCCCAGATTGTTTTGAAACATGAGACATACTTTGTTGGTGTTCATCAGATATCTCAATTGAGGGAACATGTGGTGCTGCTCGGTTGTCTCCCAGTTTCAGAAAGCCATTACTTGACATCGTCGATAAATCCATTATTGTATTTCAGTGTCTTGGCAAACCATACATTTTGTTTTTCCTGTTCGTCTGCAGGAAGAAGAGGAATTACAGACTTGTGTAACAGGGTGGTTTCTTTAACCAGTTGAATTAAATGTTCAAGTTGAGTTTGTATTTGTGAGGCGTTGTCATCCCTTTGCATGAGATCCTTCATTGTTTTAATCACACTTTTCATTTTGTGAACCTTTGATTGACGTTCCTTTTGAAGCTTTTCCATTTTATTTGCCAAAGCCTTGGCAGTGAGTATCGACTCTCTCTTTTGTTCATCCATTTTTGCCACATTGACATCTTAATTTGATCCACTTATTGAGATATCCTTTTAATGTTTTAACGAATGAACAACAAATGCTCCAATCCACACAACCTCTAGCGGCACAAACCAACAAGCAACAAGTCAGTCCCCAATGGACACGCAGTAGTAACTTATTCACACTGTGTTCTAACAAACATTTACACAGCATGAATGAAGAAGTTACATACCGCTCGCTCCTGATGCTGTGTGGATTGTCCGTCAGTCTTTATCCTCCCGGCAGTACGCTGAAGTTTCCTTAAGCCACTCTCCAATACAGCGGCGAACACGGCGTTTCAATGTTTCCTTTTAATTCCACAGCGTCACAGATCGATCCACAGCGTCACAGATCAATCCTAACTCAATCTTTCCAAAAGTATGCGTTTGACCTTTTATTTCCAAAGCAAAAATGCAATATTCCATATCCATATGCGTATATCCTTTTATGCGTCCGGTTAACAAACATTTTCCTTCTCTAGCACATTCCCCCTCCATCTATTACAAAGTGCGCAGGTAAAAGCAATCGGATATAACCACAAACGTGACCACACAAATCCAATGACACGCCCACCACCTATAGTGACTCAAAAAACGTGTATCGTAACAAACACATAAAAATACTTCATATGTGGCTCCTACAAATGGGTTACTCAAATGTTTATGGGTCGCTACAGGGATCTGAGAGCAGATTATATAGTGCAAATGAGCAGAAGATGACAGCTCAATATGTACCCAAGGTGGGAAGGGGTCTGAAAGTTTATAGTTAGCCCAATAGAGGAGTTTGTTAATATTAGAGGCTCAGTAATAGTGGCGAAAGTTGGGGAGCGCCAGGCCCCCTTCTGATTTAGGGAGTTGGAGACACAACCTTCTAATACGCGCAGGCTTGTTGTTCCAAATGAAAGCATTCAACTGCTTATCAAGATCAGTGAAAAAGTATGCATTGATGTGCACTGGGATGTGTTGGAAAAGGAAAATAAACTTTGTCAGGATGACCATCTTTATAAGGTTGACGCGACCCGCAAGAGACAGGGGAAGGGAGGCCCACCTAGACATATCAGCTTTGCATTTATCTAGTAGAGGCTGAACGTTTTTAGGGAACAGGTCTTTAAAAGAGTTTGCAACAAACACCCCCAAGTATTTTAACCCCTCCACAGCCCGTTTAAAGGGGAATAGGGATTGGGGAAGTGCCTCTGCCATCTTATTTACAAAAAATACTTTGCTCTTTTGAATGTTTAGTTTGTAACCTGATGCATGGCCAAATTGATCTAAAAGCGACAGTATGGGGGGGGGAAGAGAGGATAAGGGGTTCGAGATCATAAGAAGAAGGTCATCAGCATATAGAGACAGTTTATGAACCATGCCATGACGCGTAATGCCTGTTGTATATATAAGACTATGGACTACGGAAATTTAGGTTGACCGTTTATTGAACACGTTATTGCACACGCTGCCATGACAACACAACAACAACTAACTGTATGCGGTTCACACATCCCCAAACTCCCGGTGCCATCGTAAAGGCACAGTCACACCTGATGAGACACATACATAACATTTACCCCCCCCACAAGGAACCCAATTAACTTTTAGCTATCTACTCTAGATGAACTGGGTAGGCTACCAGTCACCAGCATAGCCATGTGGATTATTCTGCCATGCAACAGACTATGCTCTGAACATTACCCCTGAGAGTCACAAGCTCACAATATAGTCTTCCAAGTATCTTGGTCTGACCCGGACACGGGCCGGATGAGCTTCTGGACGAACCACTGGCTCAACCGGCTCAGGTGGGAACCCAGCTGGACCCTGCAACTGCTCATCAGGAAAAGCAAAGTCCCTGTCCTCCTTGGGCCCTGGGTCCACGATGGGGGGCGGTGCCGCCTTCCGAAGCCGGCTTCCATGCCACCGTGATCCGTCGGCCAGACGAAAGGTGGCTGACCCCAGTTGAGCTGTGACCTTCATCGGCGCCGTCCAGAAGTATAGCAGCTTGTGGTCCCGGTTAGGACGGTGGATCCTGACCCAGTCCCCCACTGTGAAGGGAGGCGCTCTCACTCTCCGTCTCTTGTCGAACCGCTGCTTCATGCGACGCTGAGCCTCTGCGACCCTGGCGCTCTGGCAGGGTGCGGCTGTTGGTTTGACGGCCGCCGGGGCCCGTAGCCGATCCAAAGGGAGCTGCAGCTCACGGCCCATCATCAAGAGGGCTGGGGAACTGCCGGTAGTTGAATGCAGCGTCGCCCGGTAGTGAAGCAGGGTGCGAAAGAGGACACCCCTGGCAAGTACCACGTTGGAGAGAGAAAGGGGGAGATCGAATGCCATTAGTGTGTACAGAGGCAGATGGAGAGGCATATAATTAATCCAGGAAATAAATTGGGAATCGAAACCAAATGTATCAAGACTAGAAAATAGGAAACCCCACTAAACCCTATCGAAGGCCTTCTCTGCGTCAAGTGTCACTATGACTTCGGGGGTGTTAGAGAAAAGAGAGAAGATTATATTGAGCAACCTCCTTGTGTTAATAAAAGAGTGTCTCCCCACCATAAAGCCTGTTTGGTCCAGCAAAATTATATCTGGCAGCACACTTTGGAGGCGGATAGCCAGTATTTTGGCCAGTATCTTACAGTCCACATTTAACAGTGAGATTGGTCTGTAACTGCCACATGAAGTAGGATCTTTGTCTTTCTTGAGAAGCAAGGAGATAGACGCAATGGACAACGTTTCTGGTAATCGGCCTGTCTGCAGAGAGTCATTGTACATCCTAGCCAAAATCGGGGCTAACTTGGAAGAATATGCCTTATAGAATTCAACTGTATATCCGTCGGGCCCAGGAGACTTGTATCATGTATCTCCAGGGTGGAGATGGGGCCGCCCAATTCACTGGCGATGTTCTCGTTAATTTTGGGGTATGTTAAGGAGTCAAAAGGATTGGGGGTCGTGGCAGGGATCGGGG
Source organism: Notothenia rossii (assembly GCF_949606895.1). Taxonomy (NCBI): domain Eukaryota; kingdom Metazoa; phylum Chordata; class Actinopteri; order Perciformes; family Nototheniidae; genus Notothenia; species Notothenia rossii. Next base: position 48,051,401 of record NC_136912.1, on the reverse strand, counting down.
GACAATCCGAAGTGTAGAGATTGGTGTAAAATTCCGAGAAGACCTGTTAATATCAGCTGGGTTAGAAGTAAGGTTGCCATCGGACAATCTGATTTGGGGAATCAATCTGGACGCATTGGCAGCACGAGCTTGTTGAGCTAGGAGTCTACCAGCTTTGTCACCCTGCTCAAAGTAACGCTGCCTACACTGTCTCAGTTGTCTCTCAACAATACCTGTAATCAGAAGGCCGTGTTCTGAATGTAGCAGGAGGGAGAGGGAGAGGAGGAGTATGTTTTCATTGAGTAAGCGAAGCTCAACACAGATTTCTGAAAGCCTTGTCCTCTTTTCTCTTACGTCAAGTGTACAAAATGACCTGTCCCCGCACAGTGGCCTTAAGAGCCTCCCAAAGAATACCGCGACTAACGTCGGAAGTGTCATTCATTTCAATGTAGGAAGACATCTGAGTGGAAAGATAGTCTAAAAATTCACTGTCTGACAGCAGGGGAGAATTGAATTTCCATAATGGAGGGGGGGGACATACCAAGAGGGAAATTAATGTCAACCGAGGTGGTAGAATGATCTGAGATGGCTATCGGATGGTATTCGCATTAATTGACTAGATGAATCAAATTGTTATAGAGTAAAAATAAATCAATTTGTGAACTTTGTTGAAAACTTGAAAGTGAAATGTTAAACTGGAAGAGTAGGAAAAATAGTGAAGAAGCTTAATATTTAAAAGAAAAGATTTAAAAAAGGTATAAACAACAACATGTATAGCCTCAATGTCCTGAAATAGCTGAATAATGTAATAGGTGAATGGTTTCTGTAGCTGAAAGTAGGCTGAAGGAGTTAGATATATTAGTAAGTAGTAGTGAATATATGTTTACAAAGACCTGTGTGTCGAAGCCCAGAGATCAAAGGTTACCATGGAGATGTGCTGTGAAACGAGAGCCTTTCCATTGTTCTGAAGGAGAAATAAACCTTTTACATTTCTAACTATAGTTTAAAAACTGTAGCTGCTTTCGGAAACATATCAACGTGTGTGTGTGTGTGTGAGAGAGAGAGAGAGTGAGTCTGTGGTTGTGTTGTGTGTGTGTGTGGTAGAGACGTTCAGTGTGTGTGTGTGTGTGTGTGTGTGTGTCTGTGTGTCTGTGTGTGTGTGTCTGTGTGTGCGTGTGTGTGTGTGTGTGTGTGTGTGTGTGTGTGTTTGTGTGTGTGTGTGTACCAGTCTGTCTGTGGGCTTGTCTGCTCTGATTAGATGATGTCACTCAGGTGTGTTGCCCCAATCTGCCCAGCAACACCATGGTAACCAACCGCAGCACTGAGTCCCATTCAGAATGAATTGAGGATTATATCTGACAATTTTGCCACCTGTTCAAAAACTATGGCTCCTATAAAATAATGACCAGACCGTGAGCATCAGAGAACCCCGATGAACTGATATATGTTTTTTTTAAGGTTTTGTGTCTAAAATGTGGAGATGGGAGCAGTTTGTTGAAAGTTTACTTCTCTCTAGTCTGAAGAAAGATCCGGAAAATGTTTACATGGGAGTCTATTGGGAGCTAGGTGGAAGTTTTTGTCTCTTGCTCTTCAAGCATTTTTTTTTTTTTCAACCTAGGAGAGGTTTTCCTACGTTTTTCAGGAAAATTATGTCCAAGGAGTGTAGGGTTTGGGAATTATGGCAGGTTTAAAAATATATTTTGGGCGAATTTCAAGCTGCCCTCCACTCTGTTTTGAGATCAAAGCACTCTAACTAAACAAGCAGCTAACACACTAATGTTAAAATCTGAAGAAGGCCTCTTTACCAAGCTCCAAACTAAGTTAAACATCCTAAAAAGTGTAAAAGATATGAACAATCTGAAGAACACGTTTTATAGCTGAAGGTCTTGTGATCATTTTAAAGTTGGAATGAAGTCTCTAGCTGAAAGTATGTGGAAGAAGTAGCATTTGGCGCACGGTGTAGGATTTTAAGGTTCCTCCCATTGAGTTAAATGTTAAAAAAAGAGTTTAAAAAGCTCAATATTTCAAAAAGTATAACATATTTTGAAAAAGTTGAAAGTTTCCCATCATTTGCTGAAAAGGCTGACTATTTTGATATTTGAATGGTTTCTGTAGCTGAAAGTAGGCTGAAATTATTGACAAACAAACTATTGGTTGAAATAATAAGAAGATTAAAGATTCAAAGAACTATAGAACTAAGATTCGAAGAACTATAGTGGAATGCTGTAAATATCATCTACCAAGCTCTCATTCTCTGGAACCAACTTCCTTTTTTTATTATGGAGGCAGACAATGTCTAAACATTTAACCTGTTAAACCCCAAGCCTGTTTTACAGGTCTCAGGCTCAAAAATGACATTTCCAGAACAAATGACCACAACTACACTTCTAAAAGGGGAAAATTAATAATCTTTTTTCTCAAAGTAATGATAAACCTGTGAGTTGGATGTAGAAGAGTCAGAATAAATATAGATGTTTTTTATTTTAAAGAAAATTCAGATTGAACATAGTAAAAAAATGTAAATGATAGTGTCCGTCCAACAATTCTTTTTTACTTATAGTGAAAACCACCCTTGGATGATGGGTTAGTAGACTAAAAGCTTTAGGAATCCAAAGTACAACATATAATAAGTACCCTGTATCAAGATTGATGCAAAAAAAGTGACATTTGACCTTTTTAGAGAGGTTTAGAAAAAGAAACTCCAACTCTGGAGTCATTTGGGTGGAAATGGGCGTTTTTGCCGTTTCTCTGGAACCCATTGGTCGATTTTGATGATTGACATCTCTGAGCCAATAGAATCAAAGGGGAATTTCCAGATATACACACCAACGTTACCATTGAGAAGTGGGGGCTATGCGCACGTGGTTTGCACAAAGCGAAACCTATCTTATGCTCTGAAATCTGAAAACGTACAACTAGGTTTATTGCTGATGGATTATCAGAAATCATTTCCAAGTGACACAGACACATTGGATTAACCTATGGATTAACCTTCAGCAGCGTTTTTATCGTTTTAATGTCATTGAAGGACACGTTTGATCCGACAACAACAAAGGTAAGACATATTGCCGTGTTGGCTACCTAATGCCACGTGTTGTGATGTCTGTTTTTGTTTCTCATGTCACGAGTTCTGATAATTGAGTGATGATACAGATACATATCGAATCTGTGTAATCTCATGATGCTAATCGTGGGTTGGATTTGCATTTACGATAAGTAATAAGGGTTTTATACCGTTAGTTCTGTGCCAACAGCGTTAGCATTTTTTCGCTCAGGGCTAATTCAGAGGCTCAGCGTTAGTTTTATGTTTTTTGTTGTTGCTAGAAATGGTTCCTATCATAAGTTAGCTGAGTTTCTTCCCGTTACATGGATATTAAACATTCATAGTTTATTAAATACTAAGAAGCCCTCAGACGCCGTTTCCTGCAGATGATGCGTTTTTCCCCCCGCCGGCGGGCGGATGGGGTTATAAGAGTGTGCTGAAGACTTTCCTTTTTAATAAAGCCTATAGTTAGAGCTGGCTTAAGATTACCCTGTGTTTGTCCCCCCGAGACCTGCCTTATGTTGTATTTGTATTGTCTTTTTGTTGTATTTCATCTCATTATATTTGTATCTATATTATTTATTTTACATTAGATTTTGATTTTAATTAACACAAACGTGTTTTATGATATTGGTTTTGATTTGATTTAACCTTAGACTGCAGTGATCTAGAAACATGTCTGGAATTGACAAATGTTCCAAAGATATATTTAAAGATACAGGTGAATCCTCATTATAAAGACAGTAAGCATGTTTTGTTGTTCACCGGGAGTAAAGATGGTGACTTAGTGAACCTTGTTTATTAGACTCTTCCTCCCATTTGTCATGACTGGACCACAGTGACAGTTTAAGGAGCAGCATGAATACACATCTATCCGTCCCTGAGCCTGCGGCTGTAGCAGCTGAACTCTAATGAATTAGCCTCGGACGTGTTTCTGCTGTCCCCCATGTTATAACCATAGACTGTATATAACCCACATTCACACACACACTCTCCCCTACTGTGTGTGCCTCTACAGCAGGGGTAGCCAACGCGGTGCCCGCGGGCACTAAGTCGCCCGCAGGGGGGAAATTGGTCGCCCGCGTGCATGTTCTAAAAATAGCACAAGTCACCATGGAGCTCCGTCTAAAAAAATTATTGAATACATTTTTATTTTTAAAATGACAATATTGAGTATAACATTTTAAAAGCACACATTTTGTATGTACATATGTAAGTGAAATGGAGATTTGGTGCGTGAAATTGAACTCTGACCCCAGATAGGTTCAGAGTTGAACTCCACGCACCAAATCTCCGTTCCACCTTTAGCTGAGACAAGCTAGCATGAGCAGCTACGATCATGGGTCTCATAATAAACGACTACGGTAACGGGTCCCAAGGTGGGAAGACCGGCATACGCAACGCTCTGGGGGTCCAACGGCTCCGTGTGTGCCCTATATGATCATTTTCTGATAACGATGAAAGAGCCCGCCTCCCTCTCCCCACGTCTCCTGCTGCTGCTGGGCTGTCAGAAGAGGGGGAGGAAAAGAGAGGCAGTCACCGTTTATTAAATATTATTATATTATTATACAGAGAACAGAGTCGTTATCAATTTGTTTTAAAGCTCAATAAATAACAAAGAAGACCTCTGACCGGCACTTTCCTAATTTGTACGGAAGATTTAAACTTTAAGGGACATGTTGACCGGCGGAACATTTTTTTTACGGAAACTGCCGCACGGTCCCCTCGTTCCTTGGAAAAGGCGGAGAGGTGGGTGTTTTTCATCTGCTGGTGGACTACCTGAGAGATACAGCAGGAGAACACGCCGTCCACCGAGGAGAATAAACAGAAGGGCAACCATGGCAACCATGCTCCGGGTTCTTCTTCGCTGCTTTTGGTGTATTTCGGGCGGCAGCAGCACCACTTACAGGCATGACATAGTACTACATCGTTTCCAGCATTTGCAGCGGTCTAGTGTGAACGGACACGTTAATGAATCGAATGCGTTTGAAAGGAAGCCTTTTTTGCGCTTGCGTATGCGTTTTACCGTGTGGGGCCGGGGTCTAAGCCAAACTATATACGGTCACAGAGATCTGCTATTTTAAAGTAAAGTCAACACATATAGACCCTAAATATAGTCTATATTAAGAACGAGAAAAGTCTTAACATATATATCCTTTTTTGTAAACATATGACAAATGTGTGAGGGTGATGACGTCAGAGCATCGTCCTATGTGCCAGGGCTTAGCCCCGGACAGCCCCAGCCCAATTTAACCCCTGGGTATTTGTGAGGGAGCTCCTATATGGGATTACCCCGCTGAAGCTCACATATTTCATAGTTCAAAGTTTTGTCAATTGTTTTGTTTATTGGTCAAATACTGGTTTCTAATGTTTTCTGAGGAGTTTTACTGGAATGAAAGAGCACAGAGTACAGAAGCAACAAAGCAGCATACTGCATTAAACCTGACCTTCACAGAGAGGTTGAAATTCATGTGGAGAGAAGGCTTCAGTAGTCTGTCTGCACTCTGTTTAGTTTTGCTATCTTACAATCAATATAGTAAATGTGAGGTAAAGTGTGTTGCCAATGTAACCGGTTAGAACTCAAAGTTGCGATGAGGTCTTAAAATGTATGGAAAGGGTCTTAAAAAAGGTCTTAAAAGGTATTAAATTTGACTTCAGGATTCCTGCATATACCCTGCTCTACCTGTCAGCCCATTAGCTCTCATCATGTCACACGCACGCACGCACGCACGCACGCACACACACACACACACACACACACACACACACACACACACACACACACACACACACACACACACACACACACACACACACACACACACACACACACACACACACACACACACACACACACACACACACACACACACACACACACACACACACACACACACACACACACACACACACACACACACACACACACACGCATTACCAGACATTACTATAAACATAAAACCCATGGCTCCATTATTGTCTGTGTGTAGCTGTGTGTGTGGCAGTGTTATGGCCCAGCATATGTGTGTGTTAGTGTCCACCTTTTACCAGGTTTTATGTGTGTTCCCAGACCTGCTGATCAAAAACATGCAGCGCGGTGGACTGGTCGGCCTGGTGGTCTGCCCAGGCCAGGTGGTCCTAGGATTTAAAGCAAGGTGTGTTTGTATGTGTGTGTGTGTGTGTGTGTGTGTGTGTGTGTGTGTGTGTGCACGTGTGTGCGTGTGTGTGCGTGTGTGTGTGTGTGTGTGTGTGTGTGTGTGTGTGTGTGTTCTGGGGGGTTAATAGTAAAGTGGGATAACTTGCATCTCTATTCACATCAGTCTAATTTCCAGCTGAGGTGTGCTGGACGGCTATCATGATTATGTCTTTCTACATTTCAAGTCAAAGCAAGACAACAGTGTTGTTTCCTCGTAGTGAGACTCATTCCAGTACTGTCTGCCTCCAGGGAGAAGATCAGTGCTATACATAGTTATACCTGGCGATTTATCATCAGTCCAGATGATAACATTAGCAGCAAGTATAGAAATCCACAATTTGTAAAGAAAGGACATACTGTATATCACTAGGGTATCTAAATAATAAACAATATAATGAAAATACTGAATAAATTGAATACTCTACAACAGGGGTGTCAAACTCAAATATACAGTGGGCCAAAATAAAAAAATGGGTACTAGTCGAGGGCCGGACTGCTTCAATGTTTAATGCAAAACTTATTGAAATTAACTTATTGCACATATTAAACCTGGAACTAACAGAGCTTAAATTATTGCCTATAAAAACAACATTACACATTAAATAATCAGTTGCATTCATTTCTTATGATTACATTTTCCCACAGGCCAACAACAGCTTCAAAAAAACAATTTCCCTCAAAGAAAAAAACAAACATGCTCTGTTGTCTCAAGAAAAAAAGTGCAGAAGGAAACATCCATTGAAACTCAGTTTGCTGCTCTGTGATGCTAGCTCAAGCAGATACTTGGCATCTCATCTTGGGGCCAAGTTCATCAATGTTTGGGCTCAGGCTCTGAGCTGAGGAAACCCTCAGGATGGAGTGAAGGTGTGCGTGCAATGTACCGGCGGGCCAGATCTAATAGTAATTAGAAATTATCCTGCGGGCCGAAATTAAATCCAGCACGGGCCTGATTTAGCCCGCGGCCTTGAGTTTGACATGTGTGCTCTACAATATACAATCTCACTAAGCTATAGAAATATATAGAAATATACTACAGACACATGTTTGCATTGGATTATATATACATTACAATTGTGCAAAGTAGCTGTTGTGGACAAACTTCCAAAACAAAACGTGACCATTGTCATTACTAAATACTAGCATAAAATAAATGGTCTAAAGAAAATGAACAAATAAGAAAATAATCCTTTGGATGGCCTCTTAGCTTTTATACTGAATCATATGTATCTCTGCATTATTTGTGTCGTTATCTATGTTTTTATACTCAGTGATCTCACAGGATAGGTGTGTGTCTAATGTTATTCACTCAGAGCAGGTCAGGTGTATACTGTGTGTAACACCACTAACACTTTCTCTTCATTTAGTCATATCTGTAGTATTGTTTTAGCATTTTACTTGTATGCAACCAACTTGAGATTACAATTGAATATAGAACGAGGCTAAAACATAAAAACAATATCTTGAAGTACATTTATATTCTGAACAATTACACGTAACCAAATTTAATTTTACTCATTGAAATGTTCAAGACTTCTGTTTAAAACAATGTTAAGTCTTAATATCCACAGAGGCACAGACTGTGTGATGAACGCTGCTGGCCTCGCTACAGGAAGGAGCTGTGCTTCTACATCAAGATAAAGTATAAGGTATGATAGGAGCTGCTGACCAATCCCCTTATAAATAAAGGAGTACAATCGTATTTATTTAAATATTAACCTTGAGTGAAAATCACACACTTTCTTGTTGTTGGTTATGTTTGTTGGACAGCATTTTTCATTGGCTGCTGATAGAGAGCAGTGATAGAAGTATATCAGAAATCAACGTACTACATTTTGTGACTGAAAAATGCATTTATTTTTGTCTGCACACTAATACTTTTGACATGACTTGTGCCACTAAGTTTGAGACATATTTTCATATTTTTTTTTAAATGAACTGATTTTAACAAGTTTGAAATGATAGAAAACGAGCAGCTGAGAGGATCTTTCCCCCTCAGACAAACCTGGTTGGACTTTGAAGCAGGCGGAGGGCCACCCAGGATCAAGAGGTGTGAGACCTGCCAACATCACAACTAATGACCAATAAAGAGCCAGCGCACTGACCTGCTCACACTGCAGTAAATCACCCAGCAGAAAGGTGAGGCGGGGAGAAGAGAGGGAGAGCAAGGTGCTAATGAATTCATGTCATGGCTTTCTTTACAAAGATTCATTAAGATATACACATCTTCACAGTCACTTCTTTTGAAAAATGTTAAGTACATTTTGAAGGCGTTTTTTTTTTACAGAGAATTATATTGAAAGTTGTTCCTATTTTGTTGTCCACCTCATTAACATACATGAAGGGGGAAAACATTGGAAACACATTTCAATATAATTAACCACAACCCATATGATTTGTCTGGTATACAAATGAACAAGAACCATATCAAGGAGAGAAGAAAGACAGTGGTAAATCATTATATACAAAAATGTAAAAGCAAAAATGTGTCCCATTTGTCACATCTGCAGGCATAAATGACAAACAACATTGGGTATTACATTCAGTAAACCATTTCCAAATCCCAGAGGTGTGTTCTAACTGTCACCTTTTAGAAATCCATTCTGGGAAAAGTCACCATCAGATGGTACCAAACATCATTGATAAATAATACAACATATGTGCTGCAAATCAATACACAGCTACAACTGAAACTTTTTTAAGAAGTATGGGGTGTGTGTGTGTGTGAGTGTATGTGCATTGGACCAACACCATATAAAATGCAACAACTATTGCATTAAGCACTGATGAAACATGTTCTTCTATAAACCACAGTATATTGTAAATACTGATACCACTTATTTCACATTCATGAGTACTGACAAACACTGGTTAAATTACATTCTGCTCTTGTAACAAATGTAACTTTCCTTTTTTTGTATGTATTTAATATTTACAATGGCAGATTGATTTAGAGAAAGATATTCAGAAAACAAACCAGCCAGCTGAGCAGAGAGGCCTGGACACTGAGTCTTTGACCCAAATACAAACCGTTAGACATTCATCAATAGTTAGACATCAATGCAGTTGAGCTAGCTGATTTAACAAAGTTAAAATGCACAAACCAACCAAAAATCAACACATTTAAACAAGCCATTGAATAAAAAAATAAATAAAGAGGCACAAATAATAGAATCATTAAAACATATAAAAAATAAACCAACTTGTAAAAAAGCAAGGGAAGACATAACGTTTACACAATTTAAATTCACTATGTAAAGAATACATGTTATATTTGAATAAATAACATCTTATACAATGTGAAAAACATTCAGACTGACCTGACCCCCAGGGGGAGACTGGACAGCACAGTGTGTGTGTGTGTGTGTGTGTGTGTGTGTGTGTGTGTGTGTGTGTGTGTGGTAGAGACGTTCAGTGTGTGTGTGTGTGTGTGTGTGTGTGTGTGTGTGTGTGTGTGTGTGTGTGTGTGTGTGTGTGTGTGTGTGTGTGTGTGTGTGTGTGTGTGTGTGTGTGTGTGTGTGTGTGTGTGTGTGTGTGTGTGTGTGTGTGTGTGTGTGTGTGTGTGTGTGGTGTGATGTCTCCAGCAGTTATTTTGAAGTGGATACTCATCACTCACTTTATTTTATGTTGCTTTTCTAAAACAATTTTTTAGCTCGAAGTAAAATATATTATACATATACAGATTCACAAAGCATCTTCCAAAGTCCTAAATGTTCTTTAATTTAATTTGAACATTATTTTATGTGGATGTCTAGGATGTAAAGCAAATAATTCAGAGCTGTAAAAACATTGTTACAGGCTGAATGATACTTTTGTACCCTTACTTGAGTAACATTTTAAATGCACAGCTTTTACTTGTTAAAGAGCATTTTTAAACTGTAGTATTGCTGCTTTTACCAAAGTAAAATATTTGAGTATACTTCTTCCACCTCCCTACCTATGCATGTTGATGAAGTACACAATCTGCCTAGTCTATTGTTTGATAAATGTTGGTCTTCATTTCATGAAACATTCAGGCAGTAAAAGGGCCCTCCTGTTGGGGGTTAAACTGAAACCACAGAGAGTTAAAGCCCCACAGTTAGCATTGTGTTGTGTTGCAGTCCCTCTGTACAGTCTGGTCCATGCCCCCCCTCAGAGAGTGGAATCCTCTGGAAGCGCGGTTCATTAACACATGCTGGAGCTCATGTGGCAGCAAGGATGTAAGCTAATGCTTCTACACTGTACATTACATGACCAGGAAACCATGTCAGTCACACTCAGCATGTACACATACAGTATCTGTGTTGTAGTCAAGTCACCAATTCATGAGTCCGAGTCACTCTCGAGTCACCACTCTTCGAGTCCGAGTCCAAGTCCGAGTCACCAAGGGAGAGTCGTAGTCGTGTCCAAGTCGAGTCCGAGTCACCCAAGGAGTGTCCGAGTCGAGTCCGAGTCATCATTACCTATGTTCAAGTCCGAGTCCAAGTCCGAGTCACCCAAGGAGTGTCCGAGTCGAGTCCGAGTCATCATTACCCCAAGTCCGAGTCACCCAAGGAGTGTCCGAGTCGAGTCCGAGTCATCATTACCTGTGTTCGAGTCCGAGTCCAAGTCCGAGTCACCTAAGAAGAGTCCAAGTCAAGATGTATTAATCTTCGTGGATATATGTTTTGAAATGTAGCTGCTCCTCTACATTGCTTTTATCCTGTCATGTTATAATAATCTGTCTATGAACTGCTGTGAAGCGAGTTTGGCTACAATTCTTGTAATAGGCGCAATACAAATATAAAGCTTATTACTAATATTAATATTATTATTATATATAAATAAACTATATTTAAAATGAGTTATCTTTTAGAGAAGTGATTATATTTGTATGCCAATATTTTCCTATGGTAAAGTTTTCGTTTTGCACTTTTATTTTGATAGTAATAAGATCAGGACTCTTATTTTGAAGGAACTTTTACCGGTTACATCGGTTTACTAATAAAGATTTAGCCCCAGAAAGCACATGGCTACTTAACATGCAAAGTGATGTAATTCTGCATGTTAAGTAGCCATGTGCTCTCGTGTTATCGGCTGAACCTTTATTTATTGATTAGATAGCGTTACTCTGATGATAGTGTTCAAGACAGCCTATATGTCTGAACTCGATCCTTAGAGTAATGTGTTACGGAGCCTTCTCTTCAATATTGTTTCCACATAATGAGCATTTTGCGCTTCTCTTTTCCAATGTGGGAGCAGAATGTGTGAAAGCATACAGCAGGATGCGGGGTGTGTCTCTAGTAGGGATGTGCATCTCCATCACTGAGGCCGATGGATGCGCATCTCGATATGTTGCCACGATACCATACATTAACGATACATTTGAAACACCAGGCGATGCGATAGATATTCACCCCTGTTGCGATACAGTCCGATACGATTTGATTCAACATTATGCGATTCAGGGCGATACGATATGATTCAACACGATGCAAAAATAATGATACTTCAATATGGTACGACAGAGGATTTTTGTTTTATTCCTTATATGCAGCAAATCATACATTAACAAAGAGTGCTTTACATATTTGGCTCTCTCTATTAGTAATGCACATCCCATCATGCTGTTTCTTTTTTTAAACCTTTTTTACCTTTAAAAGCTCTCCAGAGTACAATTGTATCACACCTCACAGTTAAACCATTTAAGGATGCATTGCCCATGATTAACAATGTGCAAATAACAACTACCATAGTGCAATTGTTATGCCCCTAATATGGGGAAAATATAAGACAAAGGAAACAGAGACGATGTTAGCTTGCTTCAAGTCTTATGTATTATGCCCGCCAACAACATGGTACACATAGCCCGCTGTATAATACAGAACATGGATTCTTGATATAAAACAACCACTAACAATGCGCGTACTGCAAACATACATCCAATTTAACACACAAGATGTCACTTTTTAAATGCACAGTACAAACATACATATCCAAATTAACACCCAAACTCCCCTTCTTGGAGCTAAACTACACTATCATAGCTAGCTGCGCTAGCATAGCTAACGGCGCTCGCAAAGCTAGCATACACAGCTACAACAATTACAGAACCTAGAGAAACCCTCCAAAAATACCTCTAACAACTATCACTATTCACATTAATATTATACACAGTCAGTCTACATATATAACGTTTCTCACGGATGAACTCACCTAATATGGGGAAAATATAAGACAAAGGAAACAGAGACGATGTTAGCTTGCTTCAAGTCTTATGTATTATGCACCCGCGGCAAGCAACACGCGCCCTCTGCTGGACAGACCCGGAAGGTCATCAACCATGACTTATATCTATTACACACTCCCCTTCAAAACAGATGTCGCCCCGACATTCTAATCCACAATATTATGCCTACATGTCAGCAACATCTATAACATTTATTAAACACATACCACGCTCACTGTTCAGTCTGGCAAAAGTGCACACACTCAATTTACACATTTAAGCCCTTGGCTTAGTAGAAAGTCCATCATTGTATGACAAACATATGTTCACAAGCTCTCCGTTTGTTTTTGTTTTTTACAGTCCCTGAATGTATGTTGTGTGTGTGAGTGCTCTACTTCTTGCTGCATATGTGGCCAGAAGAAACGGTCTCGAATATGCATTATTTCAGGCTAAACATGTTTAGTATAAAGTGCAATGTTACAGTCTGGAACTCTTTTCATACATTTGTTTTTGACCTCCTTTGTCACACATAGTTTCAACATAGTCCGTTGCTACCTTGTTAACAGTTCTGCCTGTGCAGCATGTCCAAGTGAACTACACTCCTTTAAAACAGGTGAGTGAGATATGATTGACTGTAACAGTGTCATGTAATGATATATTGTGTGAAAACACAGCCCATAAATGTATCTCATGTCAACAATCACTTTGAATGTGACCTCTGCCGTCCATTTTCCTTTTTATGTGTTCTTTGAGTGTAATGTATGTGCATTTACTCAGTTCAATGGTGTGCAATGTCACTACCCTCATATCCATAGTACTGCTGAAAGTGGTATGGCGGTACAGTGTGTGTCCATGGCACCTTTAAGTTTGTATGCAGAGGTGGTGTTTTTATGTTGTAGCAGGCTGGTGAGCCAAGCCTATCATATGTGAAGACCTTTGGTCGTCTGCATTGTCGTCGATGCCCTTGAAGCTCCTTACTACTGGGGTCACTTTGAGCAGGTGATGGGACAGCATTCTCCACAGGTAGATCCTCAACGTAGCTGTCATTCTCCACAGGTAGATCCTCAACGCAGCTGTTTTCAACGTAGCTGTCATTCTCCACAGGTAGATCCTCAACATAGCTGTCCTCAACGTAGCTGTCCTCCCCCTCCGGCAAGTACCCAACTTCGTGTGCCATTTCTTGTTCTTTCTCTGGCTCAGCTGACAGGTTTTCCTCAGAGTGTATGCATTCAAGCTCCACAGGTGTACTAGTGCACGCAGGATTCACTGTCTCAGGTGGGCATGGATTTGATTGCTGCTTAAGTGGTGCTAGATAATACTCATCATCCTCTTCCTCCTCCCCTGTTTGCTCCGCTTCCTCATTTCTCTCCACACTCTTTCTCTTTGCACGTGGCTGTACTTGAGTTTCCAGCGGCAGGTTGTCACATGGGAGGAGAAGATTACGATGTAAAACCCTTGATCTCCCTGTCCCTCTCTCAGGTCTGAGTTCATAAACAGGGATATCTTGACTCACTTGACGCACAACTGTGTGAATAGCATCTTCCCAGTGATTTCTCAGTTTGCCAGGACCACCGCGAGGTGTCATGTTCCTGATTAATACACGATCACCAGGCTGTAATACTGAGCTTCTCACCTTACTGCCATAATGTGTCTTGCTTCTCATAGCAGCTTTGTGAGCATTTTCTCTTGTGATCTCGTATGCCTCCTCCATGCCCTGCCTCCACTTTTCCATGTAACGATGATGATTACTGTCCCCATGCTCCACGGTCAAGTCGAACAGCATATCAACTGGCAACCGTGGAGAGCGTCCGTACAACAGGTTGAAGGGTGAGAAACCTGTTACATCACTACGAGTACAGTTGTAGGAGTAAATCAGTTTATTTAGTGAGTCTTTCCAGTTAGTCTTTTGTCTCTCTGTGAGGGTCTTTAACATCTGGAGTAATGTTCGGTTAAACCGCTCGACCTGTCCGTTTCCTTGTGGGTGGTAGGGAGTGGTTCTCGACCCAGCAACTCCACAGTACTTTTTCAATTGTGTGAACAATTGGTTTTCAAATTCACCACCCTGATCATGGTGTATTCTTGTCGGAAAGCCGAATCTCAGCACATAGTCGTTAAAGATTTTTTCTGCAACTGTTTTTCCTGATTTGGAAGTCGTGGCGTAGGCCTGGGCAAAACGTGTAAAGTGGTCAACAATTACAAGAATATATTCATAACCACCCTTACATTTGTCAAGGTGCAAGAAATCAATTGAGACAAGCTCAAACGGTTGAGTGGTGACAATGTTCGTCAGTGGCGCTCTTGTCTGACGGCTTGGTTTCTTGTGCTTGAGGCACACACATCTCCTCATGACATAATCTTCGATTTCTCGTTGCATGTAGGGCCAGTAAAACCGGTCCCGTACCAAAGATGTAGTCCTGTCTGCACCTTGATGGCCCATTTCATCATGGAGCTCCTTTAATACTGTACTTTTGTGCTTTTCTGGAAGCACAAGCTGTGTTCTGTTTGAAGTTTTCCTGTACAACACTCCACTCTCATTCATCTCCAACTTGTCCCACTCTCTTAGCAGACATAAGATTTGTGAACTGAGTTGTTTGAGTTCTGAGCCTGATGGCTTCTTTTCTGCCAGCTTGTACTGAATCACTGCTCCAACATTGGGATCATTTCTTTGGTCATGTTTGATCTGTCCTATTGTCAATGGAATGATGGATGCGTCTACAGTTAATGCTGCACAACTTAATGAGACACCCATGAACCATGACACACTGGATTCATCCTGGTTCTCCACTGCTTGTGTAGCTGCTCCAATCACATCATATGACATTTCCTCTGTACACTCATCCATGAATACTTCCACGTCCAAAGGCATTCTTGACAGACTGTCAGCATCAATGTTTTCCTTACCAGGATGGTATTTAATTATGAAATGGAAGTCTGCCAGTTCTGCTACCCATCGACAACCTGTTGCATTCAGTTTGGCAGTGGACAGTACATATGTAAGTGGGTTATCGTCACTGTAGACGGTGAAGAATGGTGCATAGTATAGGTAATCACGGAATTTTTCTGTGATTGCCCATTTGAGGGCAAGAAACTCTAATTTGCCTGAGTGTAGATTGTAATTTTTCTCTGCTGTTGTTAAAGTACGTGAACCATAAGCAATCACACGAAGCTTTCCATTTTGCTTTTGGTACAATACTGCCCCCAATCCCTGGTTGGAAGCATCGGTATGGAGGACAAATGGCTGTGAAAACTCTGGGAAACCTAGAACAGGAGGCTGCGAGAGACAGTCTATCAACTGTTCCAATATTAACTGATGCATGTCAGTCCATTTGATGGGTGTGTTGGATGAAACTCCTCTACTGTTTCTTTTTGTTTTCGTTTTTTTCAGCATTTCAGTTTCTGTAGGTGCTTTAAGCAGGTCATACAAGGGACAGGCAATACGTGAAAAATCTTTGATATACTGCCTGTAATAACTTAATAGTCCCATTATTGCTCTTAACTCACCGATAGTTCCTGGGTGTTTGTTTTTCAGGGCCGTTACTGCAGCAGTATCGGCAGGGTCCACTCTATTTCCCTCAGCAGACACAATTCTTCCAAGGTAACGTACTTGTGTTTTAAACAGGTCACACTTTCTGGGCTTTAGTTTTATCCCATGCTCCCTCAGCCGTTGCAGCACCCTTCTGACAGCATTGATATGATCCTCAAATGTCCTGCTAAACACCAGAACATCATCAAGATATGGCACACATATTTCATCCCTTAAGCCCTCCAAGCACTCTTCCATTCAGCGCTGGAATGCTGCAGGGGCATTCATGAGTCCAAACGGGATTCGTACCCACTCATAAAGGCCCCAGGGGGTCACAAAGGCTGTTAGGTGTCTACTGTCTTTGGCCATGAAACCCTGGTGGTATGCCTTACCCTGGTCCAGCAGTGAAAAGAGTGTGTTTCCTCCCAGGTTATCCATAATGTCCTGTACTCTGGGGATGGGATGGCGATCTGAGTGGGTTTTCCTGTTGAGCTCCCTGTAGTCAATACATAAACGTAGAGTTCCGTCCTTTTTTCTTACGCAGACGATTGGAGAGGAGTAGGAAGACATGGACTTTTCAACCCACCCTTGTGCTATCAAGTCCAGTAAGTAATCTTTCATCTCCTTGTATAAGGGTTTTGGAACAGGGCGGTAGGCTCTTGACACTGGCTCAGCATCTTGTAGTGAAATCTTCATTTGCAAGTTTTCCACACAGCCTATGTCGTCATCAGACTTGGAAAATGAGTCTGATTCTTCTCTTAGCATCTGACTGACTATTTGTCTCTGGTGTTCATCAAGGTGAGTCAAATCCACAGGAGGATCCCACTGCTCATGCACAGGGGGGCTTTCACTGGAGATCTGGGCGTTGACATGGTGGATTGATGCAGCAGGTTTTTGGTCTGTTTTAAATATGTTTGCAGGATATACTGATCTGACTGACTGTACAGTTCCAATAATAGTTCTTGCTGCCATCGTAATGTCATGATTTGTTGTGTTTTGCACACTAACAATAATTCTTGGGACTCTATCTGCCTTCACGGACACAAGAGTATCACAAAACTCTAATCCTTCAGGCCATTGTGGGTTCTCATTTGGCTCAAAAACCAGAGTTTTATCCTCTTTGAAAAATGGAGCCTGTACTCGACACTCGAGTTGAATGGAGTTACGTTTAGGCACACTAACTCTCTCATTTGCTGTTCTTACGTTATAGTCACATGTCTGTCCTACACTCACAGCATTAATAAAGGCTTTTGCTTTGTTTTTTCGAAGATGAGGAAAGGCAATTTTTACTGCCTGTACAAGCTTCTCTTTATCCCCATGTCTTTTCTGGCCTGGCTGACTGGCTATCACAAGGTGCTCAATGACATTAAAGCCAATAATGGGACACTGCTGTTGGTTACCTTTTAGCACTAGCATGGGTATTAGCAACTCGGTATCACTTGCAGTAAGTTTAAAGGACACTTCAAGCCAACCAACATATGGCATTTCTGTACCATTGGCCGCTTCAATTTGTAAAGAGTCTATAGGGTCAATTAGCTCTGCTACATCTCTTAGCGGTACATCAGTTAGATGGCTTTCTTTCCATACCTCATCTATAGCACACATTTGTGAGCCTGTATCCCAGAGGGCCTGAGTTTTCTGTTCGTGTAGGAAACACCTGATGAGGCACTTTTTCCCTACTAACTCTCTCACAGTAGCTGTTTTTTCTTTTGCAATATTTTGTTTGTGCTTGGATTTGTCATGTGACTGTGTCGCTTTCTTAATACCTGAACATGTGTATGTCTTACAATGCCTTTTGTGTGCAGGCCAATGGTTCTCCTGACATTCTTTAGAACAATACAGTGTAATTTTGCAAGTTGAACAGTATTGTAGTTCCCTACTCTTTTTCTCTTCATTGCAATTTGCACAAGATTGGGACTTATCTGTGTGGCCGGTTGCTGCATGTCCCATGGGAGCAACCCCTCTTAGTTTAAAGGGCTCCGCCTAGTGAGTCCCTCTACCCTCTGTGCCTTACAACCTGCTCTGAAATGTTCACTGCTTCCACACCTAAAGCAATGCTGACAGTCCTCTTCGCCTGCATGAGTACAGGAAACACACCTAGGTCGGGGGCGTGGTGCTGGGTAGTATCGCTGCGGTGCATACCCTTGTTGAAACTGAGCCGTTTCTCTTACTCGTGCCGGGTGGAATGCCGGTCGGTACTCCTGCACTGCTGCTGGTGGCTGCTGGTGGTACACGCTGTTGGCATTGAATTCAGCCCTACAGGGAGAGGGTTGTTGGGGTGAAAACACAGGATAAGGGGCGGAAATATTAGCTGGTTCTCTACTTGGTGAGGGATGCTGTGGGGGTGCAGATGTGGCCGTTTGGATCGTTTCTCTGATTTGGGAGACCTCAGCTCTCAGGGCTTGCAACAGCACCATGTCAGAGCGCATTCCTTTGATTTCTGACAGCAGATCAGTGGGCAGAGTAACTGTGTTTTGCTGGCTGGTGCTTTTCATTTCCACCGGAACTTCAGTGGACTTGACTGTATTCACATTTGTTACTCGTGATGGGGCAGCAAGTTTCTTTTTATCCTGTCTCTCTTTTTCATTGGTGTACGCAATGTTCACTTTCTCCAGCAGCAGCTCATCCGAAGTACTTATCTGCATGAGGAGAGGCTGCAGGTCACTTTTAATATTGTCATTCTGTAGACCAGTCAGGACAGTATGCATGAAGAGACTCTGGACTAGTGCTGGGTCATATTTTAGGTTTGACTCGGCTTCTTGAGAAGCAAACAGGATTTTCTGTCTCATGTCCATAGTTCTAATCAGGAAGTTTTGAGGCGTTTCTTTACTACTCTGAACCTCAGAGGTGAGTTGTTTGTATAACTCTGTGGCACCTTTCTCCTGGTAATGAGACCTGAGAATTCGGCGAAGGGCAGGCAGTGTAAGGTTTTCCTTCCCTTCAAGGTAACTCCGTAACTGCAGGCCTGGTGTGATGGCACGGATTACAGCATCAATGATCTCTGACTCTGGGTAGCCCTTACTAAAGCCATTTTCAATTTGTCTGGCCAGACTAGAAAATGTGAGCCTATCTTTTTGTCCTGGCTCGCCTATTTGGCCTGCGATCTTAAGATCTTTGCGCCACATAGAACTACTGGGGAGTACTTGGGCCAGATTTCTTTCTGGGGGGCTGAACCCGGCAGGGTGGTTCATGCTTGTGTTCATTAGGTCATGCATTGCATTTTCTTTTTCTTGTAATGACAACCTTAGTGCCTCTACCTCCTTCTGGAGATCTTCCCTTTTGACACTGTCATGTACATTTGTTGTAATTTTGGCTTTGTCTATGATATCCTGCACATTAAGAAGTTCGGACATGCCTTCATCCTCTAGCTCGGCCATTTCTTCACGTTCATTATGCTCTGTGACATGAGAAATTAATTGACTGCGAGATTTAACAGTGACATGCACATTATCCGGTCCTGAAATCTCCAGTTCATTGCACACTTTAATCAGTTGTTCTACAGTCAGTGTATACAATGCACCTGTAATGTCCAGCTGCAGCTTCTCCAATTCAGCCTCCATTGTATCAGAGAAGTGGGCAGAAATAGCAAATGAGGGTTTATCTTACTTAATTTGGTTTTTTTGCTGCTCCCT
Organism: Notothenia rossii; assembly: GCF_949606895.1. NCBI lineage: Eukaryota > Metazoa > Chordata > Actinopteri > Perciformes > Nototheniidae > Notothenia > Notothenia rossii. The sequence goes on along the minus strand of NC_136912.1, from coordinate 48,031,844 downwards.
AGTGGTGACTTTTCACACTTCAGGATGCAGGTTACCAACGTTGTCTGAAAACGACCTCGACTGCCTTTCCAAGCTCCTTTCTCCGATGACTGGGTTGTTTAAGGGGATGATTGATCAGAGGATTCCACTAACAACTCAGGGATGGTCCTCAAATCAAATCTCCCAGCAGCGCCTCCAAATGTTATGCCCCTAATATGGGGAAAATATAAGACAAAGGAAACAGAGACGATGTTAGCTTGCTTCAAGTCTTATGTATTATGCCCGCCAACAACATGGTACACATAGCCCGCTGTATAATACAGAACATGGATTCTTGATATAAAACAACCACTAACAATGCGCGTACTGCAAACATACATCCAATTTAACACACAAGATTTCACTTTTTAAATGCACAGTACAAACATACATATCCAAATTAACACCCAAACTCCCCTTGTTGGAGCTAAACTACACTATCATAGCTAGCTGCGCTAGCATAGCTAACGGCGCTCGCAAAGCTAGCATACACAGCTACAACAATTACAGAACCTAGAGAAACCCTCCAAAAATACCTCTAAAAACTATCACTATTCACATTAATATTATACACAGTCAGTCTACATATATAACGTTTCTCACGGATGAACTCACCTAATATGGGGAAAATATAAGACAAAGGAAACAGAGACGATGTTAGCTTGCTTCAAGTCTTATGTATTATGCACCCGCGGCAAGCAACACGCGCCCTCTGCTGGACAGACCCGGAAGGTCATCAACCATGACTTATATCTATTACACAATGCCCATACAACTGACAGCCTGATGTGCTTAAAACTCCTTCATAGGCTAACTCACCAGTTAGCAGAAAGCAGTGGTTTCTATATGAACAATAAAGAATAAAAATAACCTTTCACAAACAGCTCTTTCATAGCTGCTTACAGTAAGGAAGACATTTAAACTTTGATTGGCAGTCACAGGCTGCTGTAAACTAAACACCACTCTCTCTGACAGAACACCTCACTGAGTGATTTAAATCATATGTCTAACTTTCAGGTTTCTCTTTTCAGCCGCAGACCCCATGTCGCCTCTTTATGGGCGTCGCTAAGTTCCTCGTACTACTTGTGTACTTTAAAGCGGCTCGGCATCGTTAACAATTTGCGAAAGATTTTTCAAGTTGACCGCCTTTCTTGAACAATCCGAAGTGTTGCCAAACGTTTGATTTGTAGGTATTTTTTGGTGCGCTGTGTTTCTCTTTCTCCTCGACTTCCATGTGTGTTGATAACTGAGACTCTCGGCCTCTGTAGTGCGAAGCAGAGATCAAAGATCGTCTCTGCGGAGTGCTGACAGGATGAGGGGATATTATATGAATGAATCGTTTTTTTACTGATGCAAAGACGCTACAATCGATGCATCGCGAGTTCAACCCAAACTGTAGCCGATGTGCACTCTTTCAACCGGTGCACTCGGATCTTGAACCTTTATGCCGGTGCACCGATGCAAATCGGTGAATCTTAACATCTCTCGTCTCTAGACATCTTTAGACTGGAATAGCGGGGCCCAGTCCGTGAACTCGCTTCACAGGTGCACACGCCAGGATAGACGACATCAGACTCCAGAGAAAATTTGCTCGAGTCCGAGTCCAAGTCAGAGCGTCAATGTACAAGTCGAGTCCGAGTCATCGTGGGGTGAAAAATTCACGAGTCCGAGTCAAAGTCAGCGTACGCGATAATTCACGAGTCCAAGTCATCGTGTGCGAGATTTCACGAGTCCAAATCCGAGTCGCGTCAATCAGTGCGCGAGTCCGTGTCGAGTCACGAGTCATGAAAATCGGCACTCGAGTCCGACTCAAGTCCGAGTCCAGGACTCAATTACTCCATCTCTGAACATATGATAGATGAATACAACCATAATACATTTTAAATCATTGCATAGTGTTCATCTTTATTTCATGTGTTGCTAAAAGTGTTAGGGTGAGTGAAACAGGCAGGACCCAAATGCAGATTGAACAGAGAAAATACCTTTATTTCAAGGTTTAACACAGACAAACAGAACACTACCCTGTGAACACAGTCACAGATAAACAAGAAACCAACAATGACAGAGAGCAAAAACAGAACTTAAATACACACAAGACTAATCAACGAAACAAGAGACAGGTGAGGAGGGAGGAGAAAACACAGGGGCACCAGGTGAACACAATCAAGTAAACAGGTAGGAGGGAACAGGTAGGAGGGAACACACACAAGCTGTGTCCCAATTCAACGGCCGCATCCTCCTGAGGATGCATTCGGAGACTGCATACTTCACTTCCGCCAAACGAAGTTTGGCCCAATAAAAAAAAAAAGACAAGACTCCTCCGAATGCGGCCCGCAAATGCAGCCTTCTTTCCCCAGATTTAGAGGATACATCTGATGTACACTCCGCGGTCTACCATATAGGATGCAACGGGTGACGGTGACGAATGAGTTTTAAAAAAAATATATGGCTTGTAACGTCCCATCAACGGCTACAACGGTTTCAGCTGGATTCGTTTTTAAATGTACTCACCCAAATAGTAAACGACATAAAAGAAAAGTAAACCTATTTAATTTGTGTATTTAAATATACGGGCAATTGGAGATGTCTTCTTTATATTACATACATAAAATAATATGAAGTGAAAATATTTCTAAACCCTGTTTGGTTTTCATATTGTTGGGATTCATTATAAACCTAATTTATTTATTTAACTGCTTTTCTTATACAAATCTTACTGCAACAATTTTGTTTTGATAGGGAGCAAGGAGCAGACTGCGCAATTTATCCAGATGCGCGGGGAGAATGAAGCCCTCTTCACGGGAGCCTGTTGCGACCTCGGGAAAATAATTTAAACATAACACCAAAATAAGTAAAGCTAGATCTGACTCCATATTGAACAGTTTTGAAAACAGTTTTGAAAACAGTTTGAAAACAGTTTGAAAATATTTTGCCTAGTGTCAGAAATTATGACCGGCACTTGTGACTGCAGTTGGTTGCTAGGTGACGGGGGCGGCAAAATGTAGGGGTAACTGCCGGTGACGTACAAGGACATGCTCCGTACGAAGGACATACTGTGCTGATGATTGCTCTCCACAGGCCTAATTGAAAGAAGGTTCAATATGGTAAGACGCTATAAATTCTGTCCTGGTTCTTTCCTTTTTCTTTCTTCAGTTTTTTTAATCGTCTATAAAAAGGGAACAATGGGCTGGCTGTCTGTAGTTTGGCTGCTAATGAATCCAATACTTCCCCCTTATGGCAGGGCTGATTAGAAGAAGAAAAAACACATTTTGTCATAGTCTCCTTTGATGGAGAGCCCTATCTGTGTGTGTGTGTGTGTGTGTGTGTGTGTGTGTGTGTGTGTGTGTGTGTGTGTGTGTGTGTGTGTGTGTGTGTGTGTGTGTGTGTGTGTGTGTGTGTGTGTGTGTGTGTGTGTGTGTGTGTGTGTGTGTGTGTGTGTGTGTGTGTGTGTGTGTGTGTGTGTGTGTGTGTGTGTGTGTGTGTGTGTGTGTGTGTGTGTTACGTCATAGCAGTTATGGGGTGAATACAGTGACCTGGGGGTTTGTTTCAAAGGCTGCCAAAGCACCACCCTCTCTCTGTTTCCCTCTTCTCTCCACCTCTCCGATCGTCCCCTCCCCTGCTTCTTAATCCTTTTCCATTTTACCTTCAACACAAATGTACTCCCTATTTATGCAAATATTCTTTAAATTATATGTTAAGGCCAATGATGCACTTTGAAGCAAGCGAACACTCGTTGGCTTTTTAAGTGTCAAAAGTAGGTAGCAAAGCCTGGTCTGTATTGTCAATATGTGTGAAACATCACTCAGCAGGCCAACATTCAACTCTCTTTGCACTTATGCACAGCTGCTTTAGAATCATCTTTATCTTTATTTTTCAGGGCGAAGTGGACCTTAAAAGAATAAAAATCATCCAGGTCACTTTGTAGAAATGGGGCCCCCTGGTGGAAGGAAACTCAGGAAATAGTGGAGAGGTGGGAAAAAGACAAGGAGGAGGGGGGAGAGCAAGAAGGGAGGGGTCTGCATGAAGTAATGGCTGACAGATGTTTTGGTATTATGGCAGGGAACATTTTTATTTCAGCCGTAGTCATCTATCATGTTCCCAGTCGACTGCACTTAGAGGCCAGCAGATGGACCGACAGGAGACATGAAAAGAGATAAGTGTGTGTGTGCGTTGTCTGGTATGGAATGTCAATATAAACGTAGATATTGTTATGGGCTGTTGAGTACTTAATGTGTTTCTGCCTTAACTGCAGCAATTTGCTGAGTTTAAAGTTAAAGGCAGGAACATTCATGCATGTTTACTGCAACCAACTTTGAACCCCCCAAAGAAAATGCTTTGAACACTCCTGAAAGGTAGTAACAAAAGTGCTGCTAACGATAGATGAAGTAGTGCCAATTTATAACCTTCTTTCAGAAAATGTATTGGTTAGGTAAGTAAACCTTGTATAGAAAAAGATACAATCTGGATTGTGGAAAAAAGTACAAACATGGAAATATTAACACTTTTCATCAAAAGAAGTTGAAATAACATATTTATGACATATTTAGAGGTTTGCTAGATTCATGGCTTTTGTTCACCATAACAGTTCAAGTAACCTGCACTTTACTTTCAGGTCCTCCATCAGAATGGATAATAAAACAATTTGAGAACATTAAAGAATGAATAGTGTGTTACAGAGTGCGAGCAATTGTGTTCAACAGCCACTACACGATCCTCCATCCTCCATGGATTTAAACATGCAATCCCAAGCAGACTGAAGCTGGTGGGTCCCATTTAACTCAACATGTTACCTGCCGGCCCCCGAAGAGGAAAATATGTTTTGTTTCCTTTGTTTCTGCAGGTAGAGTAATTTAAAAAAGTACTCTATCTGACATGTAATCTTTTTTCTGCTGTTATCAATAGGGATGGCATTACATGTATTTCTTGATCTCTGGTAGGGGAAGTACACATTTTTGAAAGAGTGCCAAGACAAAGCCTTGATACCTAAGCACTCACAACATATTTAGCCTTAAAGAAGACTTATGGCGCATTTCCACTCTACGGCCTCGCTCGGTATGGCTAGGCCTTGTTAGGACTGGCTCACTTTATGCTGCGCTTCCATTACAGTTTAGGAACTGGGGTAGTATCTATAGTAACGCAGTGTAGGCGGAGCCGTGACGTCATCTTCAATGAGAACCCCAGAAAAACAACATAGCCGTTAGCTGTTAGCACTCAAGCTCACAGCTCCTCATATCTGTTCAGAAACTAGACAAAAGTTAAACAAGTACAAACCACAGACTGTCTTTGTTATGGAGAATACAGTCGATGGTTTATTTATGTCTGTATAGGCCGTTGTTGTGAGTGTGGACGGTCGGAGCATACACTGCGTTAGCTTAGCCGATCTCCATTCAGAAAACACGCATTTTAAAAGGTCTTTCGCCTGCCGTCTGTCTGCAGACTTGTCAAAGCATTAATTCATGGTTTTTACTAACCGGTATCAGTATGCAGTATGTTGTTACTTCGGCATCATTTTGAAACGTGTATTACAATTAAATCACAGTCAAATATGTTCATCTTGTTGTAGTTGTAGCCCCCTTGCCAGCGATTCTCTCTTTAGTTTAGCATACTCAGCCCGACTCAGCCTGGTTGTTGGCCCGGAAAGAACCTCGATTTGATGGGGCCAGAAAACTGAAATAGTACCCGCGAGCCGGTACTACGCTAAGTGGAAATGCAACCAAAAACGGGCCCCGCACCGCTCTGCACGCTTAAAGCGAGCTCCGCGCTGTAGTGGAAGAGCTTACAGAGCCATGGCTCAGCCCCAACCAGTCACAGTGGACTACACAGTCCCTTCTAGTCCCATGTCACCCATCTCCTTCGCATAGAGTTGATCAGGTTGTTTGTTGATTGTGGCCTGTGGAATGTTGGTCCACTCCCCTTCAATGGCTGTGCGAAGTTGCTGGATATTGGCAGGAACTGGAACATGCTGTCGTATACGCCGATCCAGAGCATCCCAAACATGCTCAATGGGTGACATGTTAGGGTTAGGGTTCAACCCTAGGGTTTTTGGACCCCCCCAGAACCCCCCTAATAAAGCAAAACTGCACGTTTCAGAGTGGCCTTTTATTGTGGCCAGCCTAAGGCACACCTGTGCAATAATCATGCTGTCTAATCAGCATCTTGATATGCCACACCTGTGAGGTGGGATGGATCATCTCGGCAAAGGAGAAGTCCCACTATCACAGATTTTTTCAGATTTGTGAACAATATTGGAGATAAATGGTTATTTTGTGTATATAGAAAATGTTTTAGATCTTTGAGTTCATCTCATGAAAAATGGGAGCAAAAACAAAAGTGTTGCATTTATATTTTTGTTCAGTGTATATATCTATATAAACATATACACACACAAACATATGCTCACATATCCATACCAACATGCATACATGCCCGCACATAATTTAAATACAGTTTACAATATAAAAAACACAGGGATGATATTTTGCATCTCTGATGTCGATCAGTTAATAAGTTAATAAAACTATTAAAAAGTAGTGCAGTTGCAAGTTGTAACTGTTCAGTTCAGCGTTTGACGGTGTTCAGTTCTCGTATGGATCTGGGGTAGAAACAGTTTTTCAGTCGGTTTGTCCTTGATTGAATTGATCTGTAGCGTCTACCGGAGGGCAGAAGAGCAAACAGGAAGTGTCCAGGGTGTGAAGAGTCTGCAATTATTTTGCCTGCTCTGTTGAGGCAACGTTGGCTGAAGAGTTCCTCCAGAGAAGGCAGTGAGCAGCTGATGACCTTCTGGGCTGTGTTGATGACCCTCTGAAGGGATTTCCTGTCCTTTTCTGAGCAGCTGGCACACCACGTGGTTAGGCAATATGCCAGCACACTATGGAGCAGCGGTAGAAAGACACCAGAAGCTTCTCCTCCAGGTTGTTTTTTCTGAGGATCCTCAGGAAGTGGAGTCGCTGCTGGGCCTTTTATACAGATGTTGTGGTGTTGATAGACCAGGATAGATCTTCAGCAATGTGTGTGCCGAGGAACCTGAAGGCGTGAACCCTTTCCACACAGTTGCCGTTGATGTACAGTGGATCTGGTGTTGTGCTGTTTTTCCTGAAGTCTATAATGAGTTATTTTGTTTTTATGGAGTTCAGAACAAGGTTATTATCTGAACACCACACTGCCAGTCTCTGGACTTCATCCCTGTAGGCTGACTCATCTCCTCTTGTGATCAGTCCAACCACAGTTGTGTCGTCCGCGAACTTGACGATGGTATTGGTGGGGTGAGTGGGGGCACAGTCATAGGTGTACAGGGAGTAGAGCATGGGGCTAAGCACACAGCCTTGTGGTGAACCGGTGCTGAGTGTGAGGGTGGAGGAGAGGTGAGGGCCTATTCTCACTGTCTGGGGGCGGTTAGTTAGGAAGTCCGTAATCCATTGGCAGATGTTTGGGGAAAATCCTAGGTCAGATAGCTTGGAAACCAATCTGCCCGGAGTGACTGTATTAAAGGCAGAACTGTAATCAACACAGAGCATCCTCACATAGCTCCCCTGGTGTTCAAGGTGGGACAGTGCACTGTGAAGAACAGTGGCGATGGCATCCTCTGTAGTCCTCATTTAGTAGTCCTCATTCTAGTCCTCCATCCTCATTTGCTCTATACGCAAACTGATTTGGTCGAAGGTGGGTGGGAGAATGGTTTTGATGTGCTGCAGGACCAGCCTCTCGATAACACTTCATGATGAGCGGTGTGAGTGCTACCGGACGGTAGTCGTTGAGGCTGGAGATTATGTTTTTTTTTCGGCAGAGGGATGATTGTGGCAGATTTCAGGCACGAAGGGATGATGTTTTTAGAGAGTGACAGGTTGAAGATCTTTGTGAAGACCTCCGTAAGTTGGTCTGCACACTCCTTCAATAGCCAGCATGTGTAGTTCTGGGGACGGGGTGGGGGAGGGGGGGGGGGGGGGGGTGGACCCGTTCAAATCCAGTGTTGGACTGTCTGCCGTGGTTCCATCCCATTTCAAGTGCTGTTCGACGCTCGGCGTAACCCTCGGAGCACACTCTCCAATCACAGAGCTTGAGGATTATCACGGGGTTTGTCCATGGGTTTGTCAAGCGAAGCGGAGAGAATACTTACTTCCGGGTGTAATATTCTCTAAAGCAAATGAGCTGCTCCGACCCTCGGTCCTGACGGACTCCAACTTGTGTTTATTAATCAAACAAATAAATAAACACAAGGATAATTATGTGTTATTGTTGAGTAAATGGAGAATTGCACAGGGGAAAATAACGTATCTATGCCACAATTTTAGATTCGGATTTTGTTAAACTAATACGTTTGCGCTGTGGACCAACACTATACATTGACGGGGAAGGGGTTAGCAATAAAGATAACACCATTAAACAGTTACACAACATAACAGAAATAATATCGAAAGCAGCGTTCCTAGCAACCACCTTGGTAACAATGAAAACGTTGTATGGATACAATTTCCTGAAGTAATCTTCGTAATAACTAGCAAACTAAATATCATGTACATCCACTGCACACATAAATCTGAAATAACAACTCATATTTCTCGCATCAAATGACATCAAAACGCATTTTAATGGCCAAACTAACTTTAAAATAGGCATTTTCCACCGAGAATAAAACGAAGTTAGGCCATGTTTTTTTTTTCTGCAGGGAGAAATTTGAAGATCATGTGACATAGACGCCAGCCATTGGAATGAATGGAATGCAGTTGGAGGTCAACCAATCACAGAGCTTGAGAACTAATCACGGGGCTTGTCAAACCGAGCACATGGTGTAGTCCTAAACGATAGCTGGGGATTCTGGGTAGTGTAGTGTCTTCTGCCATCCTTTACTCCGAAAAAATATTTGTTTCTCCGAATCGAAGGGGAAAAATACAAAAGTATTGCACACAATTTAAACCAATCAATGTTGTGTAATTAACAAGGATAATCAGGTGTTTTTTAGTCGATGAGTAGTGCAGATATCACTGTAAAATCAATCGACAGTAAGGGGAATACTTACTTCCGGGTGTACAATTCTCCATTATCCAATGGGAATGGACGCTCACATTGCCTTAAAGGGCAGCCGACACAAACGAATGCCGTGCTTCCATGAGCGTCAAATCCCGCCGCAGATGGGAATACATTGCAATCAGTTGAAAGCTATTTGCGTCCCTTTATGAAGCTGAAGGAGCCTAGGAGCGTCACAATTGCACGCCACGGGACCCTGAACAAACGTCGCTCCTGGACGTTTATGGAGTGAGAGTGTGTTGTATCTCGAGCTGAGCGCTCATTGGTGGTTTTTACCCCGTGCTGCTGATGAAACTCTCCATTGGCTCGGCAAAAGTTTGTTGTTGTTTTGTGTCAGTTTTACGTCGCCACTTCCAGTCACATTTTTCATAATTGTTCCACAATGTTTATCATCATGAAATTAATATCTATATAATTTATACTATCCTTGCACTGCTTACCGTTTTCATACTTTATATATCTTAGCATATTCATACACACTGTTCATACTGCTCACAGGCTGCTGTGTTGGCCTATATCTAGTGTATTCATGCTCCTCATTCATCATTCAATTAATTCTATATTTTATTCTGTAGATTGTGTACATTACATATCTGACATTAACGATTAAACACATTTGTGCATTCTTTATAAATGCAAAACGAGTCAAGCCGACTCCGATAAATAAAATAAAATAAGAACTCATTCTCATTCTCAAAAAAGATAAACGCCATTCTTAAAATGTATAAACGAACAATAGTTTGATGAGACGGGGGTTGCGTTCGGATAGTTTAAAAATCAGCTCCTAAATTCTAACCCTATCTCCTATTCTTTGACCTCTGAGTGAAACGTCACGGGGTTAAGGGATAGTGGATAGGAGAATTCAAAAGGACTTAGGAGAAGAGACTGCGGTACTTTAGAGAATCCGAATGCACTTTCACTATCCGACGTGTTTATGATGCGCCAGCGGACGTCATTGTGTGCGTCTGCTGCTGTGGGGAAACTATGGAAACAACAGTTTTCTATACAACGGACTACAACATGGATGTTTAATAAGAACAACGGACTCATCTAGAGACTCTGCACTGTGCTCTGATACTGTTGCTTTATGCTTTATGAACAACAGAGAAACATATTCTTCATGACCAAAATTGGAATTGAAATAAAAAATGAAAGTGAAACTTATGCTCGTCACCCTCTCCCTCCGGTCCACATTAATACAAATGATCCCAATACGTATGATTGCATGAACTATGAAAATATCTTAAAATTAATTTATTATAGTATTATAGTATTTATTATAAACGTTAGTCTTTAACACCTATCACTGTTTATAAAACGGACAAGTCAAATCAAGCAATCTGATTGGTTCTTAGCCGTGATATACTGAGCGTATACCATGGGTAGAATTGTAAGTTACTTTTCACAACAAGTCAGTATCCCTCCGCGTCTACGAAAAACAGTATACCGATGGGCTGAACAAGAAACTACTGGAACAAGAAAGCAGCGGAGAAGTAACGGGGCAGAAACCCTCCTTTTTACGCAGCGGTCCAGACATAGACATCAAACGGCAAAACATATTCAGTGTGCAGTTCCTTTGGCATTAGGGCAGGGATATCTAGACACTTTCCAAGGTTTGACATAATTAATTGTGCTACTTTTAAAGCAAGCAACGATGTTTTCAAATCTGTAATCAAAGAGGTCAGCAAAAACGCTATCGACCAATCAGATTGCTTGATTTGACTTGTCAGTTTTATAATATATTTAAATGTATTCCGTTACGAAACAAACTTACAAAGCCTAAGATGGAAACATGTAAGATTAACTTCGACCTCCTGGGGGTTCTTACTTTAGTATGGAGGAGTGGATTGAGCAGTGCCTATCTCAAGAAAGCACCTAAACGACGACATGCAGAGCTACGTGAAGAGCAGGTAGACCAACTGGAAAAGTAGCATCATTCAAAAGCTTTCTGATGCGGGTCTTGAAACAAAGCAGAGAAATGATGACCGTTAGTGGCCACAGGCTGAGAAAGCTCTCTCCAGAGCTACTGGAAGCCCAATCTCTGGGACCGGAGAAAGTGGAGCAATATATTTTTGCCACGCCAAAAACAGCCTAGAACAACCTCAACCTATACAAGTGACCACGTAAGCCATGCTACTGATGCTGGACAGTTTTTCAGTGGCTGCACAATAAACAGCAACATACACATTAATGTAAATAAACAACCAAATAATGGATCAACGCTCTCTGTCTAATATGTTCGATAGCTGTTAGTGTTGTTGCATAGCAACCACCTCGCACTATGTTTTGTGCAGAAGGCAACGGAGGGACTATTTTATTTTGATCATCATTATTTACGAATAAAAACTATTTAAATTAGAGTGTGTATTTTTCTTTCATATTGCCACACTTGGTAACCGTTTTATAAAAGCAATAGCTCACTTCAGGCCGTGAGCTATTGCTTAATTATAAAACGGACAAGTCAAATCAAGCAATCTGATTGGTTCTTAGCCGTGATATACTGAGCGTATACCACGGGTAGATTTGTAAGTTACTTTTCACAACAAGTCAGTATCCCTCCGCGTCTGAGAAAAACAGTATACCGTTGGGCTGAAAAGCAAACTGCCTGCAGTTTGCTTTTCATACTGGAGCAAGAAAGCAGCGGAGAAGTAACGGGGCAGAAGCTGGGCAGAAGCCCTCCTTTTTGACGCAGCGGTCCAGACATAGACATCAAACGGCAAAACATATTCAGTGTGCAGTTCCTTTGGCATTAGGGCAGGGATATCTAGATACTTTTGAAGGTTTAACATAATGAATTGTGCTACTTTTAAAGCAAGCAACAATGTTTTCAAATCTGTAATCAAAGAGGTCCGCAAAAACGCTATCGACCAATCAGATTGCTTGATTTGACTTGTCAGTTTTATAAATATATTTAAATTTCTTCCGTTACGAAACAAACTTACAAAGCATAAAATGGAAACATTTAAGATTAACTTCGACCTCCGGGGGGGTCTTACTATGGTATGTAGGAGTGGATTGAGCAGTTCCTATCTCCAGAAAAAAAAGCACCTAAACTACGACATGCAGAGCTAGGTGAAGAGCAGGTAGACCAACTGGAAAAGTAGCACCATTCAAAAGCTTTCTGATGTGGGTCTTGAAACAAAGCAGAGAAATTATGACCGTTAGTGGCCACAGGTGCGAAAGCTCTCTCCAGAGCTACTGGAAGCCCAATCTCGGGGTCCGGAGAAAGTGGAGCAATATTCTCGCCACGCCAAGCAACAGCCTCGAACAACCTCAACCTATTCAAGTGACCACGTAAGCCATGTTACTGATGCTGGACAGTTTTTCAGTGGCTGCACAATAAACAGCAACATACACATTAATGTAAATAAACAGCCAAATAATGGATCAACGCTCTCTGTCTAATATGTTCGCTTGCTGTTAGTGTTGTTGCATAGCAACCACCTTGACTGCGGTCAAGCCAGCCGTCTTTCACTTTTGCGTGGTCAAACCAGCCGCCCCTGTATTTTGAGTGCGCGATTAGTTACAGGTTTACGGTAATGCATTAAAACAACCCTGGGAAGCTGTTGTAATTGACTGAAGTGACTTTCGAATACATTTTCGAATACATAAGTACATACATACATAAGTAGTTTATGAAACTGCCAGTTTTGTACTTAGTACTTCTTAGAGTACTTGCAAACATAATATGAAGTACTTTTACTGTGTACTTTTCAGTAATTTGAGTTTCAAAGTCCCCCCCAGAGAACAAGAATGAGCATTTTTGTCTAACTTTGGTGTGGGATAAAAAGCATTTCTTCCATAAGTAGTTTATGAAACTGCCAGTTTTGTACTTAGTACTTCTTAGAGTACTTGCAAACATAATATGAAGTACTTTTACTGTGTACTTTTTCAGTAATTTGAGTTTCAAAGCCCCCCCCAGAGAACAAGAATGAGCATTTTTGTCTAACTTAGGTGTGGGATAAAAAGCATTTCTTCCATAAGTAGTTTATGAAACTGCCAGTTTTGTACTTAGTACTTCTTAGACTACTTGCACAAATAATTTGAAGTACTTTTACTGTGTACTTTTCAGTAATTTGAGTTTCAAAGTCCCCCCCAGAGAACAAGAATGAGCATTTTTGTCTAACTTTGGTGTGGGATAAAAAGCATTTCTTCCATAAGTAGTTTATGAAACTGCCAGTTTTGTACTTAGTACTTCTTAGACTACTTGCAAACATAATATGAAGTACTTTTACTGTGTACTTTTCAGTAATTTGAGTTTCAAAGTCCCCCCCAGAGAACAAGAATGAGCATTTTTGTCTAACTTTGGTGTGGGATAAAAAGCATTTCTTCCATAAGTAGTTTATGAAACTGCCAGTTTTGTACTTAGTACTTCTTAGAGTACTTGCAAACATAATATGAAGTACTTTTACTGTGTACTTTTCAGTAATTTGAGTTTCAAAGCCCCCCCCAGAGAACAAGAATGAGCATTTTTGTCTAACTTTGGTGTGGGATAAAAAGCATTTCTTCCATAAGTAGTTTATAAAACTGCCAGTTTTGTACTTAGTACTTCTTAGACTACTTGCAAACATAATATGAAGTACTTTTACTGTGTACTTTTTCAGTAATTTGAGTTTCAAAGTCCCCCCCAGAGAACAAGATTGAGCATTTTCGTCTAACTTTGGTGTGGGATAAAAATAATTTCTTCCATAAGTAGTTTATAAAACTGCCAGTTTTGTACTTAGTACTTCTTAGACTACTTGCAAACATAATATGAAGTACTTTTACTGTGTACTTTTCAGTAATTTGAGTTTCAAAGTCCCCCCCAGAGAACAAGAATGAGCATTTTTGTCTAACTTTGGTGTGGGATAAAAAGCATTTCTTCCATAAGTAGTTTATGAAACTGCCAGTTTTGTACTTAGTACTTCTTAGAGTACTTGCAAACATAATATGAAGTACTTTTACCGTGTACTTTTTCAGTAATTTGTGTTTCAAAGCCCCCCCCAGAGAACAAGAATGAGCATTTTTGTCTAACTTTGGTGTGGGATAAAAAGCATTTCTTCCATAAGTAGTTTATGAAACTGCCAGTTTTGTACTTAGTACTTCTTAGACTACTTGCACAAATAATTTGAAGTACTTTTACTGTGTACTTTTCAGTAATTTGAGTTTCAAAGTCCCCCCCAGAGAACAAGAATGAGCATTTTTGTCTAACTTTGGTGTGGGATAAAAAGCATTTCTTCCATAAGTAGTTTATGAAACGGCCAGTTTTGTACTTAGTACTTCTTAGACTACTTGCAAACATAATATGAAGTACTTTTACTGTGTACTTTTCAGTAATTTGAGTTTCAAAGTCCCCCCCAGAGAACAAGAATGAGCATTTTTGTCTAACTTTGGTGTGGGATAAAAAGCATTTCTTCCATAAGTAGTTTATGAAACTGCCAGTTTTGTACTTAGTACTTCTTAGACTACTTGCAAACATAATATGAAGTACTTTTACTGTGTACTTTTTCAGTAATTTGAGTTTCAAAGTCCCCCCCAGAGAACAAGATTGAGCATTTTCGTCTAACTTTGGTGTGGGATAAAAAGCATTTCTTCCATAAGTAGTTTATGAAACTGCCAGTTTTGTACTTAGTACTTCTTAGACTACTTGCAAACATAATATGAAGTACTTTTACTGTGTACTTTTCAGTAATTTGAGTTTCAAAGTCCCCCCCAGAGAACAAGAATGAGCATTTTTGTCTAACTTTGGTGTGGGATAAAAAGCATTTCTTCCATAAGTAGTTTATAAAACTGCCAGTTTTGTACTTAGTACTTCTTAGACTACTTGCAAACATAATATGAATTACTTTTACTGTGTACTTTTTCAGTAATTTGAGTTTCAAAGTCCCCCCCAGAGAACAAGATTGAGCATTTTCGTCTAACTTTGGTGTGGGATAAAAAGCATTTCTTCCATAAGTAGTTTATGAAACTGCCAGTTTTGTACTTAGTACTTCTTAGAGTACTTGCAAACATAATATGAAGTACTTTTACTGTGTACTTTTCAGGATTTGAGTTTCAAAGTCCTCCCCAGAGAACAAGAATGAGCATTTTTGTCTAACTTTGGTGTGGGATAAAAAGCATTTCTTCCATAAGTAGTTTATAAAACTGCCAGTTTTGTACTTAGTACTTCTTAGACTACTTGCAAACATAATATGAAGTACTTTTACTGTGTACTTTTTCAGTAATTTGAGTTTCAAAGTCCCCCCCAGAGAACAAGATTGAGCATTTTCGTCTAACTTTGGTGTGGGATAAAAAGCATTTCTTCCATAAGTAGTTTATGAAACTGCCAGTTTTGTACTTAGTACTTCTTAGACTACTTGCAAACATAATATGAAGTACTTTTACTGTGTACTTTTCAGTAATTTGAGTTTCAAAGTCCCCCCCAGAGAACAAGAATGAGCATTTTTGTCTAACTTTGGTGTGGGATAAAAAGCATTTCTTCCATAAGTAGTTTATAAAACTGCCAGTTTTGTACTTAGTACTTCTTAGACTACTTGCAAACATAATATGAAGTACTTTTACGGTGTACTTTTTCAGTAATTTGAGTTTCAAAGTCCCCCCCAGAGAACAAGATTGAGCATTTTCGTCTAACTTTGGTGTGGGATAAAAATAATTTCTTCCATAAGTAGTTTATGAAACTGCCAGTTTTGTACTTAGTACTTCTTAGACTACTTGCACAAATAATTTGAAGTACTTTTACTGTGTACTTTTCAGTAATTTGAGTTTCAAAGTCCCCCCCAGAGAACAAGAATGAGCATTTTTGTCTAACTTTGGTGTGGGATAAAAAGCCTTTCTTCCATAAGTAGTTTATGAAACTGCCAGTTTTGTACTTAGTACTTCTTAGAGTACTTGCAAACATAATATGAAGTACTTTTACTGTGTACTTTTTCAGTAATTTGAGTTTCAAAGCCCCCCCCAGAGAACAAGAATGAGCATTTTTGTCTAACTTTGGTGTGGGATAAAAAGCATTTCTTCCATAAGTAGTTTATGAAACTGCCAGTTTTGTACTTAGTACTTCTTAGACTACTTGCAAACATAATATGAAAATGAAAATGAAAATGAAAGCTTATCAACTGAAACACTGTCATTCAGTGATTGTGTATGTATGAAAAAAACAGGCAAACAGATTTTTCCCCCTTTTTCTTTATTCTTCTGCCCTAGTTGCAGAGAAAGCAATTCCAATTGCTTGCCCTGGCTTCTTGGAGTTGGTCCTGATTCATCCCCAGGCACTGCTCATGGAACCATCTTTCACAGGTGTCACACTGTATCTGTAAAATGAAATGAGTGACCATCAAATCTGATACATCTTGTCATCGGAAATGATGAAGTAATGAAGTGCAATAGAGAATAATTTGGGCAAAATTAGATTCATGTCAACTTTATTACATGTAGCTATATTCTGTAGCATACTCGCCTCAAACACCAGTTTCATATCTGAAAATAACTATATTATGTCTCCATTTTCAGTTTTTCAAATACAAATGTTTTTGAGGTAGTTATAGCTAGAAGATTTATAGTTCTGGGAAAACCCCATGTTGCATCACTATAATGTAGTTACCTTTTGGTATTCTTAATTGGTCAGTTATGTATTGCATATGACCTGCTTCTCCCTGCTTCCCATATTTTGATAGTGACTTACAGGATGTTGGTGTGTGAAAGAGGACAACAGCAGATAACACAACAAACGTCTTTCCAAGTGGTCCGTTTTCCATTAGGAGTGTTGCCTCAAGGTATAACTTGGTTTCCAGGCCTGATCTGGTGGACATGTACCGTCAGTCTCCCAGCGGCGTAGAGTGAGGTGGAGGAACCGCGGGGTGCGTTAATTCAGTGCCCCATATTGCTATTTTCCAAGCTATTGTAGCTTTGTCATATTTGTCAACGCTGCATTGAGGCTATTGTCATCATGTGGGTGGACTTAGGCTCAAACCTGGGGTGAAGTTACACTTTAATTGAATATGTTGCTATTAGACATGATTAGAATTGTCAGTATCCCTATTCCACTGCTCATCACATTTTATATTCTCTCTGTTCATTATATGTGTAAACAATGTATATGCATTACCATTTATCTGAGAGAAGTTGTCTTGACTGTTTTTTTAGTAAATCAATTTATATTGGTTCCAGTCATTTTGAATAGAGTTAATGTGTGTGGGCTGCAGCTGGGGCGATGCACGAGGTTGCCGTAAAAAAATTATTCAGCATGCGCTGAAAAGTAGAAATCGAAGCATGGCCCTGCGGCGTTTTCGCTGGACCGCCTGATCTGGATAGACCCAGTGACTCAACAGTTTTGTAAATACATCTAATATCATAAATTGAATTTGATTAGAATATGATGAAGCACTATTATAACTACACTACGACAAACACTCACCCAATCTGTAGTGGGAGGCCCAGATCCTGGGGGCTTTGAGGCAGAGCACATTGCACAGTTGTTCTCCATGTTAAACACTGCAGGAAAGAAAATATGTTATTTAGACATACTGTATATGTATACAGTTAACAGTTTATTGGCAGCAGAAGTGCAGTCAAATTCTATGCAGCTGTTCAGCTGTAAATTATAGCTTATGAACTCTAAATGGATCATGAATGGGATCATCAACACAGGTTTAATATGTTTTTAAGGATGGATGTTTTAAAAAGAAGACTATGTACACAGTGTGAACAGAACAACATATAAGCAGACATACATAAACAATCCGTAATATTCTAAACATTACTAGGCAATGACCTGTATGCAACAAATTTAAAAATGCAGCAATTTATATTGGTCACTGTTTCACTCTAAGCCCTGTTTTGTGTTCCATATTTCACCCATGCCTCCTGCCGCTCTGCCTGTAAGCTTCTGTTTTTTTTCAATAAACCACCTATAAACTGTTCCTGGATGCCTGGTACAATCGGTATTCGTTTCCTCTTCCCTGCTCTCCTGACACAAACCGTGACAGTTTAAGTGTCAGTATTTACATTCCTTATTGCAGCAGGAAAAAAAGTTATTCTTCAACTGTTAATGTCTCAATGGAGTGTGTGTGAGAGAAATATAAGTTATGGGTTCAACTGAGATATGTATGGAATATTTGGTTTGGGCCCTGTGCTTAAAATCAATGATGCTGTCGGCTATAAATGCAGTAGTGTGTGGACTCAAAGGCAATTTTACAGGCTGTAGTTATTGTAGATTTGTTTGATTGCATTGGATTAATAGAAGTTCATCATTTCCATAACAACTAACTAAGAACCATAACGTAAAGCAGGACAAATGACTTACAAACCTGAACCATTGAGTATTGAAAGTGCAAACTTTCTCCTCTCACAAGCCATCTCCTTTTTGGATGTCCCAAAGGACATAACTGGTAATGCAGGAAAGGCCTCCATCACTGCTCTTGCCATCTACACACCAACACACAGAATCACACTTGTCATCTGCGCTACATTGTTTTTGCCAGTAAAATTCCAAAATTGAATTGATATTTCAATAAAAATGATCAAACTATTAATAACTAATAGTTGTAATGAGGTAATTAACACAACTTGAAGAATGTACATGACAAACTACATGGGCTGTGTCAACAACCAGCCCTCTCATCAGTTTTACACAATTCCCCTAAAAAATAAACTGAAAATTGATAATTCAGAAACTAATGACTTATTTTTTAACATCATTGACTATTTTATACTTTAAACTTGTATAATAATCAAGACACTGAAATAAATATAAGAATATGTAGCAGAAGCATAAATATTACATATAGTAGTTAAAGTAAAAAACTACGTTACCATGGTAACAATGACCCCACAGCTACTGCCATCACGTTGAACTGGATGGTGCATGGTTGCTCCTCTCCATTTGACAGTCCCCCAGTCCTCCTTGCCATAGCAGGTCCTCCTCATCTTGAAGTATTCCCTTTGTAAAACACATTGTGGAATAGTCTCTAATGTAACTCCCAACAGACACATGTAGAATAAAAATCTTTAAATATTGTGTAAAATAAAAACACTCCATCCGAACAGTATGGACACTGGAAAATATTGTAGGTTACCTTGCTTACTGAGCTACTTCATTTACAATTGTGTACACAGATACTAAGGGCGGGATAAGGAAATATCATTTAAAAAACAGCTGAGACCACCAAGCACAAAATAAATGCTTCAGTGGTGTGGGTTTGGGAACTTCTGTTAACATACTTGTACATGTTTACTTAAACACAAAGCACTAAATATAATTCTAAGATCACTTTATATCTAATTTGCTGACTTACCGTACTCTTTTCGCAGCATTTTCCGAGTCTGCTTTCTCTTTGGAATTTGCCGCTGGATCCACCAAAAATACTGATGTTATGGCGGGAAATAAGTACTAAAAAAAAAAGTGATGTTATTTCAAAACAGCATCAAACATATATACATATTTAAATGAAAGGGATTTCTGAATGAAAACAATCACTAACCAGCAACTTCCAGTGTGTTCTTTCAATATTTACAAAGGCGATCACGGCTTGATAATCATTAAAGTTGATCTATAACAGCAATAAAAATACTTTTTTTTAAGTTTTCCTAGGAATATGATGCCTTATTTTATTAAAAATAAATCATGGTGTTTCAATTTGTATATTAAATTACAAAATAGAAAACCCAAAGTACTATAACACAAAATGTACACATGCAAGTAAGCCATTTCACAGCCAAATTTTGTCTCTACAAGGTGTGGATAGGTAAAAGGCATGAAAATACACATTACCTTTGGCAAGCCGTGCCGACTGAGCTCGGTTCGTTGTCCAAAAAGTATCATACCTGCTGTGTAATGATTGAGTATGTAAATTGTGTTTCCAGTGTTGAACTGGCTGGCATACAGATGGAATAGGCCCTCAATAACCTAAATCCGATAATTGAGATGAAGACAGAAAAAAAATACAGCGGATTAAACACTAATAAAATATATAATACAATTACATACTAAACTTTTTTTTTTTTACTGTGGGTAATATTGTTTTAACCACAAAATACCTCGCCTGTTAGCCACTGGTGAGGTCTCAGAGTGCGTAGCTCACTGTGGTGGATCAATAAATTGTTCCCTCTAATATGGGAGGGGAGCACAGCAACTACAACTTCAGTGTCCTTCCTTTTCCACATTGATGTCAGCTGCAGAAACAAATTAACAACTGTTTAAGTAAAAAAAAATCAGTCTTACTATATTTATGATAAATTATACAAAACTCTACATAATTAATATTCAGAAAAAAGGGAAATTTTAAGTTTAAACATATTAACTGTAAAATCGTATATTCTAAAACAGACATATTAAGTTATGACCAGTAAACAAAGTGATTCAGAATACATTCAAACATTTATATGTAATACTGTGTAATGCTGCAGGTTCTTATTGGCTGCATTGACAACACCATCAACTACGAATGTTGTGAGATCTGCCTTCCATACACATACTTTGACAGTTTCAGACAGTTCAACTGACAACGTCTTGACTTGGTGCATGCTTCTTCCTGCTGATGAATCCAGATTCACATTTTCACTTGAAAACAGCAGGGGTGGTGCATCTTCCACTACACTGACACTGGACAAGTCAGTTCCTTCTGTATCACACTGTACACATAAAGGCAGAATGGCATCTACTGTAAGTACAATGTCAGTATATTAAAAATGATGCAGTCTAATTGTAGTATCATCCCTGGATTAATGTTAATAATCTAAAAAATACGTTATTCCTAAAATATATTTATTTTTTTATCCACAGTACAGGTTTTATAATGCTTTGTTAAGAAAATTGACCTGTGATGTCACATGTTCTGGAGAGGGCTTCTGTTCATGTGCATCAGTGATGACTGATGTTGACTGGTGGGGGGACTTGAGCTGTGAACAATGTAATACAGATAATTCCATGAAATACAAACATCACCCCATTATAAAACATGTACATGAGCTATTTCACTATTTGTCCATGTTCCTCAGAATGAGATGGGAGGGATAGCATGTCATGGGAAAAACAAAAGTTGGAGACAAGAAATGTTACAAATGGAAAAGTTACAAGATACATCAACAAAATGTCATAAGATCATCATGAGATCTTCTTAAAGAAGAACTCTAATTCTTTGTTCTTTCTAGTAGAATGAAAAAAGCCATTCTGTCATCCTTTACAATTGAAGGACATTTAAAAATAAATGCAGCAAAATGTTAGGCACTAACCTGAGATGGTGTGTGCTGTGGAAAGCTGTCTCTGTGTTTTTCCTGTGCCTCTTTGAGGTTGGACGTGGACAGAGATGGGTTGAGAATCTTCTTCATAACCTGATAATCCCAAATGTACTTGACGTCAACATTTTATATTATCTGTATTATATAAACACATAGCATCACTTTTAAAAAATGGTGATCAATGAAGTAACCTTTCCTTTACCTTCTTTGCTTTAGATTCCTTGAAATCAAAAGGCTTTGTGATTGGTGTAACATATACACCTCTCCTCCTCTGTTTCCTCTGTTTCCACCGTTCCACATCTACCCTGTGGGTCTTAATTATAATAAACAGAGAGCAATAGGTGTAGTTACTATAAATGGAAGACAATATTTCCACAACATTTTCAATTGCATTCTGTATAAATTGGCACAGATTAGTGGATATGTAGCAAAACTAGACAACTATGTGATGGCAATTTCATCACCTATGGTTAGTTGATGTTTTCAATAATATATTTGGTGCTTAAACCTGAGGTTATGTCTTAGTCCTGCAAGTGATTCTGACCTGTAATGGGATGTAATTTGCATTAACAAAAAGTTATTTTAATATGTTCAGTCCATGCATATAATTGTAAAAATGGATAACATATTAAAGGTATGTAAACGAAACAAACATAACAGATGCTTTTTCATTGTTACATTTTAACAACAGATCAGTTCTGGGAGTCAATCAGCTACAACTAATTTAAAGTAATTCTGCTATGCAAAGAAATTAATATATACTTTCACATCAGCTACTATGTTACACGTATGTAGTGTCAATTTCTGCAAAAACATGTTCAAAGTGACATAACTGAAAATATAAAACTTTGATCAAAGTTATTAGTTTGATCACATTATGATCCCTCAAACAAGGACAGCGATGACAGAGAAAGGCAATTACAATAAGTAAAGACTTTGCCAAAATATCATACCTTGTTCTTTGTCTTCAGAGAGTCTTGGTATTCTCTCAACAGTGCGTTGTGCATGACCTTGTATGTGTGCACAAAGTCATCCAGTCTTGTGAGCCTCTTCTGCTGAAAGCGAATCTTTTTAAGATCCCACTGGCTCTTCTCCATAATCCCCTGGGTCATGTTGTCTTTAGTGTAGTTCTGTTAGATAACAGGTCTTTGGTGAATTATTGTGCCTACAACTGTATGGATATCAGCCATGTCATAAAGTTGTGGTTAGCTGTAATTATGTTTTTTTGTTCAAGTTTACCTGTGTTGATTTCTGGGCAACTCTCTTGAACCTCTTTGACAGCTTTTCATAAAAGGGACCTCTTCCATGACGTCCAAGGTCACCTGCCATAGAAGCATCTAACTTTAATAATAGGAAAAACAAGCTTAAAATTATACATACATGAAGAAGAGGAAGTTAACTAACCCACTAGTAGTCTTGACCACAGAGCAGCCTGAGGCAGAAAGTACTTGAGCAGCTTGGGGATAAAGTTTGGGCAAAAGTACTCATTTGGCTCTCCAACTTTATCCAATGATGCCAGCTGGATGACATCCTTAAAGTGGTAGTCAAACGGTGTTGGGCCCAAATCATTCTGTAAGACACATAATCACGTTCATGTAATTGTTTTGTATTTTGGTGCATTTTTGAGTACTAAACCAGATGTTACTTACAATATTATAATTCTTTGGTCCATGTAATTGTGTATTTTGTATTTTCATGGACTGCAGTTATAATAAATTAATATCTGCTGAACATTTCTACAAAGGAAAAAAGTCCATGCAGCTTATACCTATTTAGGCATAACTCACAAAAGGGAAATACTCAAAGCACCCAGAAAAACACATAAACATTAGGTCTGCAAATAACAATTATTTTCATTGTCAATTAATTTGTCGATAATTTTCTTGATTAATCGATTAGTTGTTTGGTCTATAAAATCTCAGAAAATCAGTGTTTCCCAAAGTCCAACATGACGGTACTCAAATGTCTTGTTTTGTCCACAACTCAAAGATATTCAATTTACTGTCATAAAGGAGTAAATATAGCATAAAATATTCACATTTAAGAAGCTGGAATCAGAGAATATTTACTTTTAGACAATATTTACTTTTTCTTAAGAAATTACTCAAACAGATTTTTGAAATAGTTGGCGATTAATTTAATAGTTGACAACTAATCCATTATACAATTTTATTTTACAATTCTACAAAGGATTACCTACCACAAAGTCTTCCTCAGCAATGCCTGAGTCATCAATGACTGGCTGGGCAACTGCTGTCAAAAGCGTCTGAAGGTCTTTAAAATGTTTCTCAACATTTTCCCCACTGCATGGACTTGCCAGCAGCACGGTGGCACTAACTACTAATTGATCCAGTTCTTTTAGAGTAGTGGCCTGGGTCATCAGCCCGAAGACATGCATGCACAGACGATAGTGTTTCGCGGCACTGTCAGGAAAAATTTACAGAATTAATATTATTACAATGCCACTATACTCTAAACTAAAATATAACTAAATCATATTCAGTTGAAGAAATCACTCACTGTTTTTTGCAGAGGTCCTTTGCGTTTTTCATGACATGGCTCAGGCATCTATGTAAGATAGTAAGTGCAAGTGCATGCTCCTTTCCTTGTCCCGTCACAATGTGATAATATTGTGATAGTAGTTCATTGAGACTAAGGCCACATAGATTATGAGCCATTGCCTGCATCAAAACTACAGAGCCATCACAAAGGAACATAACTGGTCTTCTGCGTATTTTTGGCCCATGTTGTTTGACACAGTCTGTGATGAAAGAACCAAGAAAGTATGTTATCGATGCTGTGGTGTGTTCACAGGTAACATATGTGGCAACAGGGACAGGGGAGCATCCTTTTACTGGATTTCTGACCACAAGTTCATAGATGTAAAAAGGTGTGCTCTCCCCTTTTGCCTTTTTAACAATGCTACCTGTGGCATCTAGGTAGACAATGTCCTCCTTCGATCTGTCATGGAATAACCTAATTGTTCTCTTAGACCAAAGCATGACACCTTTTGGCTGCAGGATTACCTTCTGAATCCACTGGTCATCTTTGTCTTGAACATCCTCAGACATAAGTTGCAGACTCACCATCTCATTTTCGTGCCTCCTCTGCTTTTCCCTTTCACCCCAAGATATACTCTTTAAGACTCCAGTTGTCGGCACCTCATCTCTGCAACCAGATTGCAGAACAGTCTCCTCCAACTTGTTCAAGCTTTGTAAATGTACACTTCTTGGGAGTTTAGAGCTAAGAGTGTCTGCTATCAGCTGCCTTTCTTCAGCTCTAATTGGCCTCCTTCTCAGCTGTTGAAGGCTGTGCCGCACCTTGCTCCCCTGGAAGCATTTACTTGAATTTACTTGAACCTGACAGTCATCAAAACGGCAGTACCCAGTGCAGGTAAACAGTGGCTTTTTTGTCATAGAGCCTATCATTTTCACACTGTGCCTCTTGAAACCAAAACTACAGTATGGATGGACACTTCGGATACCTTTTGCAATCACATTTGTCCAATGCAAACTTTTGAACTGCCGTTTTTGTTGGGTCTTTCTGAGTTTTCTCCATTCCTTGTGTGGAAGGAAAAAAAAACAGGGTTGCTCAGGCAATTTGTGGGTGAAGTATTTCTGCTTGTCTTCGTCCTTTGTAGATGATGTGGTACTGCTACTACTGCAGGCACTGCTGGTTTTCTGCAAACACAAGTTGTAAGAAAGGTAGATTAGAAGCTGGTATGCATGAATATGCATTCAAGTATATCCAATTGCCAAATCCAAACTTGAACTGCATATTGCAAATTTCATCATACAATGTAAGGATAAGAAGATGTTTTTTTTCTGTAAAAGGACATCCCTCAGAAATAGCAAATGTCATTCACAATACTCCCAAAATAGTTGTTGTTAAAAAATATAAATGTTTAACACATTTGAAAGCTGGGAATCTAACTATTTAGATGTAAAAATGAATAGCTATTTAACTTTTTAAGAATTCATTCTAACCCACTTAAACAGACGTACTTCCAAAGCTTTTTTTTAAATAATCTAAGTTTACCTCTTGGCTGTCATCCACAGATGATGATTCATTGTCATTTGGTGATGAAAGACTGTTATCTGTGTCTTGGCGGACTTCCAGCAGGGGCTCACAGCTTGCTGAGTCTGAGTTTGTGTCATTTTTGGATTTTTCAGGGCTCACATCTGGCATGTCTTCAGGATTGAGTCCACAGCTGGCTGAGTCCAACTCAGTTCCATCTTGTGGCACCACAATCGACGTGTCTGGTTTGTCGACTTCCGCTTGCACACTGCCCTGTATTCCCACACCCCATAAGCAAAACAGGTTAAGAGTAATAGATAATGCTGATATCATAGTATGAGCATTGAATATTTTCTTCAATTATAATCATAGTACATTTCATACATTTTTAAGGAGATTAAAAAATATTACGAAAGCAAACAAAATTCAAAATAATGGAATAAACATAAAAAAAATATATATTTTATGATTACCTGTTGATGTTGAAGGTAGGCATTTTTAATTCTAATCCTATTACTTGGGATGTTCGTGATTCCTAAGTCCTTGCAGACAATTCCCCAGAAACTCTCTTCTGGATACGTGCTTTTTTCTGCCAGGGGCCCTTTTGTCTTGTCTTGCAGCCTCTGGATGCATGACAGAATGTCAGTTGCACGCTTTACCAATTTTCTGGACTATTCAAACAAGGAGGAAAACGGTAAATTGTTTGTTTTATTTAAAGATTTGTCTAAGCTATCAATACATGTGCAAAAAGAAGTAATACTTACCCTCCCAAAAGTTGAAAAAGTAAAGGATCTGTAAAGAAAAAAAATACTCAAAGTTACAAAAATGATACATATCATGATGTATAAAGATCAAGAATACTGTAGAAAAGATATAAAGATCTCGAGCGCAATTATTTTCTGTTTACATATGACTACACTGAACATTGGCCTCAAACACTTGACTCACTACATTGTAGGCCTATGTAGTCATGTATACATGTTATATATTTTGAATAACAACAAAGTATACAATGCAATCATATAATACAATACTAAAACACAATATATGAATTAAAAATATATATATATTTATATAATTCAGTAACTGAATTTTAATTCCTATAAGTAACCAGTAACATGTTCAGTTTTTCACGTTTATAACCGAATGTCATGAAAATAGGTTTATAATTAAGCGAGTTACAGTCGACTTTGTAGAGAAGTCTGCATCTCTGGATTTCTTCAATAACAGAAGTTGAGCTCTCCAATGGCGGACACGAAGATTAACGTCAAATCGCTAACGCGGTATCTATGATTATATATATATCATGGATGCTATCATGGATGTATATTAACAATACTTTTTTATTATACATCCATAGGGTCTTATTATACAACCATGATATCTTTGTACATGATATTGATTAATGGCTGCAACCGTTTTCGGTACTCGGGACTGCAGTAACTGAACTGCGTGCGCGCGTCTGCGGTCCGTGTGCTAATACAGCTATCCTCGCACTGCAGAAACAAAAAATTATGATAGTTCGACTTTTTTAAAAATGTATCCCAAGCAAGACATAATAGTTTAGCAAACCATATCGGTTGATACTTGTCGCTGTTCATGGCCGATGTAGGCATCCGCACCACGTTAAGGTAACCTAGAAACTAGCCAAAACTAACTAGCCTTTTCACGTCTTATAAAAACATATGGGCCAAATCTATGTCTATATATAGCACAAGACAAAACATAACACACCATAAATAACATAGCCAAACAATTGGATTCACTATGAAATAGCTTAAGTAACTTCTTTTCAATTTATAGAAGTTGCTATTTCCAAAGTAAAGAAAGCCTATACAAATGATATATGCTAGTCCGTTAACTTTGGTAGGGAAAAATATACTTACCCTTGACGATGGGTCATCATGAATTTCAAATTGCACAGTGAAGAAATATATGCTGGAAAGAAATGAACGCAACTTCGAAGTCGTCACTGCCAAAATGGCTCATTACATGGTCATAATGCGTGGCTGTGAGGTGAATAGGCGGGTTCTGTGACAATGCACTTGCTGATTGGTGGGAAAGATAGGAGTCTATCACAATAACAAACACTACTCACGTGAAGAGGGAGAGGATTTATGTAGGTTAAAAAAAAAAGCACAAAAGCGGCATGGACCAGTAAATGATTATAAACATCTAACATGGAATGAAATAACCATAAATAAAACATAAGTAATGATTGCATAACATGGTATATTTATAAAGATGCATATGTTAATTGTTAATGTATTCATAAGTTTATTTAAAACATGTAAAATGGGTATAACATGGGATCACAACAGCCATAACGCCCTTGCTCTTGATGGCCGGTCCCATCTTCAAACACAAACTTCAATTTGAACTCAACCAGTAAAAGTTATGCATTCAAAACCTTCCTTAAATAAAAGTACAAGACTTGGCATCAAAATGTACTTAGAGAAACAGTAGTGCAGAATGGCCCATTTAAGAATAATATATATTACTGGATTATAATTATTGATGCCTTAATGTGTTCATCTTTAATGTTGCAGCGGGAAAAGGTGGGAATCATTATAATTACAGTAATATATACTGTTGGGTCGCTTAATCTATAACCATACATCATATTATTCGTTTATTTTTATTTTATATTAATAATATTAATCGTCAAACTACATAGAAGTTAAAGTTAACAAATACATTTAGTGGAGTAAAAACTACCATATTTGCCTGGAAAATATAGTGGAGTAGAATTTATTTATTAATAAAGTAGCATAAAATGGAAATTACAGTGAAGTACAAGTACTTCAAAACTTTACTTAATTACAGAACTTCAGTTAACTTTCTTAGTTACATTCCACCTCTTAATATGTGGCATTAACAGATTGGTATGTGTAAGGAGATGAAAAGACAACATGCCTGGTTCCTGTGCCGAAGAAGATACATCCACGCACACACAGTGACTACAGACCGGTGACAGTGTTGCTGTTGTGCTGCTGAGTTTATTGTATTTTGCTACTCTGGCACAACAATTTCCTTCTGGATGAATAAAGTATTATTTTATCTTATCTTAAGGAAAGAACGATAAAAGTGAATCAAACCAGCAGTCAAACATGGTGGTGGAAATATTACATTCTCTAGGAGTGACTTTGCCATTGGATTACTGAAAAAGTACACAGTAAAAGTACTTCATATTATGTTTGCAAGTAGTCTAAGAAGTACTAAGTACAAAACTGGCAGTTTCATAAACTACTTATGGAAGAAATGCTTTTTATCCCACACCAAAGTTAGACAAAAATGCTCATTCTTGTTCTCTGGGGGGGACTTTGAAACTCAAATTACTGAAAAGTACACAGTAAAAGTACTTCATATTATGTTTGCAAGTAGTCTAAGAAGTACTAAGTACAAAACTGGCAGTTTTATAAACTACTTATGGAAGAAATTATTTTTATCCCACACCAAAGTTAGACGAAAATGCTCAATCTTGTTCTCTGGGGGGGACTTTGAAACTCAAATTACTGAAAAAGTACACAGTAAAAGTACTTCATATTATGTTTGCAAGTAGTCTAAGAAGTACTAAGTACAAAACTGGCAGTTTTATAAACTACTTATGGAAGAAATGCTTTTTATCCCACACCAAAGTTAGACAAAAATGCTCATTCTTGTTCTCTGGGGGGGACTTTGAAACTCAAATTACTGAAAAGTACACAGTAAAAGTACTTCATATTATGTTTGCAAGTAGTCTAAGAAGTACTAAGTACAAAACTGGCAGTTTCATAAACTACTTATGGAAGAAATGCTTTTTATCCCACACCAAAGTTAGACGAAAATGCTCAATCTTGTTCTCTGGGGGGGACTTTGAAACTCAAATTACTGAAAAAGTACACAGTAAAAGTACTTCATATTATGTTTGCAAGTACTCTAAGAAGTACTAAGTACAAAACTGGCAGTTTCATAAACTACTTATGGAAGAAATGCTTTTTATCCCACACCAAAGTTAGACAAAAATGCTCATTCTTGTTCTCTGGGGGGGACTTTGAAACTCAAATTACTGAAAAGTACACAGTAAAAGTACTTCAAATTATTTGTGCAAGTAGTCTAAGAAGTACTAAGTACAAAACTGGCAGTTTCATAAACTACTTATGGAAGAAATGCTTTTTATCCCACACCAAAGTTAGACAAAAATGCTCATTCTTGTTCTCTGGGGGGGACTTTGAAACTCAAATTACTGAAAAGTACACAGTAAAAGTACTTCATATTATGTTTGCAAGTACTCTAAGAAGTACTAAGTACAAAACTGGCAGTTTCATAAACTACTTATGGAAGAAATGCTTTTTATCCCACACCAAAGTTAGACAAAAATGCTCATTCTTGTTCTCTGGGGGGGACTTTGAAACTCAAATTACTGAAAAGTACACAGTAAAAGTACTTCAAATTATTTGTGCAAGTAGTCTAAGAAGTACTAAGTACAAAACTGGCAGTTTCATAAACTACTTATGGAAGAAATGCTTTTTATCCCACACCAAAGTTAGACAAAAATGCTCATTCTTGTTCTCTGGGGGGGACTTTGAAACTCAAATTACTGAAAAGTACACAGTAAAAGTACTTCAAATTATTTGTGCAAGTAGTCTAAGAAGTACTAAGTACAAAACTGGCAGTTTCATAAACTACTTATGGAAGAAATGCTTTTTATCCCACACCAAAGTTAGACAAAAATGCTCATTCTTGTTCTCTGGGGGGGACTTTGAAACTCAAGTTACTGAAAAGTACACAGTAAAAGTACTTCATATTATGTTTGCAAGTAGTCTAAGAAGTACTAAGTACAAAACTGGCAGTTTCATAAACTACTTATGGAAGAAATGCTTTTTATCCCACACCAAAGTTAGACGAAAATGCTCAATCTTGTTCTCTGGGGGGGACTTTGAAACTCAAATTACTGAAAAAGTACACAGTAAAAGTACTTCATATTATGTTTGCAAGTACTCTAAGAAGTACTAAGTACAAAACTGGCAGTTTCATAAACTACTTATGGAAGAAATGCTTTTTATCCCACACCAAAGTTAGACAAAAATGCTCATTCTTGTTCTCTGGGGGGGACTTTGAAACTCAAATTACTGAAAAGTACACAGTAAAAGTACTTCAAATTATTTGTGCAAGTAGTCTAAGAAGTACTAAGTACAAAACTGGCAGTTTCATAAACTACTTATGGAAGAAATGCTTTTTATCCCACACCAAAGTTAGACAAAAATGCTCATTCTTGTTCTCTGGGGGGGACTTTGAAACTCAAATTACTGAAAAGTACACAGTAAAAGTACTTCATATTATGTTTGCAAGTAGTCTAAGAAGTACTAAGTACAAAACTGGCAGTTTCATAAACTACTTATGGAAGAAATGCTTTTTATCCCACACCAAAGTTAGACAAAAATGCTCATTCTTGTTCTCTGGGGGGGACTTTGAAACTCAAATTACTGAAAAGTACACAGTAAAAGTACTTCAAATTATTTGTGCAAGTAGTCTAAGAAGTACTAAGTACAAAACTGGCAGTTTCATAAACTACTTATGGAAGAAATGCTTTTTATCCCACACCAAAGTTAGACAAAAATGCTCATTCTTGTTCTCTGGGGGGGGGCTTTGAAACTCAAATTACTGAAAAAGTACACAGTAAAAGTACTTCATATTATGTTTGCAAGTACTCTAAGAAGTACTAAGTACAAAACTCGCAGTTTCATAAACTACTTATGGAAGAAATGCTTTTTATCCCACACCAAAGTTAGACAAAAATGCTCATTCTTGTTCTCTGGGGGGGACTTTGAAACTCAAATTACTGAAAAGTACACAGTAAAAGTACTTCAAATTATTTGTGCAAGTAGTCTAAGAAGTACTAAGTACAAAACTGGCAGTTTCATAAACTACTTATGGAAGAAATTATTTTTATCCCACACCAAAGTTAGACGAAAATGCTCAATCTTGTTCTCTGGGGGGGACTTTGAAACTCAAATTACTGAAAAGTACACAGTAAAAGTACTTCATATTATGTTTGCAAGTAGTCTAAGAAGTACTAAGTACAAAACTGACAGTTTAATAAACTACTTATGGAAGAAATGCTTTTTATCCCACACCAAAGTTAGACAAAAATGCTCATTCTTGTTCTCTGGGGGGGGCTTTGAAACTCAAATTACTGAAAAAGTACACAGTAAAAGTACTTCATATTATGTTTGCAAGTACTCTAAGAAGTACTAAGTACAAAACTGGCAGTTTCATAAACTACTTATGGAAGAAATGCTTTTTATCCCACACCAAAGTTAGACAAAAATGCTCATTCTTGTTCTCTGGGGGGGACTTTGAAACTCAAATTACTGAAAAGTACACAGTAAAAGTACTTCATATTATGTTTGCAAGTAGTCTAAGAAGTACTAAGTACAAAACTGGCAGTTTCATAAACTACTTATGGAAGAAATGCTTTTTATCCCACACCAAAGTTAGACAAAAATGCTCATTCTTGTTCTCTGGGGGGGACTTTGAAACTCAAATTACTGAAAAGTACACAGTAAAAGTACTTCAAATTATTTGTGCAAGTAGTCTAAGAAGTACTAAGTACAAAACTGGCAGTTTCATAAACTATCACAGCTAAGGGGGTTGTCGATCCTCCGCTTCGCGTCGGGCCGAACCACGCCCCTTAGCTGTGATATAATGAGCATATACCACGGCCTGTCGTGAGCTATTGCTTAAGTATATCACCATTCAAACATCTTTTAAAAGTTGAACAAACCCCACACAGCTCAGTGAAATGTTGACTTTATTTGATAATTTCAGTAAAAACTAACGTTCATATTTCTCTTTTTGATTATAATACTGATGAACGTTCAAAACAAAGCACTTTGGCAACTTACCAGATACGTTTTAAAATGCTTAATAAGCACCGTAACTTCCATGATATAATATCTCCGTCAAAATTGTTTGTGTCCGTGAACGGCCGACTGTTGTGTGACGTCAAATGCTGCGGCTGCAAAGGCATTGTGGGGCAGCATTTTATCCTCTCCTTTCGGTTAGGGAGGTCCAGTGGTTCCTAAGCTAAAGGAGGTTATAAAGGAAGTTTGAATCTCTAGAGCAGTGGTTCTCAACCTGTGGTAGCTGGCGTACCACTGGTGGTACGCCAGCTCCCACTAGTGGTACGTGAAGGAATCTGACATATAACATTATTATTATTTGTTTTAATTAATTTTTTTTTTTTTTTAGGCTTGATTGGATAACATTAATTAAAAACTAAATCATACTATCAAAATACTACAACGAATGAAAATAAGCTTGAGATAATTGAAACTGTGGTTTAAATTAGTTCTAATAGGGTATTGTTGTTTTTAGATTTAGAAACGAAAACATTTATTTTATTTTATTTCTGGCGTCGCTAATTTCGACCTTACTACCCGCTAACGTTGCAAGCAAGCTAAAGAAAGAAGAAAGCTGAATTAAGTTAAAAACGTGGCTCAAAACGGGAGGTTTTCGGAAGAGAGCTACAGAGGAGGATATTACCAGCGAAAGTGAACAAGTGAATGAGGAGGAGGACAGTCATCGAGCACAAGCGCAGGCTCCGCCAGCAACGCAAAAGTGATACGCACAGCCGCTGTGATGGAGGAGAGAAGTGACTCAGGAAGAAGGCATTTGCTCAAATAATGGAGAGAAGGCTGTGACCGGGGTCAAACGCTGAAAAAGCACACACTTGTCCTTAATTGTTATCTTTTTTCTTATCTTTTTTCTTTTCTTTTTTACTTTGCCACCACAGAAATGGCAATAGCAAACATCAGCAGACTGAAGATGAGCTATTAGCCCTTAGGCTCATCTGCTCCTGGAGGCTTCATTATTATTGTGGAACTGAATTCCCAATAGGACATTTTCTGTTACGATGTAGGTTGTTGCAGGAGGCCTACATTCAAACTTTGGTATAGGTCCAGGAAATGACATGTGTGTACAGTTGACATTTGTTGTGAGAGAATAAGTTATTATTTTGTTCTTTATATTCTCACTTGTGGAGAGAGAGTGTGTGAGAGAGAGAGAGAGAGAGAGAGAGAGAGAGAGAGAGAGAGAGAGAGAGAGAGAGAGAGAGAGAGAGAGACTGCATTTTAACATTGGTCATATGGTGGTACTTGGAGGGCCAACTATTTTCTCAGGTGGTACTTGGTGTAAAAAGGTTGAGAACCACTGCTCTAGAGAATTCGAACGGCACTTATCATGGCTGCCACTGAGGGAATTCCGGGTCATTTCACTCCGTTAGGAAGGTTCCTAAGCTAAATGGACTATTCGAACGCAACCGGGGCCTCGGAGTCGGCTTCTTCTTCTTCTTCTCTCGGTTTTTTGGCGGATTGCAAACAACTTTAAGGTGCATACCGCCCCCTCCGGAGTCGGCTTGACTCGGTTTGCATTTATAAAGAATGCACAAATGTGTTCAATTGCGCAGCGTCGGTGTCGCTTGTCTCAAACAAGCCTATTTTTTTTAATGGATTTTTTGTCAAAGCAATTAAGATATTCATTGCTATCGGGATGTTAAGACCACCTTTAAAGTTCACAGTTTATTTATAATTTAAAACAATTTTTTTGTTTTTTAATTTTTATAAATAAAATAAAACGTGTTTATTGGGGGAGGGCAGGAATGTCAAATGGAGGGCCTGGCCACGGCGCCGGATCTGCGCACGCCACCGCCGGCTGCTCAGAAGCAGCGTTGCTGTCAGCAGCAGCAGCGGCCGCCTCCGGAGGGGGGCCCCCCACCACCGACGTAACCGTGGAAGACAGACACCCCTCCCTCAGCAGCAGCCGCCTGCTGCTCCATTACAACCGGCGCATCGGCCGCTGGCACGGCAAACCGGCTCGGCGCAGCCACGGGCGTTCTCGGCGCAAACGCGTTGGACGGCCCGCCGCTGACGCGTTGGACAGTCCCGCCTGCGCATCATCCGGACAAGGCGGAGCTGGATCCCCGCGCCGCGGACAGGCATTCACGGTGTGCCCCTCTTCTCTGCAACCAAAACACTTCATAAGTGATGATGTTGCAAAAATCACATAGTCATAATTATCTACTTTAACGTAAAAACGGAGGTTAAGCTCCACATTCCGATTGATCAGTATCATAAAAACTTGTCTGCGGTGAGACACTATGTGTTTCAGTAACTGAGACTTACATCCAGACAGCATCTTTTTCATTGGAGAAACAAGTTTCCCGTATCTGGACAGTTCTCTACTGAGGAACTCATCAGTTATGAAGGGAGGGACATTGGAAAGTATCACTTTGGTTGCGGGCAGCATCAGCGGCTGTACCTGTACAAACATTTCTCTCAGCGGTTCACCCGCGCCAGGGACTTAATGCTGCTGTATCCGACTTTCTCTCCCACAGCCAGCCCGATATCCTCCACAGTGCATGGGAAGCCGAAATATGTATACACGAAAATGCACAGAAAATATTAACCTTCATTATATTTTGAATTCATAGTCATTAGTGATGGGATTTATGGCTCTTTGAAGGGAGCCGGATCTTATGGCTCCATTCCTTTCAAAGAGCCGTTCAAAAGAGCCGTTCAAAAGAGCCGTTTTTTTTGGCGGGGTTACTTGGTTTGTCTGTGAAATAATCACCAGGATAATGATTGACTGTATTGCCAGACCTAATGTCAATAATCTGCTTTGTAAACACGACACAAGGTGGCGCCATATCCATGTCATTCATGTCCGTGAATGTACTACTTTGAATTTACCCTCCGTATGTGTTAAGTAAATAAAGTTGCCTTGCCTTGAATGAAATTCACGCAACTCTTAATATTAGATACTGTGTTTTTAAGTGGCGATGGAGATCATTTGTTGGCCCTGCTTTAAAGGATATTTTGCCTTTACAAATGGTGCGCTTTTTTGGTTGAAGTGCATCAAAATGCTGCTGCGTTTTCGCGTTTGGCTCATTTTCCATCCGAAAAACACGTCGTCTACCTGTCCTGTAGCCTACCACTTGTTATGACTTCTCTCTCTCGCGTATTCCGTGAAGACCCACCCCATCTCACTCCTCCTGCTGAAACCTACTAATCAGAGTAGGGGCGGGTCTTCACAGAATACGTTTGGGGAACAAAATCAAGCTTTTTAACAGGCGAGTGGATTTTGGCAGGCAGTGAGTGCGGACTAACAATTGAACGATAACAAGAACGGCTCTCACCAAGTACGACTCGGTTCCCCTCGTTCATACCAAAGAGCCGTTCAAAAGAATCGGCTCGTTCGCGACCGACACATCACTAATAGTCATTCATTGCTCACTGTAGCTGACTCTGAGACATTTGAGTTCTGTGATGTGCGTGTGTCCCGGTCGTTGTGGGGTCAACTGTCTGACGCCAGCTGTCTCACTAATTATCTGCTCTGCTGTCTACACCTGAGGCCAGATTCAGGCTGACGTCTCGCGTTAAGGCCCTGACACACCAGGCCGATTTCGGCCGTTTTCGTTAGTCGGAAGACGAAGCGTGTCTTGTCGCCCAAACTCAATTTGGTGTCTCCCGCACCGTCGGCCGTGACACGCCTTATTTGGACTGCTTGACCCGATGCATGGCCGATTCAACATGTTGAATCGGCCATGCATCGGGTCAGGCAGCCAATCACTCTGATTGGCTGTTCAGCTCGCGAAGATGATGACAAGATTATATGGCAGCCGCATATACCTTGATTGTGTTGAAAGCCAAATTCCTGTCCAACAACAGCTGATCGGAGCGTCCAGCAAAACTTTCCTGGCTGGCTCTGTGACAGCCGCCTGTTGCAGCCAGAGGTGGCGCTGGATCTGCGTCATCCACGCAGCGATCCTCGCCTCGGAGACAGCCACGGACGCGCACAGCGAGAGCGCCGTGCTGGCCGCCTTGCCGATCTCCTCCGCCTCCTCTGGTGCCAAGGTGGCGGATCGCTCCACCATCGTCACCACCGAGTTGGACAGCAACGCGATGTTGTTTGCCGCCGCCGCCGCCTGAAATGCACACTGGTGCGCCCGGTCAGCCTGGCGGGCGACATACTGGTCCTTGGGAAGGCCAACGTAGGGCGCCGTCCGGCGATCAAGTTGGCCTGCCTAACTCCAAAGAACACCGTCAGGCTAGGCTCCAGAGCGGGGGTGGTTGGGAAACCATCCTCCTTGAATCCCTCCACCTTAGTGAAGGGAACAAAGGTGGCCACCGGAGCCCTCAGGGTCCTCGGATTCGCCGCCGCCCCCTCCTGGTACCTCCTAATGGCGGGGAAGCGCGGCCAGACCGGATCACTCCTCTGGAGACCTCTGCAGGCTGCCGCCTTGCCGATGATCTCCGGCAGCTCCACCATGATGCCACCTAACGCCGGCAGCGCCGTGGCAACGGAGAAGGGTACCGCGTGCTCGGCCGCCACACCAGTACCCTGCTCCGCTCCGAGAGGGGGGAGGGGAGAGCCGCATGGTGACCCATGGAGGGAGATGGGGTAGGAGTCGTCCGACTCCTGCCCAGCACTCGGCTCCAGGGACATGCTGCCGTCCATGTGCTCCTGGACGGGCCAATCGTCTTCGTTGGCCGCAGCAGCTAGAGCGTCCGCTTTTTGCTTCCTGTCGCTTGCTCATGATACATTTTTTTATTTCTGTGCTTCAGTAACGGTGCTGGTTTGCTGATAAAAAGAGGGAGCAGATTGTCGGGCCTCCTTCCGGTATAAATAGGCCCGACTACAAGTGTTTCAGTACTGCGCGGGGGCGCAGGGGGATTACCCAATAGCGATAGCCTTAGAGGGCGAAGCCATATACGAAATACAACCCAAATCTAGCTCCAGTGCCGCACGAAACATGTTTTCGATGGACGAGAGTGAAAATGGAAAGCACACGCTATTTGTTGTTTGTTTATATCATGCAGTCTGTTCTTCTTCTCTGTCTTCCGGTTGTTGCCTCTTTTGAATGACGAATACACACTCACGCACTGAAGTTTTTTAGGTGTGTTCCAGTGCGACACATGGCCAAGACGCAGGAGAACACGGCGACGCAACAACCGGCGTCAGCGAGTCCTCTGGTGACTGCTTGGTGTGTCAGGGCCTTTAGTCTCTGTCAGGACGAGAACCCCCCCGTTGCCAGCAGCTGCGCACAGACCGGGCTGCAGATAAGCCTTACCATTGGACGGCTGAGTGACAGCTCCATCAGATACTGAGGCCCTGTGAAGACCTGAAGCCTGTCAATAACTCTGGAGGGTCGAGTGTGTGAATGTTCCAGCTGTCAGCACGACAGCACTACAGCCAGGGAGCAGTGGTGTCAAGTAACTAATTACATTTACTCAAGTACTATAGTACTATATTTAACAGCTTTAAGGGTCTTGTACTTTACTTGAGTATTTCAATATTTTTTCTACATATGACTTCTACTCCACTACAGTTCAGAGGTCAATGGTGTACTTTTACACCACTACATTTATTTAATACCTTTAGTTACTATACAGATTTGGATTAATGATGGAGAAGAAGATGGCAGCAGGCAGTTCAGGCGCAGTGGCAGCAATCTATTTCTGCATGATTGTTCAAAAATCTTAAGCCTCTGTTCAGCCACACCACTCATCTTGCCTCCTTGGTAAAACAACATGTTGAGGATATATCATTATCTGCACCAGCAACGTGGTAGAATATCAAGCACTTGGGCCATGGTCGGCATATTATCTACAGTTAATTCATCTGGCACTCCTGGCAGACTCTCTCGAACACAAAAAAGGGACTAAAACGAAAAGAGAAGAATATTGGGCTATTAGCTCTGCTATATGTCTCTCGCAAGTAAACAAAAAAACAAAACGAAAAGCAGTATATTCTATTATGTGAAGCACTATATGGTTTCATGAAAAATATCTACGGTTTATTTGTAGATATCTCCTGAACCTAAAGCATATGTACCCCCTAGGGGATATGGAGAAGAAGAAAAAAGAATTGGTAGAAGAAAAAAAAACTTCCTGGTCAGTTTGGCAACACAGAAACCACAACAATGGAGCCGTTCATCGATTTTCACTTTGAGTTTGGCCTAAAATATAAAGATATAACATCAGTGCTTGGCAATAGGCACAGGTTTCACATAAGTGAAAGACACCTCAGTAGAACACTGCGGTCAACTCAGCCGTCTCTAGTGTTTCCTTGGTCAAATCAGCAGGTCTTTTGAGTGCGCTTTATCGTCTTTATCGCTTTTTTAATCGTGCCTTTACGGTAATTGCAGAGAAGCAGCACTGAAGCTAGTACAAGAGTAAAATAATCCAATTTTTGTGCTATTTTTGCGATAAAAATATGTTTTACCATAAGTCCTTAATAAAACTGATACTGTTGGACTCAGTACTAGTTTGACTGCTACCAACAATACAATGAAATACTTTTAATGTGTACTTTTTCAGTTATTCTGTCAAACTCCCCTCCTGAGAACAAATTCAAGCCACTTCTGCTATATTTGATGAGGGATAAAATGATTTTTAGCCATAAGTTCTTAATACAATTGGTACTGTTGGACTCAGTACTTGTTAGACTAGTACCACAATTACAATGAAATACTTTTACTGTGTACTTTTTGAGTAATCCTCTGTCAAACTCTCCTCCTGAGTACAATCATTGATGTATTCTGCTAAATTTGTTGAGGGATCAAATGATTTTTTGCTATAAGTTCTACATGAAATTGATACTGTTGGACTCAGTACTACTTGGACTACTCCCACAAGTACAATCAAGTATTGTTACTCTGTATTCTTTTAGTACTACTCAGTTAAACTCCTGTCCTAAGTACAATAATTCATAGTTCATATACCTCATTCACACCAACGGCGTTTCAGGGCCGGTTCGGAGCTGGAGCTTGAAAAGCACCGGGTTTTCCTCTTCACACCGCAGCGGAGCAGCCTCTTAGCTCCGGAATCCGATTCATTTCGAGCACCAAAAAATTGTCCGGCCAGAGCAAAAGCACCGCATACTTCACACTTACGTCGAGGCGGGGGCAGGGGCAGGGGCAGGGGCGGGATCAACTCCTGAACAACAACAAAAAGCCGGCTTTTTACCCAGTTTGTACACAACGATGGAGAAACAAGCAGCAGTGGTCCACTGAAGAGACCAGCTACCTACTGGGAATCTGGTCTTCTGAAGAGGTACAGAGGAAGCTGGAGCACAATCGGCCATTGTTGTTGTTGTCGGTGTCAGCTGTGAGGGGTTTCCGCGCACTTTGGCTTTATGAAGCAGGCACGCAAACGGTTACGTCATGACGCAAACGATGACGCAATGACGCAGCACCAGTCGGACTCTGGGCAGTGTGGAAAAGAGCCGGAGGTAAACCGAAGAACCGGTTCTGAACCTGAAAAGCTCTAGCACGGAGCTTGAACCGGAGTTGCGTTGGTGTGAATGAGGTATTAGAGTACAATACATGAATTATTGTACTCAGGACGGGAGTTTGACGGAATATTACTAAAAAAAGTACACAGTAAAAGTACCTCATTGTATTTGTGGTAGTAGCCTAACAAGTACTGAGTCCAACAGTACCAATTGTATTAAGAACTTATCAAATATAGCAGAAGTGGCTTGATTTTGTTCTCAGGAGGGGACTTTGAGAGAGTATTACCCAAAAAGTACACATTAAAAGTTCTTTGGTAGCAGTCAAACTAGGACTGAGTCAAACAGTGTCAGTTTTATTAAGAACTTATGGTACAAATTATTTGTATCGCAAATAAAGCAGAAAAACAATGCATTCTTTTACTCTTGTACTAGCGTCAGTGATTCTCAGCGATTACCGTAAAGGCGCGATAAATCGCGCACTCAAAAATGAAGAGCTGCTGATGTGACCAGGCAAACGTGAGAGACAGCTGAGTTGACCGCAGTGTTCTCTTGAGGTGTCTTTCACTTATCTTTTATCAGATCACATGACTTGTTCAAGCCGGTGCCGCATAAAAACAACAGTCCGGACAACATTGCCGTGTGTTTCCGTCGAAAGTACTGGCTTGAAACTATATGCCAGTCTTTGTTTCATGCAAAAATATATTTTTTCGCACGCTCAAAAGTATGAAAAAATAATACTGGAAACTGTAGATCCTACTCAACAGGATTTATTTACCAGGGAGGGAGTGAGGTAATCAGGCAAACGGAGCGATACGAAGCGAGATGAAAAGAGACGAAGAGGGATGGCGGGAAACGGAGTGAGACGGTGGGAAATGGAGAGAGACGAAGATAAATACGAAGACAGACGGCGGGAGATGAAGAGAGACGGCGATTGAACTAAAGTGACAGACAAACATTAAGAATTTAGTAGGGCTGTCAGTCGATTAAAATATTTAATCGCGATTAATCGCAAATTAATTGCACATATTTTATCTGTTCTAAATGTACCTTAGAGGGATATTTTTCAAGTTTTGAATACTCTTATCAACATACGAGTGGACAAATATGCTTTATGCAAATGTTTGTTTATTGTCATTTGAACAATGACAAATATTCTCATGAATATTTAACACAACAACCTCTGAACATTACAAATATTCGCCTCAATTCAATCTGGAACCTCTCTCATTAAATACAATAATACAATACAAAGTGTGTGTGTGTGTGTGTGTGTGTGTGTGTGTGTGTGTGTGTGTGTGTGTGTGTGTGTGTGTGTGTGTGTGTGTGTGTGTGTGTGTGTGTGTGTGTGTGTGTGTGTGTGTGTGTGTGTGTGTGTGTGTGTGTGTGTGTGTGTGTGTGTGTGTGTGTGTGTGTGTGTGTGTGTGTGTGTGTGCAGGCCTCGACAGTAACGGTTGCCAGGTTGCCATTGGCAACCATTCAGAAAAAATGTCAACCACTTCTTGGCCTTTGGTTGCCATCAGTGGCAACCAGTTTTGAACATGAAGAAATAAGGACAGCAAACAGCTAAATGTGCACCCCAAAATAGATAAATGTTAATTATTTGTTGTATAGAGCAGTGGTTCCCAACCTTTTTTGAGTACTGTACCCTCAAAGCATTTCAAGCCAACCTAAAGTACCCCCTACTACGCAATCAATCGTGGTGATCCCCAGGATATATTAACAGTCTATATATTGTGGCAGACTGGCTGTGTGTGTGTGTGTGTGTGTGTGTGTGTGTGTGTGTGTGTGTGTGTGTGTGTGTGTGTGTGTGTGTGTGTGTGTGTGTGTGTGTGTGTGTGTGTGTGTGTGTGTGTGTGTGTGTGTGTGTGTGTGTGTGTGTGTGTGTGTGTGTGTGTGTGTGTGTGTGTGTGTGCGAGAAATGTGTGTGTGTGTAGCTAAGGTGAAACCTGGGAGTGGAAGAAGGAGAGAAGTGACGAGGAGAGATAGAGAAGAGGAGGATATTTTTGTCTGTGTGACCCAATGCGACAATTAATGTGACACTTAAATCATATTCAATCATAAGTAATCATATACATTATAATAGCCATTGTTTAAAGACTTACAAAAAAAAGTAAGGTAACTCACCAATTAATGTGACACTTGAGCCTGTTTCTCCCTCATCAGTTTTGTGAGTCTGGGGGAGATTGTTGCAACAGCTGTGACCAGGTTATTCTCCAAGTTGAGTCTGTTCCTATGTTTAGTCTTGATGTGGGTCATGGCGGAGAATGTCACCTCACACAGGTATGTGGACCCAAAAGGCAACAGTTCATTCAGGGCATGTTTCCCCAATTCAGGATACTCCTTCTCCACACCACACCAGAACTGTGTCAGTGGTGTGCTTGAGTACCTCATCTCCAGGCTCCTATCTGAGGACACATCTATGAGGTCTTCTTGCAGTCTGGCGGGAATGCTGCTGTTAATGCACGTCACAAATGGATTACGCACCCAGTCCAGTGTGGATGACTTGTTGTCAATATCAGGGAAGTAGGAGTTGAACTCATTCTTGAGCTTGGACAAATGTGTGTGTACTATTTTCACAATTGGAGCTCTGTCACATTCACCAGTAGCAATGTATGCGTTCAGCTGCAGGAAACAACTTGTATCCCCTTTTTCACATTTGCTCTGCCAGAGCTTGATCTTCTCCATGAATCCACACACTTTGTCATACAAGCTAAGAACATTTGTGTCTTTACCTTGAAGAGAGAGATTCAGCTGGTTGAGTTTGCTGAAAATATCAGAGAGGTATCCCAGCCGAGCTACCCAGTCAGCGTCGTCGAACATAGCCACAAGTGGGTGTGTGTGCTCCGACAGAAATGCCCTCACTTCATTGCGTAGCTCGAACAGCCGCTGTAACGTCTTCCCTCGGGATAACCAGCGGACGTCAGTGTGAAGCAGGAGCTGTTTATGTTCTGACCCACCGTCTTCACAAAGTGACTGAAACAGTCTATGATTCAAAGGCCTGGACTGTATGAAGTTGATCACTTTTACGGCATCATTCAAAACATTGTTTAACTCTGGACTCATTCTCTTGCTAGCTAATGCTTCTCAGTGAATCATGCAGTGCGTCCATGTAACGTCAGGGTTTACCTTTTTTATGTGAGCCATTAATCCATTTACTCTGCCGGTCATCGCCGCAGCGCCGTCTGTGCACACATGGGAGCAGGATTTCCAATCCAGCTTGTGTTGAGAGAAAAAATTGTCAATAACGTTAAAAACGTCCTGTCCGGTAGTTCTCCCCGTGAGTTTCTTGCAAAACAGAATGTGCTCATTCATCTCCAAAGTGTCTTTGTAACGCAAAAACGCAATCAGTTGTGCTTCCCCACTGACATCCGTTGATTCGTCCAACTGCAAAGCGAACGTACCAGACGCTTTACATTTTTCCACCACTTGGTCAATAATGTCAATTCCCATGTCGTCGATCCGATGGCACACAGTATTATTTGACAACGGCACTTTCTTCAGGACATCAGCTGCTTTCTTATCGAGCATAGTTTCTGCGAGAATTATAGCAGAAGGCAAGATTAGCTCTTCGGCTATGGTAAATGGCTTTTTCGATTTAGCAACGAGTAGCGACACGGCATAAGATGCCTCCAAGGCCTTGGTTGAGACCGATGCCGCTTTCTTTAGTTTTTATTGGCTTCCCTTAAATTCAGCCAGCTTTTGGTGGAAAAACTCTGCAGGCTTACCCACACAGGCGGGATGTCTAGTACTAAGGTGCCGATGTAAATGGGATGGTTTCATGCTATTATTAGAAAGCACGTCGCCACAGATGAAACACATTGGCTGCGGTGGCTCTGTAGTTGTGACCGTAAACCCGGAGAGCACATAATGTTCACCAAACTGACGATTCTTCACTTTCTCTGTTTTCATTTTCTTGAGAACGGGTTCTCCTGATTCAGCAGTATCACCTGTGCTGTTGTTTCTGGATGAACCAGCTCGACCCAGCCATTGATCCATAATGATTATATTAACAGAAATGTTGATCTCAACAAACACCAGTGCATTCACTTGATAGGATTCTGATGTTTTGCTAGCTAGGAAGAAAACCAGCGAGCCACTACAATGATGATGATGATGTAACACCCGACAGTCCGGCGGGAAGCTGAACGCCGCGCCAATAATAATATATAGCCAGCAAATTATTACTTAATTTGAATGCCCCCAATTTTGGTTACACTATTACAGATTATGCATTATTCATTATTTGGGTACAGTTTTCCTGTAAAACTTTTAATTAAAAAAAAAAAAAAAATTTTTTTTTTTTACTTTTCAAAATCTTTTCACGTACCCCCTGGGGACCACCCACGTACCACTAGGGGTACGCGTACCCCCGGTTGGGAAACACTGGTATAGAGAACCGCAGTGACGCGTCGTAAAACCCGGAAGTAAACTTCTTCCGGTTCCTTCGTGAAAAACCAATGCAAATTCTCCATA
The DNA here is from genome assembly GCF_949606895.1 of Notothenia rossii. Lineage (NCBI taxonomy): Eukaryota > Metazoa > Chordata > Actinopteri > Perciformes > Nototheniidae > Notothenia > Notothenia rossii. The sequence goes on along the minus strand of NC_136912.1, from coordinate 47,987,828 downwards.
AGATTTTGGAAAATAGCTCGAAATAAGGTCTGTGGTTGACACACATTTAAGACAGGGATCACGTTTTGTTCAGCCGGATAATCTCCACATGTCAACTCTACCTTTATAATTTTTGAATCATAAATCTAGTCGCCAAAAGCGAAATGCTAACGTTATGCTATAAACGAACTAAAAGCCAGTACAGCAGCAGGGCCGCACGACTTCAACGTCACGCCAACTTAAGATCGTTTCAACTGACTTGCACTGAAACTGCACCTTGAACACTTTAAATATATTAACATTTTAAACTGTATACCCCGTTTATCTAGGCCATTTTTGTTTTGTTTAATGTATACCACGTTTATCTAGGCTCTTTTTGTTTTGTTTTATGTATACATGTCACACTGTGGGAAATGATATTTCGATGCGGTTCTCTATAACGTTTCATTCCTGGATATAGAGAACCGCAGTGACGCGTCATAAAACCCGGAAGTAAACTTCTTCCGGTTCCTTTGTCAAAAACCAATCCAATTTCTCCATAGGATTTTGGAAAATATCTCGAAATAAGGTCTGTGGTTGACACAAAATGTGCTATAGACGAACTACAAGCCAGTACAGCAGCAGGGTCACACGACTTCAACGTCACACCAACTTAAGATCGTTTCATGTATACCACGTTTATCTAGGCCCTTTTTGTTTTGTTTTATGTATACATGTCACACTGTGGGAAATGAGATTTCGAGATTTCTGGATGTATAACACATGTAGAATTTTTGACAATAAAGCTGACTTTGACTTTCGCGTGCTTGCATATTTTAACAAAGCTTTTCATTTTAGCCACACTGAATTTAACTAGAAGTCATGGCTGTGTCAATTACCAGTCTGATATCGTTTTACAAAGATGACAAGAAGAGTGTAGATAGAGGAGAGAACCACTACAAGTCAGGACACGTAAAACAGTGCAGCCTAGATGAAGGTGTGCTTACCGGTGTTGTCAGGGCTAGCATGAGGGACAAGGCTTATAGTGTCGGTGAGTAGTGATAGCAAGAGTGCCGCTAACCTAGAGTTAATTTATTCACATTGATTCCCATCAACAAATCAATTTTATGTGTCACATGAAATCTTTATTAGGCAAGGCAAGGCAAGTTTATTTATATAGCACTTTTCAACACAAGGCAATTCAAAGTGCTTTACAAAAAATGAAAGACATTAAGAAAATGGGATTTAAAATCAGTCATTAAAAAGAAAAGCTAATAAAATAAACATTAAAAGAAAAAATACATGGATAAAAGTTACAGTGCAGTTTAAGATGTGAATAGTTCAATTAAAAGCAGCGACAAAAAGAAAAGTCTTCAGCCTGGATTTAAAAGTAGTAAGAGTTGCAGCGGACCTGCAGGTTTCTGGGAGTTTGTTCCAGATATTTGGAGCATAATAATTAAACGCTGCTTTACCATGTTTAGTTCTGACTCTGGGGACAGAAAGCTGACCAGTCCCTGAAGACCTGAGATATCTGGATGGTTCATAATTTAGTAGGAGGTCAGAAATGTATTTTGGGCCTAAACCATTCACTGCTTTATAAACCAGCAGCAGTATTTTTGAAATCTATTCTTTGACACACAGGAAGCCAGTGTAAAGACTTCAGAACAAGGACTCGAGCAGCAGCGTTCTGAATCAGCTGAAGCTTTCTAATATATGTTTTAGTGAGACCTGTGAAGACACCATTGCAGTAGTCCAGTCTACTGAAGATAAAAGCATGGACACGTTTTTCCAAATCCTGCTGTGACATTAGTCTTTTAATCCTAGATATGTTCTTTAGGTGATAGTAAGCTGATTTAGTAACTGTTTTAATGTGACTGTTGAAACTCAGGTCAGAGTCCATGACTACACCTAGATTTCTGGCTTTATCTGTTGTTTTGAACATTGCAGACTGAAGCTCAGCGCTAACTTTTAAACGTTCTGCCTTGGCTCCCAAAACCATTACCTCAGTTTTATCTTTGTTTAATTGGAGAAAGTTCTGACACATCCAGTCATTGATTTGTTCAATGCACTTACTCAGTGTTTGAATTGGAGCCCACTCTGGTGAAATGGTTACGTAAATTTGTGTGTCATCTGCATAGCTATGGTAACTTATTTTGTTGTTCTTCATTATCTGAGCCAGTGGTAGCATGTAGACATTAAAGAGAAGAGGCCCCAAGATTACAAATATTACACACCAGAAAACACAGAAATATCCATGAAATAAACATACAGTAGGCTATAAACAATTCAAGGGATAATTGGGAAGGCATTACAAATGTAAATATATTTTTAAATAATAAAACAATCCCACCACCACAGGTATCTACAGGAGAAGAGGGAATTCTCTCCACAAAATGTGAATGCCCATGTGGATAATGGAAATGCAGTCATGCGGCTGTATGAGCCATCTTTGCCATCCACAATTTCAGCTGCACTGACACCCCCTGTCAGTGGAAGAAGCCAAAGGCAGCTAAACGTACGCATTCAGTGGAAGAGCTATTTCCTGCAACCAATAACTAATTTAACCCGCTGACAAGAGAGCCCACCTCCGAAGATCGTGACTGGCTGAGGGACAAACTCGGGGGCAGGTTCTCAGGAATTTCCCCCGAGCCAGAAGAGGAACACTACAGCTTGGAATAACTTACTGTTCCTGAAATTATCAAATCTGTTGGGCATCAGGGACCTGAGGCAATTGTGGCAAGCATGGCATTGTCTGAAGAGCAACAGAGGGCAATTCAGGTGGCTACCACTGGTCAGCGAACCAACCCAAACTGGCATTTGTTCAGGAAAGGAAGGTTGACTGCCAGCAACTTTGGAGCTGTCCTGAGGTCAAAGCGTGTGACTGCTTCCTTTATTGCCAGGGTGCGAGGGCAACAACAGGCCCTTGATGGTGTTTTGTCTGTACAGTGGGGGACTATGAATGAATGTGAGGGCGTCAGGGCATTCACCACTGCAACCAAGATGCAGGTCCATGAGTCAGATTTGTGGCTCTCCCAATCAGGATTGTTGGGGGCATCTCCAGATGGTCTGGTAGGGTCTTCCGCTGTGCTGGAGGTAAAGTGTCCCTACGGAGCCAGGGAAATGACAATTAGTGAAGCATTGCAAATCAAGGGCTTCTGTGTCAGTAAGAAAGGAGAAACATTCAGCCTGCGTGAGGAACATCCTTACTGGCACCAAGTGCAAGGTCAGCTTCACCTCACTGCAAGAAAGAAGAAGAAATACAAAAATTGTGAATAGTTTTTAATTTACATTTACTCGCCTTTGCAATGTTGTGGTTGTTAGAGTGTTAGGTTTCCTGTCAGCTCGTGTGTTGGGAAGATATAAAATATTAGTTTCATGGAAGTCACACCGTCACATATAAGAGCATTAAGACATACAGTACCAGAGGTTGCGCTAGACTTTTTCGCTGCCCGTCATTTTGACGGACAGGATCGTAAAACTTAATCCAGAATTACCCGTCGGCCTTTACACAACTCTGACGAGGGGAAAGCATTTTCGTGAACTGTCAACGGGGGGGGGGGGGAAGATATTCGGTTAACGCGACCTCTGAACAGTACATAGGCTAAAACAAAACATCTAAAGATATAACCTTGCACTTTGATAAGTCTCGTGAACATTTTCACTATTTTGACATTTTTATAGATCAAAATTGAACTAAAGAAATAAATGGTAGATTAATCCATATTGAAAATAGGTGTCAGCTGCTACACTAATTATAATAGTTATATTTCTTAATTAATTAAGATAAGATATTACTGTATTGATCCCAATTTGGGAAATGTTTGTGTTGCAGCAGCATAAAAAGAAAAACAAAATATAAGTTATTATATATACAAAAGTATGTGAGGGATGGAATATTAAATTGAATATAAATGTAAACTCTACATGTGATTTTACGTCCAACAGAAGCTATGGAGCAGAGAGTTCTCTGCCAGCCAGAGGTGATTTGTTATTAGTTCAATATGTCAAACTGATTTCCCTGACTACAATCTTTAGTTACATGGTGAAACGTTCTGCTGCTTGTACTTATTAGACTTATCATATAAGCCACACAGGTTTTAATAGGATGTATTCATTATCTTTACTTATGTTGCGGTCTTTTCAGCAGCGCCATCTCTAAAACGGCGATACAGTCACTACATTACATTACATTACATTGCATTTAGCTGACGCTTTTATCCAAAGCGACTTACAATAAGTGCGTTCGACCAACAAAATACAAACTTGAAGAAAACGGAATCATATAAGTACATCAGGTTTCATAGAGCTAAAACATTTCAAGTGCCACTCAACCGGCTTTAGATAAGCGAGTCCTTTGTTAGTATATAAGTGCTTTGTTAAAAGTTCTATCGCTCGAAGTGGAGTCGAAAGAGATGGATTTTCAGTCTGCGCCGGAAGATGTGTAAGCTCTCTGCTGTCCTGATGTCAATTGGGAGCTCATTCCACCATTTTGGAGCCAGGATAGCAAACCCACATGTTTTTGCTGATGGGAAATTGGGTCCCCCTCGCAGTGCGGGTGCAGCGAGCTGTTTGGCTGATGCAGAGCGGAGTGCACGTGCTGGGGGGTACGGTTTAACCATGTCCTGGATGTAGGAAGGGCCAGATCCATTCGCAGAATGGTACGCAAGTACCATTGTCTTGAAGTAGATTCTAGCAGTTACTGGAAGCCAGTGAAGGGAGCGGAGGAGCGGCGTGGTGTGAGAGAATCTAGGAAGGTTGAAGACCAGATGAGCAGCTGCATTCTGGATGAGCTGCAGAGGTCGGATGGCACATGCAGGTAGTCCAGCCAGAAGGGAGTTGCAGTAGTCTAGGCGTGAGATGACGAAAGCCTGGACCAGAACCTGCGTCGCTTTCTGGGTCAGCTGGGGACGTATCCTCCTGATGTTGTAAAGCGTCTATCTGCAGCAGCGGGTTGTAGCAGGTGCCGATGTTGATTGTTAGGTCAAGAGTGGGACAATCTTTTCCCGGAAGGAAAAGCAGTTCAGTCTTGTCAAGGTTGAGCTTGAGGTGGTGAGCAGACATCCACTGAGAGATGTCAGCTAGACAAGCAGAGATGCGTGCGACGACCTAGGTCTCTGAGCGGGGAAAGGACAGAATTAATTGGGTGTCGTCAGCGTAGCAGTGTTATGAAAAACCATGCGGGCTAATGACTGATCCGAGCGAGTTTGTGTACAAGGAGAAGAGGAGGGGACCAAGAACAGAGCCCTGAGGGACCCCTGTAGTTAATTGACAAGGGTCAGACTCGGACCCTCTCCAAGTAACCCTGTAGGTGCGGTCTTTGAGGTATGAGGTGAGGAGGGAAAGTGCAGAGCCTGAAACTCCAAGTTCTTGGAGAGTGCGAAGGAGGATCTGATGATTCACTTTGTCGAATGCAGCAGACAGGTCCAAAAGGAGGATGACAGAGGAGAGGGAGGCTGCTTTAGCCGTGTGCAGTTCCTCAGTAACAGCAAGGAGGGCAGTTTCTGTTGAGTGACCTGCCTCGAAACCAGACTGGTGCGGATCCAGAAGGTTGTTCTGATGGAGATAACAGGAGAGTTGTTTAAAGACAGCGCGTTCAAGTGTTTTAGACAGGAACGGGAGGAGAGAGATAGGCCTGTAGTTTATAACATCAGACGGGTTGAGAGTGGGTTTCTTTAGGAGAGGGTTTACTCTTGCCTCCTTGAGATTGTTTGGAAAGTGACCAGAAGTTAGAGAAGTGTTGATGAAATGGGTGAGAAACGGTAGAATATCAGGAGCGATAGTTTGAAGGAGGTTTGAAGGGATAGGGTCCAGAGGACAGGTGGTAGGACGGGCAGAGGTAATGAGGGTAAGAACCTCACTTGGAGAGAGAGGAGAAAAGGAGGTCAGTGTGTGGGTGAAAGGAGGGTCTGGTGACCCAGCGGTGAGTAAAGGTGAGTCAGAAAAAGAAGAGCGAATATCATCAACCTTTTTTTCAAAGTGGTTAACAAAGTCGTTTGACAGAAGGGAGGAGGGGGAAGGGGCTTTCGGGGGTCCAAGAGGGTGGAGAAGATGGAAAATAGTTTTTGGGGATTGGAATAGGAAGATTGGATCTTATCTTGAAAGAAAGTGCTTTTTGTCAGAGAGATCGAAGCAGAGAAAGAGGAGAGGAGAGCCTGATAGGTTAGGAGGTCGTCATGGTGTTTGGATTTCCACCGTTTCCGCTCTGCTGCCCGAAGGATGGTTCTGTTAGCACGCAGTGCGTAATTTAGCCAGGGAGCAGGAGGGGACTGACGAGCCTGCCGAGATGTGAGAGGACAGAGAGAGTCCAGAGAGGATGAGAGAGTAGAGAGGAGAGTTTCTGCAGCAGAGTTTGGAGGCAGGAGTTGGAACGAGTCAGAGGAAGGGAGGGCTGAGAGCACCGATGAGGCAAAGGTAGAGGGGGAGAGGGAACAAAGGTTGCGGCGGACAGGTGCAGAATTAGAAGATATTAGTTTCTTATGTTTGGAAAGGGGTAGAGAGAATTAAATGAAGAAGTGATCGGATGTGTGGAGCGGGTTTACAGAGAGGTTAGAAGTAGTGCAGTTCCTTGAGAATATGAGATCAGGGACATTGCCAGCGTTATGAGTTGGTGGGGATGGAGACAGTGAGAAAGCAAAGCTGGTTAAAAGAGATGTTAGTTCAGATATCTTCCCTGTCTGGAGGTTGAAGTCTCCGAGAAGTACAGCGGGAGGGCCAGTTTCAGGGATGTGTGAGAGGAGATTATCTAACTCCTCCAAGAAGTCCCCCAAGGCGCCTGGTGGACGGTAGAGAACAACAATGGTTAATTGTAAAGGATGAGCTACTGTGACGGCATGGAATTCAAAGGTGGAAGGAGTGAAGTTAGGTAGCTTGAAGAGGGAAAAGCTCCATTTGGGAGAGAGCAGGAGACCAGTGCGACCTCCTCTGCCAGAGGGTCTGGTTGTGTGGGTGAAGGAATATGCTGTGGAGAGAGCTGCTGGGGTGGATGTGTTGGATGGAGTAATCCAGGTCTCCGTGAGAGCAAGGAAATCCAGAAACTGCAGGGAAGCGTAGCCAGAAATGAAGTCAGCCTTAGGAACAGCTGACTGGCAGTTCCACAGGCCCCCTGAGACTAGATGTTGGATCTCAGTGGAGAATGTGGGATAGACGAGAGCAGGGCGGTTATATCGATTAGGAGATACACGGGGCCAGTGATAATTGCGGGAAGACACATAAACAGGAATGGAGAAAATACACATGATTATAGCATGAGGGGCTAAAAAACCAAATACAATAAAATACTAGAGATACTTAGCTCAATCAAAGTAGGATTTGCCTCCTCTTTGCCTCCCTCGTGACTCTAATGTCTTCGTCTGTCTGACGCTGAAGCTGACGCTCCAGGAAAGTGCTACCTAAAATGGACACCTGATTGCTGAGTTCTCACAGCTGTGGGGCCACGCCCCTTTAATTATTTAACTGTCTGAAGCTGGTGGCCCTCAAAAGGAAATCTAGACTGGCTCCCTCCTGAGTTGTTATTGTATTTTCAGTGTCATAATTGTTTTCCAATTACATTAAACCCTAAGTTATAAAGTTATGAGTTCAACCCTTAATACAGTTACACCTACTCAATAAAGCTCTTAGTATTCTACAAATGTTTAAATCAAAGTTTAACCCTAGCAGTCAGTTAGTTCAGTTTTAAGGTTTCAGTCAAATCAAAAGTCCCAAGTTTCTGCCTGACAGATACTGTAGCGGTTTTGAGATTTAAAATCACAATTTCAGCCAGATCAACTACAGAGCATTTATACAGAGTATACACACTGAAACAGAGAAGTCTAAAAACAGAATGTTACTCACACAATTCTAGAAGTCACCAGTTGTTATCCTGTCAAAATCGAGTTGCACACTACCCATCATTTACATTTCACCGTGACATGGACAAAAATGTAACGTCAGCTTACCTAATAGCACGAATCCAGACTCTCCTTTGGAAAACATTGGCCGGGAAACGATAGAACAAGCACATTTCATGCGAAGACCTGTGGCTGCAACCCGGAGCAAAGCAACAAGCCATTGCGTAGCTAACTAGTAGCGCTAGCTTTAGCTAACGTTAGCTAACGAAACAAACTGCCGAGTAAAATTGGAAAACACTGGTAATTGGAAAACACTGGTAATGAATTATTCTATAATTTGTAAAACTACGGTGTTAAAAACGACAATTTCAAAAATATAGATTCTAATGGTCAGATATAGATATACAGATACTAAAGATAGGCAGGTACTTGCTTTCAAGCAGAACACAGGGGAAAACAAACTTAGCGGGAGTGTTTACGTGTTAGGTGCACAACGTACAACGGCCTCGACAATTTCTGTAGTCCTATTCAGCCACTCTGTAACAACCATCGTTTTTCAGACACGTAAACTCTTCAAAAATCACCAGTGGGGTCACTGCTGTATGTATGTATGTATTTAATGTCGTAGAACAAAACGTGATGTATCTCTTAAATTTGTGTCAACCACAGACCTTATTTCGAGCTATTTACCAAAACCCTATGGAAAAAATGCATTGCTTTTTGACGAAGGAACCGGAAGTGCTAAAAATGCTAACTTACTTCCGGGTTTTACGACGCGTCACTGCGGTTCTCTATAAAGAGTGATATTTAATTATTGTTGTGACAAGTCGAAACCTGATACTTAAGTTGATACTTAAAGTGCCACTATTCGCCCGTTTAAAACGCCCGTTTTTCGCGCGTCTAGAAACGCGCGAATATACGGGCGAAAAACGCGTATTTTTCATGAGATGAACTCAAAGATCTAAAACATTTTCTATGTACACAAAATAACCATTTCTCTCAAATATTGTTCACAAATCTGAAAAAATCTGTGATAGTGAGCACTTCTCCTTTGCCGAGATAATCCATCCCACCTCACAGGTGTGGCATATCAAGATGCTGATTAGACAGCATGATTATTGCACAGGTGTGCCTTAGGCTGGCCACAATAAAAGGCCACTCTGAAACATGCATTTTTGCTTTATTGGGGGGGTCTCGGGGGTCCGAAAACCAGTCAGTATCTGGTGTGAGGGTTAGGATTAGGGCTAGGGAATGCTCCGGTTTTTGGACAAAATTAACATGGGATGACTCCGGTCAATGTACGTACTTCGTCTCACTGGAATATTAATGGCCAGATTGAATACAACATCGACCCAATTTCTCCGGTCAATGACAGGAGAGTTTTGAAAGTGACAAAACACTGTTCCACACATTTAAAAACACTTAATCAATGTTTACCCAGGATCCATGCATCTTCCCTGGCTTGTAAAATGTGGTGATGCGCCCTGGAGGTATCCTACTATTTAAAACATGTATACACTCATGTACACCATTCATAGGGTTCCCTAACACAATGCACATAGTCTGGAGCTCTCACTGGGGTCCTGCATATGCTTTAATCAGGCTTGTCCATTTGGCTATCAGATTGTTAACGAAATGGACAGATCCACAGTTTTCCCCCTAAAAATGATTTTTAATCATTATCTTTGCATTTAAATGATGGATGCTATCATCCACATGGTTCCTTAACACAATGCACATAGTCTGGAGCTCACTGGGGTCCTGCACAAGCTTTAATCAGGCTTGTCCATTTGCCTATCAGTTTGTTAACGAAATGGACAGATCCACCGTTTTCCCCCTAAAAATGATTTTTGATCGTTGTCTTTGCATTTAAATTATGGATGCTATCATCCATATGGTTCCTTAACACAATGCACATAGTCTGGACCTCACTGGGGTCCTGCATATGCTTTAATCAGGCGTTTTAACACTTTTTCCCCACGAAAATGATTTTAAAACACTTTTATGGGGCTATATAAATCAAATTCCGGGTAATGCGGAGCACAATTGTACCTTTTACTATTTTAATTTATTTGTATTATATATCTTTGGGCTATAAAAGTGAGATTTTTGGATGACTTTGTCAGTTTATGGAGCTTATTCCACAAATCCTGGAGGTTCCAGGCCGAATTTGGGAGCTCATAGGCGGCCTGCCATAGGCCCCCACCCGTGGAAAGAAAAATAAATGAAAGAAAACGGTCAATTATATCTTAAAATAATTTTTAAAAAGTCTTTTGAAAATGAGTGCCAACGGACAAGGGGCTCCAAAAAGCTCAACCCTTTGGCGCTTCGGGCCTCCCCCTCTCTGTCAAAAAAATTAATTCATCATTTTCAGACTACTGTCTGCAAAAATCGGAAACCCAGTTTTTGAGAGGACTCAGAAAAAAAACGGCTGTGTAACATCATGGAGGAATTCATACGCTCTCTGTGCACTTTGGGTCGGATACATTTGTTGCCTCGGAGACCCCCCAGCATGGTTCTTAACAAATTTTAAGTTTTTTAAAATGACCTCTGGAGGAATGCAAGGGGAGTTGGCAGGGGACTCTACCCGCATTATGAGGCACTATTTTCGGATACATTTTTTCATTTTCACCCATTTTCTATGGATGTCCAAAAAGTTAACTTAGACTTTTTCTGAGTCTGGAGGAATGCAAGGAGAGTTGGCAGGGGACTCTACCCGCATTATGAGGCACTATTTTGGGATACATTTTTTCATTTTCAACCATTTTCTATGGTTCTCCAAAAAGATAATTTAGACTTTTTCTGAGTCTGGAGGAATGCAAGGGGAGTGGGCAGGGGACTCTACCCGCATTATGAGGCACTATTTTGGGATACATTTGTTCATTTTCACCCATTTTCTATGGTTCTCCAAAAAGTTAACTTGGACTTTTTCTGAGTCTGGAGGAATGCAAGGAGAGTTGGCAGGGGACTCTACCCGCATTATGAGACACTATTTTGGGATACATTTTTTCATTTTCACCCATTTTCTATGGTTCTCCAAAAAGTTAACTTAGACTTTTTCTGAGTCTGGAGGAATGCAAGGGGAGTTGGCAGGGGACTCTACCAGCATTATGAGGCACTATTTTCAGATACATTTTTTCATTTTCACCCCTTTTTTATGGATGTCACAGATCGAATGGCAAACGCGACCCGCCATCGGAGGGCCTCCGCCGGCCCGGCCTCGTGCCGGTGCTCTGGCGGTCGGTTCCTCCGAACTGCGGGTTCGACTCTGATGGCCGGGAGAGACAAGGGAACTGTCGGGGGGGTCTGCTGGAGGCTCCTGCTGGAGTCCTGCGTTTCACCGGGACCTGGCTCGAAAAACTCGAAACCCTGACTCCAGTGCTGCGTGTGCTGCGTGGGGGTAACCCTGCGTGTCCGTTACCCTGCGTGTCTCTTAACTCCCGGGCCGACCGATATGAAGCGTTTCTAAGACGAACCGTCTGACTCAGGGGTCCCACCACGGGTTCCGCAGTGGGGTGGAAGTTCCACCTCCCCGCTTCGCCGCGGAGTTCAAGGCAAACACCTGTTTCTTTAATCCTCCACTGTTGCATAGCGGCCTTAGTCGGCTGCGGCATTCAGCAATTGGCCTTGCTCCGGGCACCGGCTCCCTCGGGGACCACGGCTCGGTGGCTTCGAATGATATAGGGTCGACCCTACTTCATCACAGGCTACCTGTTTGATCCTGCGTAACAACCACATATATGCTTGTCTGCAAAGAGGGAAATGCCTGGTCCCGCCCGGGTGTTCCTCTACGGCTAGTGTCCAGCCAGCTGTGGTATCAGCAAATTTGACCCGCCATCGGAGGGCCTCCTCCCCGGGTCCAGGTTCCGGTGCTTGGCGGTCGGTTCATCCAAACTGCGGGTTTGACTCTGCTCCTGGAGCGGACAAAGATATGCGGCGAATGCCGGAGCGCATATATGCTTGTCTGCAAAGAGGGACATGCCTGGTCCCGCCCGGGTGTTCATCTACGGCTAGTGTCCAGCCAGCTGCGGTATCAGCAAATTTGACCCGCCATCGGAGGGCCTCCTCCCCGGGTCCAAGTTCCAGTGCTTGGCGGTCGGTTCCTCCAAACTGCGGGTTCGTCTGTGCTCCTGGAGCGGACAAAGATATGTGTATTTGCCTGAAGGATGGAAATAAACAAATTATGATATTTTACAGGACATGACGGATATATGTGTTTTTTCCAGGCTTTTTGGAAATAAACCAAATGTGATTTTGCAGGGCATTACGTAGCTCATTTAACCATGTGATGTTGTGCAGTACATTACTGAGCTCATTTAACGATATGGTGTACCAGGAGAAGTGGGATGCTGCCATGTCCCAACTGGTCTCCGGAGGAATATAAGGAGAGTTAACAGGGGACTCTGCCCAGTGCTTATGGACCGAATAAGGGGTGTGTTAGAGGGGAAGGCTCTGGCTGTTTCTGCAGCCTCTGCTTCTACCTTCTCTCCCCACCCCGATACCAGCGCATGCCTGCTGTAAAAAGGCAGGTGCACGGGCTCTCACTGCCACTAACTCTGAGCCTGGCTTCCGAGCAGCACGTTCTCCCCGGCAGTCCGCCAGCAGATGAAAAACACCCACCTCTCCGCCTCTTCCGAGGGACGAGGGAAACCGCGTGGGGGGGGTCTGCTGGAGGCTCCTGCCGGGTGCTCCGTACTGCGTTTCACCGGGACCTGACTCGAAAAACTCGGAACCCTGACTCCAGTGCGGTGTGGCGGCCTCGACCTGGCCATTGACCGTGCGCCTCCGGGTAACTGACTCCCCTGCCTCCTCCGGGGGCAGGTGCGAGGGGTTCAATGCCTCCTCCCCCTGCTGCGGCGAAGGCCGGAGCGGGATGGAGCGCCCGGAGGTACTGTTATCCCCACGTTTTCGGACCCAAAACTGTCTTGTGAGCTTGTGGCAGAACCATGAAACAAAAAACAATCAATTTATCGGACCCATCACCAGCCCCACGTTGGTGCGGAGGTGGGACCATTTTAACCTGGTGGTAACCCAAGTCCTCCCCTTGGTCCGTGTTCCCTGCATTGAAGCATCGGACCCATGGTTGCAATCACCGGTTAGCTAACGCATATAAACGGAGAAACAGAAAACCATTTAAATACAATTCATTGTGTGTGTTTTAGGAAGGATGTTGTCCGAATGCCCGGTGTGCAGACTCTACTATCTGGCTTTGAATAAGCACCTTAAGCACAAACATTCAGTGCGGAAGCTGGAGGAAAGAGGCATCATTCTTAAAATGGCCAGTGGCAGAATAAATGTTCGGACCAAACCCTGTCCCATCACAGGGTGTTCGTATGCTGGGAAGAGACTACACCGTCATGTAACTCGTGACCACCCTGAGTTCTCCCGAGATGAGGCACATCAGGTCATGGCAAGGCTGAAGCATAGTGTGGCCATGCAGTTGCTCCATGACCTCCGAGAGACTAATCCCTTCATTGGAATGGCTACATCATTGGATATAGACAATGAGGAGGAATACCCGGTGCACCCTCCACCCTTCTCCCCACATACCGAGTGTGACGAAGAGGACTAGAGGCAGGTGAGGCTGGAAAATGTGGCATTGAGGGCTTAGAAGGATGCCCTCATTGATGAGGTGAAGACCCTGCGCTCCAGGCTGAAACAGGGTCTAAAACCCAGGAAGCAGAGTGCCACTGCTGCTCTGCTTGAGGAAGATGAAGAATGTATACGATTTAAGGGCCAAGCAATCTCAAGTACCCCCGGCATGAAAACAGTAGCCTCCGGCAGCAATACCCCTCTCAAGACCCTGGTGAAGACTGTGATGCGGTCCCCAGAAGCCTCCGGTAGTGAGACCCCGGTGAAGACTGTCATGCGGTCCGTAGAAAACTCCGGTAGTGAGACCCCTCTCAAGTCTGTGATGCGGTCCCCAGAAGCCTCCGGAAGCAAGACCCCGGTGAAGACTGTCATGCGGTCCGTAGAAGCCTCAGGTAGTGAGACCCCTCTCAAGTCTGGGATGCGGTCCCCAGAAGCCTCCGGAAGCAAGACCCCGGTGAAGACTGTCATGCGGTCCGTAAAAGCCTCCGGTAGTGAGACCCCTCTCAAGTCTGTGATGCGGTCCCCAGAAGCCTCCGGTAGCGAGACCCCGGTGAAGACTGTCATGCGGTCCGCAGAAGCCTCCGGTAGTGAGACCCCTGTATGCCAGAAGACCCGTGCGTCTGTCTCCAATAAGCTGAAAGCTAATCTGGCTAAGGACTGGCCCTCTCCCCGAAATCACTGGTCCACTGGGAAGGGACGGGGGAATACCATGCGTGAAATCACGTTGCCTAAAAGCATGGAGACGTACATTCAGACATACAGAGGTCATTGTGAGGGTGTCGCACCGACAGTAAAACCGAAAGAGAATTTTATGTCCAATGTCAGCCGGATAAAGAACTTCCTAGTATTCATGGCCCATGGTGTTGACCGGCTGTCAGACTGGCTGTTTCTAAAAGACACAAAGAGGGTCCGTGGCTGGAGCGAGTATATTTCAAAGTCGGGCCGGGCAATCACAACATCGCTGTTGTTCCTGAAGACTGGGAACCATTTCCTGAGATACTTGTCTGCGTCAAAGCTCCGGGGGTGCAGGTTCACCCAGTCTGATATGACCCACATCATCAGAGAGGTGACAGCCAACATGAACAATTTGAAAAAGTCCGTCACTGTCCACCAGTTTAAGGTGAAGAGGAACAAGCTGGATCGTCTGCCGAGCCAGACGGAGCTTCTTGCCGCCATGGCGGCCGCTGAGAAGCGCATCCCTGATCTCCTTGACCTGATGGCTAGCAATCCGACCTCAATCACCCAGTACCTGCTATATGGCTATCTAACCCTCCATTGGAGCCTCCTGTTTGGCCACCGTCCAGGTGTGTACGCAAACATGACCAACACGGAGGTCTTTGAGGTGGACAGAAGGGGCACTGCTGAGGGCTACATCATCCACGTGCAGGATCACAAGACTGCCAAGACATTTGGCGAAGCACAGCTGGTGCTTACAGTAAAGGAGTTTAGCTGGGATAAAAGAGGGCTTGTCGGGTCCTCAGAGTGAATTCTTCCTTTTCACAACGGGGAAGCACGCCTCCAAGAACCTGAACGCTCACTTGAAGAGGGCTTGGGCTGATGCTGGGCTAGAAACAGCCGTCACCTTCACCATCTTGCGCACTGCCCTGGCTGACAATATCAAGCATCACCAAGATCCGGAAAGCAGGTCGATTCTCGCTAGGTTTATGTATCACGACGTAAGCACTGCAGACCGGTTCTACGTGAATACGTCTGGAATAAAGGAGGGATTGAAGATCCGCTCCATGTTCAGGGCGGCAGCAGCTGCAGCAGCATCATCAGAAGGAGGTCTACCACCGTCAGCTACCTCCGAAGAGGGCTCAGGGGCGGAGAGCAGCGATACCTCTTCTTCAGGGCCGGTTGATACTCCTGATGAGGGGACAGGGGCCGTGGACTCAACCTTTTTTCCCCGGTGCACCGTACAAGTTAGACGGCTAATATGGCCCCCAGGCCCCTGCTAATCATGTTTTTATTATGTTTATTATGTTTATTATGTATATTTTGTATCCTGATTTTGTAAAAATCGTGTGATAATTAAATAAATAATAAAACATTAGTATAACATTGAAGGTTCCCAGGGGCAAATACAGTGCCAGGTATCAGACTATTTAAACAATGTTTACCCATGATTCAGACACCTTCCCTGGCTTTTAAAATGTGGTGATGAGCCCTTGAGGTATCAGACTATTTAAAGGGTTACCAGGAGCATGAGAATATCCTCCACAGGGGGGGTGGGGGTGGTGGTGCCGTGAATATGGCAGAATATGGATGCCGATGTGCGAACGGTAAAGCACCGCAAAATCCACCCCCTTTAGGGTTACCAGGGGCATGAGGTTCTGTAGGGTGTGATCATCTGGGTTTAGTGCCACTGTTGCCGGAGGTCCTTAGTCCGTCCTTTGGGGCTCTGTGAGGGGCTACAGAGAGGTGGTTTTCCCGGTCCCTCTCCTGGAGGTATGAAATAACCTGAGCTCCATATGAGGGAGAGAGGCTGGAGGTCATTAGGCCGTACTTTGGGGCTCTGTGAGGTGACAAAGAGAGTTGCTTTTCCTGTTCCCTCTCCTGGAGGTGTGAAAAAACCTGTTTGCCCGTATTAGGAAGCCGAGCTGGAGCTACTTCGGGGGTCTGTGAGCAGCCACAGAGAGGTGCTTTTCCCGGTCTATTTCATGGAAGTCTGACATGAGCAGAGTGTGCATGCTTTGAAACTAATACACCCATGCTTAGCATGCTATTTTAGGATATAAATCTTATCTTATCACCATGGATGTACCTGTATTTAAAAAAAGCTTACAGCACCGGGTATTCCCAGGCGGTCTGCCATCCAAGTACTGACCCGGCCCGACCCTGCATGACTATGGGTCTCTGAAACAATCAGACTTTTACCACACTGTTAGCAGGCTTTAATCAGATTTGTAGCACTCTTTTCCCCGCAGAAACTAGTTTAAATCGCCGTGGTCACCATGGTGGTGATTTAGGAATGTACCTGTGTGTGGTGCGGAGCTTCCCTGCACTTTAAATCCATTGATTAGCCCTGTTTTTGTTGTATTTTTTACTGTTAATGCACTGTGCTCCCTGGGATGATGTGCCCTCCTGTGGGGACACATGAGAACTGCACTCAGTTTAAAATAGTTTTTTCCACATTTAAAAACCGCTTTCTGCCCTGGAAATCATTTCTAATCATTATTACCGTTATGGAGGGGCTGCAGGAACACTTTCCCCGCCTTGCAAACATTTATTCCTGGGTAAAATAATCCATTTGTTCCGCCTGCTTTCCGTCAGCACCTGCAGCTGTCGGATTAAAACAGTTTAATGCACTTTTAACACTCACGTACCCAGGACTCCTGCTCCTGGACCTCAGCATGTGTGTGTGCCTGTGAGCCTGGGGCCCTGAGAGCAGCGACTCTGCCGTTTGTACCTGCTTGTCCATTTGGCTATTCAAATGTTAACGAAACGGACGGATTTCCGTCCATTTGGCTATCAGAATGTTAACAAAATGGACAGACCTCCGTGCGCATCAGCGGCTGTCAGATTAAAACAGTTTAATGCGCTTTTAACACTCACTTAGCCAGGATTCCTGCTCCTTTCCTGGGTTACAAAGTGAGGTGACGCAGCCTGTCCTCTGGGTGGGCTCTGTGGGGGGGGGTATCGCAGCCTGCTACTCTCTGCCTGCTGCTGCTGCTGCGCTCTGCCTGCCGCTGCGCTCTGCCTCTATCCACACAACTTTCCCCCACCTCTCAGAGACTTATTGCTGGGTAAAAAAGCCATGTGCACCGCCCTGGTTCTCTGCACGTGTGTGTGCCTGTGAGTCTGAGGCCCTGACCGCAGCGACTCGGCTGTTTTTACCTGCTTGTCCATTTGGCTATCAGAATGTTAACGAAACGGACGGATTTCCGTCCATTTGGCCAGAGGCGCGGGAAGGTATTTTGAGTGGGGCTGCTGAGGTGATGGACTCCAGTGAACACTATTACGGACACTATAGAGCACGCACAAAAAAACTCCCCACACGCAAACACACAGTAAACCCGCGACTGTTACAATGAAGGTTCGATAATCAGCTCACGGCATATAGGCAGGGGTAAAGTGCCATTTTTTACGAGTGGGGAGCAGACCTCACCTCCTCTAGGGGGGTCCGGGGGGATGTTCCCCCGGGAAGATTTTTTTTAAATATTGAAGTTAAAAGCATCAATCTGGTGCACTTTGAGAGCAACATTAAGAGATCTATGGATACATCTCTCAACACCCAGATGAAACACAACTGGAAGCAGATGTTCTTTTTCTTTATGGATATTTTACAAATCACTTCCCTTTCAAACTGTATTCTTGTTTTACTGCCATATAGTATTTCATAACTGTTTTTCCTTTATTCTCTTATTTTTTTTATAACTATAATGATCATATGAAGGTGTGCCGCGGAAATAATCTTTTGAATAATTTTTGACCAAACCGTTTGAGACCCACTGAGATAACTTAGACTAAAGTTAACTATCTAAATACTCAGAGAGTCCTTAGCTCACCTGAGCCTCTCAGTCTGAGAGGAGAGCTCTCCTCCAGCTTGTTGTGGAACAAACAGCTCCGTATGTCCGTTAGTGCAGCTAGCTAACCAGATGCTAACAACACGGTCCCTGCTGCTGGCACCGGTCCCTCTCTCTCTCCCCCTCTCTCACACACACTAAATGCGCTATTTCCGCACACACACAGAGCCGCGAGCTTGAATGACACAAGCACAGTTTTATTTCCATGCAACTCTCTGATTGGTCTGGTGTCTTGCCTCTGTTGCATTCACTGAACACGGGAAATTACAGTCCTGCCGTCCTTTCTAGTGTCTTGATGAGGTTCACGTAAAGCACGGTTAATGTATTATATTATTGAGGTAGAATTGTCCGGGGCTACAGAAAAAACATTCGGGGCAGGCCAAAATATTATTTTACCAACAATGTGGAATTTATTGGCTACATATTACACAGATTATGCACAGCGGGAGCAGCAATAACCGTCAAATAATAATTCAGACAGGGGAGCTCCGCACCCCCTGCCTGCCGCTAGGGGTTGCTGCAGCGCCCTCAGCACCCCCCTTCCCGCGCCCATGCATTTGGCTATCAGATTGTTAACGAAATGGACAGATCCACCGTTTTCCCCCTAAAAATGATTTGTAATCGTTATTTTTGCATTTAAATGATTGATGCTATCATTAATATGGTTCCTTAACACAATGCACATAGTCTGGAGCTCACTGGGGTCCTGCATATGCTTTAGTCAGGCTTGTCCATTTGGCCATTCAAATGTTAACGAAACGGACGGATTTCCGTCACTTTGGCTATCCGAATGTTAACGAAACGGACAGACTTCCGTGCACATCAGCGGCTGTCGGATTAAAACAGTTTAATGCGCTTTTACCACTCACGCAGCCAGGATTCCTGCTCCTTTCCTGGGTTACAAAGTGAGGTGAAGCAGCCTGTCCTCTGGGGCAGCCTGCTCCTCTCTGGCTACTGTCCATATGCAAGCATTCTTCCAGGTAATGTCTGAGAGTCATTTCAAATGGTTTCAAACTGCTCTGGGTGTGCGCCATCCGTGGAGTCTCCCCGCCTCTCAGAGACTTATTGCTGGGTAAAAAAAGCCATGTGCTCCGCCCCCTGGATCTCTGCATGTGTGTGTGCCTGTGAGTCTCTGGCTACTGTCCACATGCCCGCATTATGAGGCACTATTTTCGGATACATTTTCTCATTTTCACCACTTTTCCCTGGGTAAAATTAGGTCTGTCACTTTGGCTAACCGCAGCACTGTCGGTCGTCTCCCGAGAGTGGACGTCCATTGCCTGTAAATAGGGCTAACATTAGGTCTGTCACTTTGGCTAACCGCACCACTGTAGGTCGTCTCCCGAGAGTGGACATCCATTGCCCCTAAATAGGGTTAGGGTTAGGGTAATGTTGTGAATCGAGTGGCCTGTGTTCATCGTCCATAACATACGCCTGCCCATACCATAACCCCACCACCACCATGGGCCACTCGATTCACAACATTACCCTAACCCTAACCCTGACCCTCACACCAGATACTGACTGGTTTTCGGACCCCCCCAGACCCCCCCAATAAAGCAAAAATGCACGTTTCAGAGTGGCCTTTTATTGTGGCCAGCCTAATGCACACCTGTGCAATAATCATGCTGTCTAATCAGCATCTTGATATGCCACACCTGTGAGGTGGGATGGATTATCTCGGCAAAGGAGAAGTGCTCACAATCACAGATTTTTTTAGATTGGTGAACAATATTTGAGAGAAATGGTTATTTTGTGTACATAGAAAATGTTTTAGATCTTTGAGTTCATCTCATGAAAAATGGGAGCAAAAACAAAAGTGTTGCGTTTATATTTTTGTTTAGTGTAAGAAACTGTAAAATCTCAACATCAGAACTTTTTCAACCAACTATTCATTATAAATGTAAAGACAGGGGGAGCAGTGTCATGGTCTTTGTCTGTCTTCCAGGACAGGGGGTCTGGCTGCTGTGTAGGTGGGGGTGATGGTG
Source organism: Notothenia rossii (assembly GCF_949606895.1). Classification (NCBI taxonomy): domain Eukaryota; kingdom Metazoa; phylum Chordata; class Actinopteri; order Perciformes; family Nototheniidae; genus Notothenia; species Notothenia rossii. The sequence continues at coordinate 47,967,938 of NC_136912.1, read as the reverse complement.
CATGGGCTGCTGGTGGCTCTGTCGGAGGGAGGTAGGTGTGATTGTCCCAGGTTGATGCTGGTGGCTGCGTGGGAGGTACGTCTGCTAGGCGACACTTCTTTGCTGGCTGGGTTGATCGTGATGGCTGTGGTGGAGGCCTTTGTACCGAGGTGTATCTTATTCTTGTGGCAGATGGAGATGGAGGCCACTGTAGTGATGATGGTCCTCTGGTCCTTGGTGGTGATGGCTCTGGTGAAGGCCCTTGAGCCACGGTAGATCTTGACCTGGGGGCAGGGACAGATGGAGGTTCTTGTTGCTGCTAGGCCCAGGTAGCTGTGAAATCTGAAAAAAAATATAGGACAATAATTACTACTAAGTTTGTTAAAGTTCAAGTGGAATGTTTCTCAAGCACAAATAACAATGCACAACTCAAAATAAAATTCTCTCTCTCTCTCTCTCTGGAGGAGGAGCGTGTGAGAGATAGAAAGAGAGACGTTGTTAGTATTTGGTGCTAGCTCGGAGCTAACAGAGATTAGAAGCTGTTTCAACAATAAGGAGAGGGAGAGCTCTCTCCTGTGACTGAGAGAGATAACGTCAGCTCAGGGAGGTAAAGGACTATTAGATTGTAAACTTTAGTCTAAGTTATCTCAGTGGGTCTCAAACGGTTTGGTCATCTTTGTAAACAAATATATCCGTCTATGTAATATTAGTTGTATATAAAATGAGTTAATAAATCATTCCACTGTGTGCAATAGGTCAGTACAAAATAAAAAACAGTTTGAAAGGGGAGTGATTAGTAAAATATGCGTAAATACAAATAAAGAATGCCGACTAGGTAAGATAAAGATAGGAGAGAGGAGTTGATCAAATATGTGTTATTGCTTGTGAGCATATTCTAATGGATTTTTGATGATTGAAATATATACTAGTACCCCCCTAGAGGATGTGAGGTCATCACAAATAAAACAGGTACACATGGATAGGATACTAGATAAGTGTGCACACTCATTGTATACACTACACATTTTTCTTGGATTAGTTAACACTATAGTCCCTAATATATTTGTAGAAAGGCAGGAAAATGGAATTAAATTGAGAAATTGTTTCATTGCGGAGGACCCCGTTTTGTGTCCCCCCCACTTCTCAAACCAAAGTTACATCCTTACACCCTTGCACCCACACAATGCAAGGACACTATTACTGTAATATTTAAATTTAGCTATCTTCAAATGGATCCTTGTTGCTGTATTCTTCTTCTTCAGAAGAGTAGAAGCCTCCAGGTTCTGATGCTCCATCTCCACTGCTGCTAGTGTTACAAGTCTGCTGTGCAGAGCTGGTAATCAGATAATAAGCCTGTTGATCAGGAGAAAATAATGAAGCAGAGGGAAAGTTGCTGCCGTTTGTGTGGTCGTTCTAGCCAGAATGTATTAAACACATTAATAAATTCACTTACAAATTATATCTGTTTTCTCTATTTATCTAATAATTCTTTGTGTAACCGGTCTGGTTGTGTTGAATGAAAACGACTTCCTTCTTGCCAACCAGGTTTATTATCTGTGCAAACAGAATATAATGACAGCAGGAAATGGCTTCACCAGCTTTCTACATCAATACTTCGCCTCAGTGAGGCCTGAAGCTAATACATTTAGCAAATCAAAATAACCGTATGACATATTTGTCTCTAATCAAAAATGGACATAAATCCACATGCCATAGGACTTTCATGAAGGATTAAAGCCTTTTTCATTTACAGTATATAATACAGTGATAACAGATAACACACACAACCCGGTTGACTGTACTCACTTTAACATGGCTATGTTGTACAGGCACAATATTAGCATAGCATTAGCGCTTTAGCATTTAAATAATATGAACAATTATGACCTCAGACCAGAATTTAACATATTTATAGAAACAGAATAAACTTGAAATGTAAGCCAAACTAGTGCACGGGACTCATTACACATAGTAACATAGTAGAGCCCTACATTATTCAGGGAGCAACCGCCTGTGTTAAAGAAGCTAGCAGACGCCATTAGCCACACGCTAGTGGCGTAGCTCACAGAATGACATTAAACTACACATAAAACAGTTTCAAACACACTTCTTAGATCGAAATATGACATAATCTGTGTACACACTACTAACCCGTTGAACAGGAGAAATGAATGAAGCAGAGGGAAAGTTGCTGCCATGTGTCTGGTCGTTCCATGGATGTATAATCGTTCTTCTTCTTCTTCTCTCGGTTTTTTGGCGGATTGCAAACAACTTTAAGGTGCATACCGCCCCCTACTGTACAAGAGTGTGTATCATCATATCATCTTATCACCACTTGTGGAATTATACCACTGTGTTTACGGTGTTTTAAATTCTTCCAATCAATCCTTTTTCACTCAAATACTTAGGAATGGCCTTCTTGATAGCTCTTACCCCCTCACCTTCTGTTCCCAGTATCCCCATCAGGCTCCACTCCCTTCCTGCCTCTCTGACGCTGTCTCTTAGTTTTTCCCTCTCTGTTTTGTACATGTTGCAGTGTAAGATGTTATGTTCCACATTTTCTTTAACTCCACAGTTCCTACACTTGTCACTGTTACTTTTCCCCATGACATAGAGTAACATTCAATGCTGTGTGATCCAGTCTGAGTCTAGCTATCATGATTTCCTCCATTCCGTTTCTTTCTTTCTAAATATTAATTGTGATTGTCTTTTGAACTTTATGATACTCTTTGCCTTTCTGGTCTTTCTCCCACCTTTTCTGCCAGATCTCAATCCCTTTTTTCTTAATTAGTGCTTACTTCTCCTTTTCCAAGTTGAACTGGTAATGTTATTTCCTTTTGTAATGCAGTTTTTGCTAATTTATCAGCACACTCGTTCCCTTTCACCCCCTCATGTGCAGGCACCCAGCAGAACTGAAGACCTATACCGCCTCTGTGAAGTCTTAACAAGCTATGATTAAGTTCTATGAGTAATTCTTCTCTGACAGTTGTTGTTGACTGTATGTTTTTTAAAATGGATAATGAATATGTGCATATCACCACCCTATCTGGTCTGACCTCCTCAACCCACTGTAATCCTATTATTACAGCCAGCATTTCTGCTATACTGATAATTGATCTGACGCTCTTTTTGAAATCGATATTTTAAAGTCTGGGATATATATACCAACTCCAACACACTCTTCCTTGTTCTTAGCACCATCTGTGTATATTTTGAGGTAATTGTGATAATTATTGACTTAATTGCACCTATACACAACCGTAACGCTTTATATCGTAATCCATCCATTTTTAGTAATGACGTTTTTGCTGCTGCTATATATTATACACCCGTAATCCAGAGTTGTCCTCATAATTTCCCTATAGACGTCAATTAGTGCCTGTTTGTCTGCCCCCCAGTCACATCTTGCCACCGCTCTTAATAGGTTCAAAACTTTTTGAGGATTTTGTTTCCAAATGTTTAATATGGGTTTTCCATGTACATTTACTATCTAACCATAGCCCCAGATATTTAAATTCATTGACCTCATTCATCGGCTTTCCATATGATGTAAGCTTCTCAGTCTCCATCTTGCGTTTATTTGTAAATGTCATGAAGAAAGATGTGCTTGTTGACAGCTTGAAACGCAGTTGTATGACCACTTCTCCACTTTCTTTATAGCTTTGCCTATCTTCTCAAACACATATGGAACATGTCTTCCCCTTATCCATATGTCCCCGTCATCTGCATACAATGCAGATTTGATGCATCCGTCCAACTTAGTCAATATGTCATTTATCATAATGTTAAATAATATCGGGCTGATTGAACTCCCTTGGGGAATACCATTTTCTATATTGAACTCTTTCTAAACCTCTGCCCCTACTTGAACTCTGAATTTCCTGTCTGAGCCATGATCCTGTTACTGTCACTGTTACTGTTACCTGTCACTTAATTTGATGAGTAACCCATCCCTCCACATAGAGTCATAAGCCTTTTCAATGTCAAAATATACTATTGCCATAACCTCTTTCATTTTCAGTGTCTTTACACTGTATTCCCACCTTATTGCTCACTCTAACCAAAGCACCTATTGCGGATCTTCCTTTGCGAAAACCACTCTGAAAATTACTCAGTAACCCTCTTGTGCATTGTGATTTGATTTGAGCACTCCTCTATACTTCCTTCTAATGCTAACAATTGTGCTGACTCCTTACAGCAAAGTCTACATTTCTCCCAGTCTGCTTTACCAAAGCGCCACCTGGTAAATACACTCCCTTCCTGTCTATACGTTTGTGTTGATGATTGTGAAAACTGGGTAATGATCACTCCCTAGGTACACTCTAAGAAAAATCCGTAAAATGATGGCCAATGTGGTGTAAAATTTTACTGTTTAAGTACTGTAATCGACTTTTACATTACTTTTGCCGTTGAAAACAGCGTTGCCAGGTCTGCTTATTATAAGTTTCCCCCAAGATTTTATTTGAAAATAGCAGGTCTACAAGCTCACAACGCGTCGCGTCGCGGCACGTTGTGATCTGCTATTTTCTAATAGTTGCTGTATAGGTTTAAAGTGCTCATGTGGCCCACTTCACTTCTTTTGGGCTTATTTTCTCTAGACCTTGTGGCTTGTTTGTGTCCCTCACAGAATCTGGCAACACTGGTTGCGCATTGCATTGTGGGTGCTTTTGCACGGTAAAAAATATCTGTGGCCGCCATTACAGGAATCCCGCACTGAAAGTGAACCTGAAAGTCTGCTCGGTAGGTTGGTTCATTGTGTTTAATTTGGGAATGGAACCTCATTTCTTAATCAAAAAGGACATTTATGGTAAACATAACATTTGTGTTAATGTTAAATATTTGTTTTATTACGTGTACGTCTGGCAGGTAACTCTCTTCTAACTGGCCCCAGTTAGAATATAGTCCTTAAGCAGTATCCCCCCGTGCAAAAGTTGGCCAGTTCATTGAATTGATAGGTAAAGTTTGTATTTATGGTTAGTTTATTTTCGCAGGTTTGTGTGTTGTTGTTTTATTAGTATCTTTCCAACCTGGCTAACGTTAGCTTCCATTGGCACAGTGTTTTCCCCCCAAACACCGCGGTCAATACAGCTATAATAATATCATATCGACTAATATATATTCGATAGGCTTTGTTGACATTTGAAGGTGTGTGTGTTATGTTGTGGTTACATTTGGATTAAAAGTAGTATTGTAAAAGGCAGCGGGCTAATGTTAGCTTCCATTGGCACAATGTTTTCCCCCCAAACACTGCGGTCAATACAGCTATAATAGTATCATATCGACTAATATATATTCGATAGGCTTTGTTGACATTTGAAGGTGTGTGTGTGTTATGTTGTGGTTACATTTGGATTAAAAGTAGTATTGCAAAAGGCCGCGGGCTAACGTTAGCTTCCCGTTAGCTTCCATTGGTACAGTGTTTTCCGCCCAAACACTGCGGTCAATACAGCTATAATAGTATCATATCGACTAATATATATTCGATAGGCTTCGTTGACATTTGAAGGTGTGTGTGTTATGTTGTGGTTACATCTGGATTAAAAGTAGTATTGCAAAAGGACGCGGGCTAACGTTAGCTTCCCGTTAGCTTCCATTGGCACAGTGTTTTCCCCCCAAACACTGCGGTCAATACAGCTGCCAAAATCTGGACAAACTTAATGATTATTATCCACTTTCTTCTTACCAGAGAGGTGCGAGGTTGCTTATTCCTCTTAAACACATGCCAACATGGAGCTTGTGAAAGATGTGGTTAAGAAAGCCATACCATCGCTCAGTAGTGATAAGATGGATGCACTCATGGCTAGACTGGTGGAATTAGGAGTTCAATGTGAAGATGACCTGATCCTTGTGGATGCCCCGGACATTCAGGACACTCTGCCACTCATTCAGTGCAGAAGACTCGTTAAGGCTTTCCAAGGAGGTAAGTTTTTTTATTTGTAACCCTAATCTGCACAGTACTGAGGGGTGGACAACACCGACAAAATCAAATATCACCATTATGTATTTATGACTATGTAATGTTAACAGTTGGGTAAGTTCAGTTCATTCTTTAAAATCAGGAAAACACAACAGGTATCACAATATGATACCCAAAATCCTATTCAATAATCTCATATGATATATCAATATATTGCCCAACCCTGTATACTGTCTGTACAAATTCACAGACCCTTAAGGGTCCATTTGTACCCCTGGTGGTCTCCAACGGACATTGAAAACCAGTGTATTAATTAATTAGTAGCATCGGTGATGTGGTTAATTTATGGGGTATGTCATCCATAGATTCACAAGCTGCACCACAGTTCAGAAGCCCTGGCCCTGGCCCTACATCTACACCTCTGCCACAGAGTGATGATCTGTCCCCAACACCACCTGAAGCACCACCTGCCCATACCCCATCTGCCCACTCCCCATCCTGTGAGCCATATTCCATACCATGGCACAAAATGCCCTCAAAGCTCATGGATGTGTTGGGTGAAAATAAATGGGTAAAGTCGAAAGAAAGACTACAGATGGTTCGGATCGTTGTTGATGATTACCTCCATAAACACCCTGGAAGACCTGGTAGATCCAAGCTGATGGAAATCGCCAAGAACATTGTAGGACAATATCCTCTGTCTTTCAAACAGACAGAGCCCTTTGGAAATATGCCGTTTGCAAAAGATGGTTGTGGTCCTCTCTTTACCCAGCTAGAAAACAGAGTTGAAAATATTAAGAGAACATCAACCCCAGGAAAGAGGCGAGCAGAGGGTGGAGAGGGTGAAGTTCAGCGGAAGAAAAAGTCAAGAAATTCCGATCGTTATGGATGTGTGGAGTGGGATGTTGCTGTAAAGGGAACTGAGAGTAGAGCAGAACTGCTGTCAAAACGAAATGAATTGAAAAGTGCCTTCAAAACCCATGATCCTCAGGTAGGGCTCCAACCATCCATTATGTTCTTGTGTATGTATGGATTACTTTTTGATTGAGTAATTGAGAGGCTAATATTTGAGTTTGATTTATTTTTGGTATATCAATTCAAATTGGTTTTGTATAACTAACAAAAAATAACTGATCTACAAGTTCACAATGGGACTCGTTGTGCGCTTGTATATCAGCTATTTTCACCCGAAATTGATTTATCTGTATTTATATTGATCATTTGTTTTATTATTGATTGAATTTATTAGTTTGATTAACTGTTGCCTCATATCTTTAGGAGTCATCTGTTTCGAAAACTGATGGCTGAAACATATCCCATCCAGCGTGAAACCATCAACGACGGAACCAATGTAAAGGTCCTAAAGGAAGAGTGGCCATTTCTTTTTGAAGCTGCTCACCTGTTTGATCATGCATCTAGACTCCTTGGCTTTTCGTTACAAAACAAGCTGGCACAGGAGCTTTCCAAAAAAGAACCGGGCATCAACAACTTCCTTGACACCAAAGGGATGAAGATGGGTGAAGGTCCAGTACAGCTGATCTGTGGCATTGTGAGATACTTCAAGGAAAACCCTGATCACCTTTTCTGCAAAAATGAGGTACATTTTATGGATTTTAAACCCCACTTTGCGCTGCTGATAATATCGAAATTGGTAAACCATCTCTCCTGGAAACGAAGATAAAAGGAAATCAGTAAAATCCTTGATTTATTTTCCCGACCAGGAGAAAATCCCTCATATAATTATACACTTCCATCCCGGCAGAGCTCCTCTGTCTTGGAGGACCAAATGCTGTCCCCTAATAGAACAAGGTCTTGTAAGGACAGACTTTCCCCCCCTGACCGAAAAGGATTCTGATCCTAACATTAATCGATTATGTTTGTGTAAACAATATTTTTTTATAACTACTATTAACATTATTGTCTATGGTTGCCTCTGATACAGACGCTGGCAGATGGTCTATTTGCCTGCCTGACTGTGTGTTTGCGTACATTGGAAACATAAAATCAACACATTCATATGTGTATCTTTGTTGTTTTATTTTCCGAAAACAGTACTCCGCAGATGCTGAACTCAGCCTCCCCTGTACCCCATGCATCCTAATCAGAGGTTTGTAGTTGAATCATTTTTGCATCCCAGCAAGCTTGGAGATATGTTCTCCATTTGTTCTTAGGTTTACTGATGAGACGATTTGTTGTGATGAAAAGGTATAGAGTTGGTTGATTTTGTTTTGTAAATGGTGCTCAGAACTATGTTGATTAGGGCCAAAATCTTTAAATTTAAGTACACTTGTATGTAAAGTCTGACAAACTAAATGTAGAATACCTTTTCAAAGTATTTGTTGCTTGTTCTTACCATAACCTGTGTTTGGGCTGAGTATGGAAGATTTGGCACGTGTGTACGTTATTATTTTTTTAAATTACTAATACATATTGTTTTTGTGATCTATGTTTAAGGTGACCATCTATTCCAGATTGCTGTTGATCAGGAAGTTGTGAATGACCACATCACCTCCCCCATTGTGGCCCTGAGCTATGCTTTCTGCTTGTTTTATGTCTGCAACATTGAATATCCAAAGGAGATGTCTCTTACCCTGGAATTCATGCAAAGGTAAGCAGCTCATTGTTTTGAAATGTATAAGCTGGGGTATTCAAATTCTGAGACTGAGGGCTTCCCACCAGACAAAGCATGTAAAAAGGTATCCACTCATCGTCCCTTAGATTACTAGCATAGTTGTGCTCAATTCCAGGATGCTTATGGGATCATGATTATTAAATATAATATATATTATATGTTTTGATCCCATTGACACTCTACAATCGAGCCAAGATATTCATTGCTCTTTGACAGGGGTCTTCAATGTTGTTCAGTCCAAGGACCCCTTAGCTGAGAGAGATGAACCAGGGACCCAAATACTGCCTAAAATTGTATTGCAGATTCAACTTTTTCATAGAGTTCATAGACCTGTTTGACAGCACTATCACCAGTGTTGTGTAAAGTTTGTTTGCTTACACATGATCTTTTCTATTGTTTGTTTCATGTTAATGTGTATTATCAAACATATAATCACTTAAACCCTCAATACTTAATAAATGTTCCTATAACACAGGCAGCACATTTTGCAGCTTCCTGTTGAAGGCCCATGCTCTTTCATATAACTTCAGACTACACCAAGTACATAGAAAAGGTCTGTCCTAAGGCATTTGGCATTTATTAGGCTCTGACACTGGGTGATTGGGAAAACATGTACAATATTCCTAACAACTATCTCTGAGCTATCTCTTTAACCAAAGACACACATTTAGGCTATTCTATGTGAGCTGCTTTTGTGACTAATATAACAAAATCCATACCAGGATTCATGCCCCAATGTTAATACTTGTTGTGTAACGTGTACATTTGCACCGAGTGTCACAGTTACCACTCCACTCAACGTTTGACGCCTGTGCTCTTGTTGCAGATGAGCTTAGTGGTTGTGTCACACTTAAGATTGACTGAAATCTGACAAGTAGACTGCGATATTGAAAGTAGCAAATTTAGATGCAGTTTTAATGCAGTGGTTGTATGTGTGAAATCAAAATTGAGCAACTATGTTATCTATTTTGTGACTAAAATGTATATAGACTGTGTACAATCATAATCGATGCAAATAAATCAACCCTCTTTACCTTGGTTGCCTGTAAAGCTGCTGCAATGAAATCTGGACCTCCGTCTTTGTGCACTGGATCACAACTCGCCTATCGTGATTATGTGAATTGGTCTGCATTATGAGAATACAAACAAACATGATCCACCTGTAGTATGTAGCCAATAACCAAAACCATTGTGGATTTAGTAACTCCTCCTGTCAAATGTTCACCTGTGCATTTAACAAACTATAACACCGCACACTGTCACCTCTAAATTGTATATGTATGTTTAACAAACACACAACTCCACGATAAATGTAGCAAATACCAAGACATTTTACATATAAAATATAGAGGCTGCTACAGTAGGCTGCTGTAGGCTATGTCACAGTGGTGATTATGACAGGAAAAGTCACTAAATACACTATATAGCCTAGTTTGTCAGCACAAAATAATAGTTTTGTTAATTCATATTGTAAAGGTGCATAATGTTTGTATTCTCAAATGCAAACCTATTACCACCACCGAGGAGTGGTGATCCAGAACGGGTTCAGAGGGACCAGAAAGAGGTCCCACTGTCATTGAAACAATCTTCCCGGACAGCACTGTTTACAACAGACTCGCCGGCCATTTTTGACGGCTCATGTAAATTATATTTTTTTTTGTCACAAAATAGACCATTACTCATTGTTCATTAATTTTAGACATACATTTCAGATTAAAAGTTTGTTATCAATCGTCACAACTTCTTTCAGCACTCGTGACTACTAGCGACTACTACTAGCTGTGCTACTCATGCACTGAGTTAACGGTGCCCTGAGATCGTTCATTGCACGTACAGTATATCCACACAAGTCACAGGTGCACGGGTTATGCTGAGATTTCCAGTATAGTATGTTGGTGATGAGCAGACTTTAACAGCACGTTGTCTGAGTTGCTCAGCTTACAGGAGCAAAGTGTTATTGTAGTAGTAGTATTTTGCAACATTAGCTGTAGATGGAAACACACACACGGGCATGGTGGAGAAAACAAATGTATGCTATTTTAGACGGCTCCACTCCTGTAGAGCCACACTACAAGTAGTATCTCAGCTTTGTCTGCATGTTACTCTTTAGTTCAGTTTCATTCATTTAGTTGCATGTGCAGCTAAACATATTTCTGTTTCCTTAGAGTTTTCTTTGGAATGAATCCTGACCGAGGGTCCAAGGCTGAGATGAAGGGGAAGAAACAGCATCACATTCCTCCAAAACTGTCGAAGCTCGTGACTGAGCTGAAGGAATTTGACTGGCACATGTGAGCTTTCCTCAAAGCTCAAAACCGAACTTTTTGGACTGGACTTTTGGACTAAACATACCAACACACACACACTTAAAAAAAAAAAAAGTTTACTTTTTTTTAATTTGTCACTGCATGTTCTCCTACAGGTTGGGGCAGCGCCTGTCAGCGGGGAATGTTGAGTGGGAGGTGTAGGACGGAGTTGCTACATCCTCTTGGAGGGGGCTCCTCCTTCCTCACTGACAGGTGAGCCAGTAGGGTGCAACAGCAGTGGCAAACATTGGGAGGAATTTATAACTACTAATTTGATCTTGAGGCGCACATGTACACACAGCCCGACCTCTAACATCATGGTGTTAAGAAAAAGGTTATTGTTGCTGTTATTTTACATACTTGAATGTATGTTCATGTTAGGGTTTTACAATTGTATGGAAATGTCTTAAAAAAAAAACATTTGTATGGCACTCAGGTAGCGAGGGGTAAAATTATTGCCCACCACCACAGATTCTTTGGGTTCAAATCCCCCATGTTCGGGGGGAGGGAAGTTGGGAGGGTGATATTTGTCACTGCATGTTCTCCTACAGGTTGGGGCAGTGCCTGTCAGCGGGGAATGTTGAGTGGGAGGTGTAGGACGGAGTCGCTACATCCTCCTGGAGGGGGCTCCTCCTTCCTCACTGACAGGTGAGCCAGTAGGGTGCAACAGCAGTGGGAGAAAAGTTCAGTTTTTTCATTTCATCATTAAATGCACTTTATACATTAGCAAAAAGGAAATAAATGCACTTGTATGGAAAAAATGGTATACATTTTGTTCAATTTCTATATATTGTGCTTTATTCAGTTTGCTTGAAAGTGTAATGATTGTTATTTATTTAGTATTAGGATATATATATATTTTTTATCCCAAGATTTAAAAAAAAAGATATTGGGATTAACGGAAGTGTCTGTAAATAGTACATACTAAGGACTGTTAAAATACGGAATTGTCCGTATTAGGATTAACAGAAGTGTCCGTAAATATTACGGACAAAGTCTTGTTAATCTACAGAAATATCCGTTATAAGGTTGACAGAAGTGTCCGTATATGGTACAGACAAAGTCTTGTTAATCTACAGAAATATCCGTTAAAGGGTTGACGGAAGTGTCTGTAGAATAACGGACAATGTCCTGGCAGCAAATTACCAGCACTTTGTCCGTTTTTCAACGGATTTTTTTTTTACAGTGTAGAGTCACTTTTAACTTACCATTCACACGATTTAACTAAACTATCCGTCACCAGTGTGAGGTCCAAACATGATTGTGTGCCCCTGTTCACGTCTATTCTTGTTTTTTGTCCATCATTAAGGCAAAAACAATGATCTTTCCTCTAACATTTGTTCTACAACATCCCCATTACTGTCTGTTTGAATGCTTCCCCATAGGCTGTTGTGAGCATTAAAATCACCACACCATACTTCCCTTCTATGACTCGTCCATGCTATTGTCTGTAAAATTTCAATGTGAAGATTTTTACACGGGTTATAGAAATGTACAAGCTTTATGCTTCCTTCTTTCATTGGGCAGCACATTTCTACTATGACACATTCCTTGTCTTCAAGGGATGGAACTATGCTATTGGGTAGTACATGTGTTTATAGGTCCTGCCCTCTGGCCATACACGCCAGGGATTTTGGGCCCCATGAAAATATATCACATTGGGCCCCACCAACCCTAACCCTAACCCTAACCCTAACCCTAACATGTCACCCATTGAGCATGTTTGGGATGCTCTGGATCGGCGTATACGACAGCGTGTTCCAGTTCCTGCCAATATCCAGCAACTTCGCACAGCCATTGAAGAGGAGTGGACCAACATTCCACAGGCCACAATCAACAACCTGATCAACTCTATGCAAAGGAGATGGGTGACATGTTAGGGTTAGGGTTTAACCCTAGGGTTTTCGGACCCCCCCAGACCCCCCCAATAAAGCAAAACTGCACGTTTCAGAGTGGCCTTTTATTGTGGCCAGCCTAAGGCACACCTGTGCAATAATCATGCTGTCTAATCAGCATCTTGATATGCCACACCTGTGAGGTGGGATGGATTATTTCGGCAAAGGAGAAGTGGTCACTATCACAGATTCTTTCAGATTTGTGAACAATATTTGAGAGAAATGGTTATTTTGTGTGTATAGAAAATGTTTTAGATCTTTGAGTTCATCTCATGAAAAATGGGAGCAAAAACAAAAGTATTGCATTTATATTTTTGTTCAGTGTATATATATATATATATATGAACTTTGTATGTAATACTTTGTAAAGTATAACACAATGCAATTGACCTTTCGCAAAGCCACGCCCCTAAATGCCTGTTGTCCAACCATATTCGATCACGTGCGCGGCTCCCTGTGGAAGTCCGACAAGCTTAGCGTTCAAATTCATTGCGAAAATGGTGAAGCGTTGTGCTTATGGTCTTTGCAAATCGGATAGCAGATATCCCATAAGCTTAGAGGGGGGGGGGGGGGTGATATTTTACCCGTTTCCTAAACCCAAAACCCGAGAGGAGAGATGCCGCCAGTGGATAAAGAAATGCGGCAGGCCCCATGCCCAGCTGAATATGGTGAATATCAACAAACACAAATACGTTTGCTCCAAGGTAAATACGTGCTAACGTAGCTAGCTAGCTAGCAAAGATTACATTCACAAATTAACTAACTAATTTAATTAACTAATTTCACTAACTAACGTTAGCTAAAGTCACACGACTACAGCTGTAAGCTGTGTGCTTCTAGGTCGTTTTGACCATGTATATCACTTGATGCATAATAATGTCTGAACAACTGAGCTCCGTTATTAGTCTACCTGTGGTCAAAGTACAAACAAGAAAGCCAACAGGCAATCATTCATTTATATTTTGCTTTAATCTTTGTAGCATTTTGATAATGGAAAGCCTACTGCCGACTTCCCTAATCCTGCTGCACAAGTGGGCACCCCGACCCCCACAAAGGAACAACAAGGTGGATGCAGAAAGCCACCAAGGAAACGGTAGTTAACTTTAGACAAACTACAACATTTAATGCGTCTTGTGATTGTATTGTTTTATTCCAAAATAACACAAATTATGGTTGTACAGACTCATGAAAACGTTGCAAGAGGCATCCACCTCCAGCACCATTGAAACCCCGGAAGAGACTCTGTGTGTGATTTTCAATGGTGAGTAATGAACCATAGCTTTTTTTCCACATTTCAAGTTGAAGTTTCAAGTTGTTATATACATATATACAATACAGAGTGAATGAGATTCAAGAGGTTTATTTGTCACATACATACCAACTAAATTCCAAACAAAATGACAAAGCAAGTCATTGTAACAAAACAAGTAGCCGAGAACTGTACTGTATAGTTAAGGTGCAAATAGGTATGAATGTAGTGCAAATCTCTTTAATAATAGATACATATAAATTGTCTAAAGTGAGTGATAAGGTGAGTGTTTGTTTAAAGTGAGTGTGTACATGTGGATGTGTGTGCAGTAAGTGTAGATGATGGGTTATTACATAGTGTCATTTACAATTTACGCTGGATTGTAAAAATCAAAGTAAAAAGCATCAAGCTTGCTCTTCATCTGCTCCCATTTTGCTACATTAAAGTATATTCTTTGTAGGTGTTAATCTTCTGCAAAGTGAACATAGAAATCACACCATGACATACCAGTGAGCCCGAGCTGCGCAGCCCTGTTATCTGGTAGTGATAATCGTGACACTCTTTTAGCTTGTAGCTGCCATCTGCCTGCTTTAAGAGGTACAGATGTAGCGATTCATTTCAGACAGTTTGAAACGCGAGGGCCGTGATTGGTACGTGATCTGCCCTCGCTCAAGGGAAAACCTCCAGCTTGACTTGAGACCGCCCCCGTGATAGATAAATGTAATTATAATGAAGCCAGCTGCAATGGATCATTGATCCACCAGGTGGTGTAGTGGGGTTCCACACTGGAGCTCATGTGAAATAAAGTGAGATACAGTATGCTGGATGTACAGCGGAACTTTGTTAAGATCCATATGTCACGGATATACTGTGCTAAATAAGAGACATGTAATCATTTACAAAACATCACCATGTTGTTATTTAACAAAAATAATTTTGTTATTCGAAAAAAAACGAACGGGAGGAAATGCAGCCCGGCTCTCGATTTTTAATCCTAATTTAATCATCATCTTCACCACGATCATTTATGTTTAGGTTCGCCGAATTGACATGAAATCACTGACACATATGAATATACTGTATTCAACTTCATTAAAACGTTATTAACGTGCCTAAACTCAGTAATTCACCAAAAATATGTATATTTTAATGGAGCTTCGTCGGTCGATCAGGATCCCAAAGTGTAGCGGAGGGATCCTCATCTGGATGAAGGGTGTTATTTTCCCCATAAGGAACAAGTCGCTGCAAATTATCCCGCTTATTACATGGCCACATTCTCAACAAAGTAACGACATGACTCCCAATATTAATTTAAATGCTTTTATGGATTTAGAAAATGTTTTTATTGATTTAAAAAATAGTTGTATGTATTGATTTAAATGTACATGCATCCACTAAGAAAAATAGTCCATTGTTACAGTTTTTTAAACAGTCTGAATGAAACGGCAGCTCTCAGCTGTGTATTTACACAACAAATGGCCCATCAACCACAGCTCTCTCCCCCCCTCCCCCCCTGATCTTTCTTCTCCAGCAGCTAAATTAACAGTAGGGTACTCTGAGTGACCATAGACTGTATGTGACAAGCTTACAGTTAGTGACGTAACAACACCATAAAAGCTGGTGGGTTGAAAGCAATACGGGAGGTAAAAATAACTACAATAATTGTGATTTATTTATTGTGGCTTTTATGTTTTTAGGTATAAAATGTTATGTAATTCAGGCTTATAGTTCACCCTTCTCTAAAAGCCTTCAACAATGACAATATTCATTGTAATTTAATAAATCCTTCCAACACACATTGTAAAAGATAGCCTACTGTAAGTTAAGAAATCATTTCAATATGTACATCTTCTGATGTAACAACAATAACATTATAAATAGTAACATAGCTGAACATGGTATTGCACATTTAGCTTTGAGTGTTACTGACCTGAGATGTTTTTATTACATGAATTAAGGTGACTTAGGCCTTTTTAACATACAGGGATGCAAACTCATCAGGTATGAAAAAGGTGACAAGGATCCGAGCCCCCGGCTCCCCCACCCCACGGAATGAAAGAGGATTTTAGCGGTCAGAACTAAAGCAGCAGTGTTAATAATAACAGAAACGCCAAAGAGTCACATCTAATACACAAGTTATTGAGCCGTTTCCGCTCTACATCCTGAACTCCTCCCTTCGATGCAATGCACTTCCGTTTTGGCGGACTGGGTTTGTTTTGCTAGCTAGCTCCGTTGTGCCGACAAAGCACTGATATCGCAGAGACAAAGAGGATATAACAATTACAACATGAAGAAAAGTGGTTCGGGAACTACGTGTGCGGTAGTTGGTTGCAATCACTCGAGAAAGCACCTGAACGAGTGGTTAGATAGAGAGTGCTACGACCACAAACCAGCACCCAGCACCCAGCCATGTTGTTCATTAAATACAGATAAACACAACAAATACTGCATGCATTGTATTTTTAATATTATATATGAATATTTTCATAGTGATGTAATTGTGTGGGCTGCTTTTATATTTTAATTTGTAATACCTGTTAGGATTAAACATGTGATCTTTCTTGTTGAAGCCATTTCTTTAGTTTCCTCTAAACAATTAATTAATTCAGTGTTATTTATGTACAGTATGAGCTTAATATGAATGATGAACTGTGTTAAAAGAAATTGTAGCACTCTAAGGAACATATGAAATGCAATAATGCAATAACAGTGCAATAATGAAATTAAATTACATCAAACTTTATTTTCACTCAAACAGTACAGGCACATATGATATATTGCACAGCATAAAGAGATCATGTAAATTGTGCATTATGTAAACAACAGACAACTGTTGGCTCCTGTGGGCATGACCTAAATAAGGCAGTTTATTTTGGTTTTAAAATGCTGAGATATTTACTGCAGAACTGTAACCTTCCCTCAACAAAATCGTCAACAATTTTCGGGAGCATGTGGGCAAAGTAGAATGTGCGCAGCCTTATGATATGCCCCTGGACAAAGTCTTGGTCGTAGGGTACTTCGATTTCTAGGTGCTCAGTTTTGTTCCAGATCACCAACTTGGAGTGCTGAAGCCCTGTGCAGTGCATCCCAATTTGTACCTGCATATAGTAGCCTTTTGGACCATTGCAGGCAATATGGTAATCTATCCTATTTCCGTTTGCCACAGTTGTGATTTCACAGTTCTTTGTTGCCAAAAATTCTGCAAGTGACTTGTTTCCCAACACAGGTGATTTGATCTCCAACAGAATGTCTTTGTTTATCACTCCATCGGGAGATGCTGCAAGCCACGGATCCTTGTCGCACACCACTAAGCCTTTGGTTTCAATGCTGTTGCCCAGAGTTTCCAAATAGTCCCTTGCAAGTTCCTCCCCCTCCGCTCCTTGACGGGTTGCAGCATTGCCACGGAAGGATGGGTGTAAGTGTTCTGACAAAAACTTGTCGGGCGCCGTGGTTGAGCGAATGGGCACCTTTTTAGCTGTGCTCGCTGTGATGCGCACTCTCCGCGCATCATGCCAGACCTGTTCTTTGCTCTGTGCTTTTGTAACCTTCTCGATCTCCTCAAGCCGGGCTGTGGACATGTTAATGTACTTATCATAGAAGGTTCTGCATTTTACACAAGCCAGTGGTATGTGGTGCTCATCATGGGTTAGGAGATGGAGGTGTGGACATGGTGTTGGCTCGGTGATGGAAGAGGTATCAGCATTAAAGCAGAACTGCAGGAGGCTATTCCCAGGGCAATTGAAAAGTTCTGCCATTGGTGAGGCAAGTGTGTTCTTCCTCCACTCTTCATGAGTCCTAAAGAGTGTCACCTCCTGTGCCGGTTCTGGAGTGGTAGAGGATGGCTGTGAAGTTGGTGGCGGCTGGTAGAGATCCTTCCTGTTGTGTCGTTTGAAGCGCACATACTTCATCTTCCTCTGACCAGCATTTCTTATAGACCCAGCATTCCACTGGTTCTGTCTGTCTGTGCAGGCAAGCCCGGTTTTCCCCTGTCTCACAGCATTTTCTACCTAGAGAGATAGAGTAAAAACAGTGCATAGATATTATAATGGGTTCACTGCAAACATGTCATATGATATAATACATCATGGCATACACACACTTTGCACTCTAGCCAAGTAGCCTATGATGTAGTTCGGATACCAACAACAAAAGACATAGGCCTAGGCTACAATGGTCAAATAATCTAGTTACCTTCCACAGGATCGCAGCTGAGTGGGAACAAGATCTCCCTGGTCCAGCAACACACGTACATCCCGCAGTTTTGACTTCTCCAGCTTCAGTTACCAGCACCCAAGCATTATGCCACGCATTGTTCAAACACTGGCTAGGCTCTACCTTTGCTTTTAGATAAACAAAACGATCATGTTTGTATGACATGACACAACCAACTTTGTTGCTGTGCAAATATTGATATGCCTCGGAGGCCTTCAGACTGTCCATTGCTTTTCCATCTATTGCCATGGATTGAACGAAGTAGGAGCAAATTTTGCTGTACGTTATGCTGGGCCACGTCGTCATGTTATCCTCCCAGTTTTGCACTGAATTCGGGTGGGGGAGAGTAACGCCATCTCCAGTCAAAGAAGTAGAATCGTGTTCCCAAGCTAGTATCACTGTTAGCATCGAAATCGCTGTGTTTACACCAGTGCCCGTCTGACTGTTTACACCGGTTTACACCGACAGACGCTGTGCAAAAGACTTCCGGCGGAAATGAAGTGCATTTGTGTAGGGTTATGGCGCTACCCGTGGTTTGTCGCGTAAACTTGTCTATAGAAATATATAAAAGCGTGTGTCTTTTTATCTTTATAGCCACATGGTGTAAAGTAACTAAGTTCATAAACTCAACAAGTACTATACTTGGGCACAATTTTGAGATACTTGTACTTTATTTAAGTATTTCAATGTTTTGCTACTTTGTTCTTCTACTCCACTACAATTCAGAGGTACATGGTGTACTTTGACTCCACTACATGTATTTAATACCTTTAGTTACTTCACAGATCTGGATTAATTAAGTGAAATATAATCAAGTGTTAAATCAGACTTTAGTTCCACCTGGAGCAAATCCACAAGCTACCCTGCAGTATACAAAGTCATTCAAACTAGCTGCACCTTTACCAGCTTTGAGAACACTTTCATGATCAATCATTATAAAACATATCATATATATTATTCTGAAATGGACCAATCTGCACAATGACTACTTTTACTGTCGCTACTTTCACTATATTTTGATGATAATACTTTTCTACTTTTACTTGAGGAACATTTTGAATGCAGGACTTTTACTGTAACAGAGTATTCCTACACTCTGGGACTATTACTTTTACTCGATTACAAGATCTGAGTACTTCTACTTTTACTCTAGTACAAGATCTGTGTGCTTCTACTTTTACTCAAGTACAAGATTTGAGTACTTCTACTTTTACTCTAGTACAATATCTGTGTGCTTCTACTTTTACTCAAGTACAAGATCTGAGTACTTCTACTTTTACTCAAGTACAAGATCTGAGTACTTCTACTTTTACTCAAGTACAATATATATATACTTATACCACCTCTGTTTATAGCCTATGAAAAAAACTATTAGAAATTGAAGGCTAAAGCTAACGTTAGCAGATAGTGACAATGTATGCTAGCTAGCTAGCTCAATGATTCCTTAAATAATATTGCCACAGAAAAACGTTTCAGTTCACATCACGCTCTGCCGCTCCGACAGGGAGCTCTGCTCTGAACACCTGAACAGCCCGTTCTAACAGCTGTTCACCAGCGGTCCAGTCTGTGCCACAGTGACTCCGGACGCACAGTTAATATTAACGAACGCACCCGTAGGTAATATAGCTGCTGAAGCTAGACCATCATCTCGGAGCAGCAGAGCCTTATTATACATCCATGAGCAGAGCCGACAGGCAGGAAGACTAGAGCACACAGCTCGTACTTCATTATAATATATAAAAAAAGAACACCATGCGTGTCATGATGGCACATAACAGCTCACGGCCGCAGATTACTCCGGGTCCCAGCCCCCCCCATTACCCCAAAAATATTTGTATTGCAGATCTACATGAATCACACAAACGACTTATTTTGGATTCAAAATGGCGAATTTCGCTGAAAGGTGACAAGTTTGCATCACTGAACATAGACAGAGCACAACTGAAACATAACATCTGAGATGTAACAACATATTACACTTTTCGGGGATGCTTGGGATGTGAGGAGTGAGGGACACGGCTTAGAACGGGCGTGTCGCCTGGCAGGACAGGAGAGTGTGTGCACCAGTCTGCCTTGATCTATGAATTCATGTCCGTGACACTCACTGCTGCCCACAGCTGTTTTATAGAAGGAAATTCCTTCACTTCATGAAAGTGTTTTAACCACACACACCTCTACACACACATGACGGATGTTACTTTCCCCATAAGGAACAAGTCGCTGCAAATTATCCCGCTTATTACACGGCCACATTCTCAACAAAGTAACGACATGACTCCCGATATTAATTGAAATGCTTTTATGAATTTAGAAAATGTTTTTATTGATTTAAAAAATAGTTGTATGTATTGATTTAAAAAATAGTTGTATGTATTGATTTAAATTGACATGCATCCGCTAAGAAAAATAGTCCGTTGTTACAGTTTTTTAAACAGTCTGAATGAAACGGCAGCTCTCAGCTGTGTATTTACACAACTAATGGCCCATCAACCACAGCTCTCTCCCCCCCTCCCCCTTTGATCTTTCTTCTCCAGCAGCTAAATTAATGGTAGGTTACTCTGAGTGACAAGCTTACAGTTAGACACAACACTGTAATTGCAAGTGACCCTCAGTTAGTTGACTTTTATGTTCAACTGCTAAATTCGTTCCTGATCAAAAAAAGCAGTAGGGCCTGGCTCATTTCGTGGCATCTGCAGGCAGTGGCAAGTACTTCCGGCATCTGCCACAGAGGCCGCTACTCCGTGGTATCTGTGGCAAGTATATGCCACAGATGTGGTATCTGTGGCAAGTATATGCCACAACTTGCCGTGGCAACTATATGCCACAACCATGCCACAACGGTGCTAGAGCAACGCTGGCGTCTTGTCTGTTGACTGCCGCTTCTACCCCCGGACTGTTTCTGGATGTTTGTTTGTTTTGTCTACGGGTCTCTATGCTGTTTTTCGCCGATCCAAGGCTGCTCTTCACTCCGTTGTGCATCTCTCCAGCTCCGTTTCCATTCATAGGCTCCCTCACTACTGGACTGTATGCTACGTTAGCCATCAAAGCTAACAGCTGGCTCCACTCCGTCACCTTGACTACCCGGTCTGTATGCTACGTTAGCCACCGAAGCTAACAGCTGGCTCCCGTCACAATTGGACTACCTGATTACACCACTGGATTGTTTTTTCCTGGCTCTGGGTGTGTTGATCGCTGCTCTGGACTCGGGTGAGTACGCTGTGTGTTTTGTGATGGTGATTGTGCCAACCTGGACCGACCTGTTGTGCGCCGTACATCAACAACAACAACACTCACTCTGTCTGGCTGCCCAGCCGGCGTTCTTGCGGGGAGCCTCCACTCCCCACCAGCTCGTCTACTGTTGGGTAGCTAGGTCCAGACATGGTGCCGCAGGGACGGTCTGGGGTAACCAACACCACACACATCACTCACTCCAACACCTGGTCCACTGCTGCTTTCACATATCTCACTGCCTACCAACTCCTAGCCAATCAGTTAATAACCACTGCAAATACACTACCTTGGCTACTCTCATCTGCTGCTACCTTTCATCTGCTGCTTGGACTATCTCTCCCGCTGCTTCAGCCTACTACACCACCAACCTCTCGCCCTCTCATCTACACTGCTGCTGACCTCCACAGCCTCAACAACAACCATCGTCTCCCTGCTGCTACTGCCACCGCAGCTAGCGCCGCTGGGATCCTCCGCCGACGCCGCTACATCCACCGGGGCGCTGGCCTCCCCCGCAACCGACACCTCCCTGACGGTTCACCCATCCCCTCACTCTGGACTATCCCCCACCCCCCCGCCATCCCCATCCACCGCACTGCCAACCTCAACAACCTTTGTACCCCCTCCCCTGCTCCACCATCCATCTCCCTCGCACTCCTGAACTGCCGCTCCCTCTCCAACAAATCACCTGTTATACACGAACTGCTACTGGACAATAACATTGATCTGCTTCTCCTCTGTGAAACATGGCAACAGCCCCTGGACTTCTACGCTCTCAACCAAGCCACTCCCTCCAACTACAGTTTCACTGCCAGACCCCGCCTCTCCGGGCGCGGGGGTGGTCTCGCTGTTCTCCACAAACAATCCCTACACATCACTGAACTGAACCTCAACCTCCCACCTATCTCATCCTTTGAACACCTTGCTTTCTCCCTCCCCAACTCTATCACTACTGTTCTAATCTACCGTCCCCCGAAGCCACACCCCTCTTTCCTCTCTGAACTGTCTGAACTACTCACCATTGCATCCTCTCTATCTTCCCACCTCCTACTTACCGGCGACTTCAACATCCACATGGATCAGCCCAATGCCCCCCTGACATCTGACTTCCTCTCCCTCCTTGACTGCTTCCACCTCACCCAACACATTGACTTCCCCACCCATACCAAAGGCCACATTCTGGACTTAGTCTGCTCCTCCTTTCTACCATTATCTAACCCCCAGCCCCTCCCCTTCCCACTCTCTGATCATCTCTGCATCCTCTTCTCCGCCCCTCTACCCTCCCCCCACAACCCCAAAAAACGCACCATCTCCTACCGCAACATCAAGGCAGTCAACCCCCTCACGCTCTCCCAGCTCATATCCTCTGCCTTCCCGCCCGACTCTGCCCCCTCTTCCCCTGACGACTATGCCACCACACTCAACTCAATTCTCTCTGACTCCCTCGACTCTCTGGCCCCCTGGAAAACCTCCTCTGTTTCATTCACCAATCCCGCCCCCTGGTACACCCCGGAACTCCGTACCATGAAACAGACCGGCCGTCAACTTGAAAGATTGTTCAAATGAACCCACCTCACCGTCCACGCCGAAGCCTATAAAGTTCACATCTCCTCCTACCGTGATGCTCTCCAAGCCGCCAAATCTGCCCACTTCTCCACCCTCATCGACAGCACCAACCGGAACCCCCGCATCCTGTTTTCCACCATCAATAAATTGCTCCAGCCACCTGACATCAATCCACCCTCCTCCCCTGACCTATGCAACTCCTTCCTCCTCGCCTTCAACAACAAAGTTTCACAAATCAACAGCTCCCTAACTGCCATGACCACTATCTCCTCCAACCCCCACGCCCCCCCTCCTCTCCCAGTCCACCCGCCCTTCCCTCCCCTCACTGCCTTCTCTCCTGTTGACTCCTCCCACATCCTAGCCATCATCACCTCATCCAAAACAACCACCTGCTTTCTTGACCCCCTCCCTACGACCCTAACTAAGGCCTGCCTCCCTGTCCTCATCCCCCACCTCACCACCCTCTTCAACCAATCTCTATCCCTTGGTCTTGTTCCCTCCATCTACAAACTTGCCTCCATCACCCCCATCCTCAAAAAGCCCACCCTTGACCCAGCCAACCTCTCCAACTACCGCCCCATCTCCAACCTGCCATTCCTCTCCAAAACACTGGAGCGTATTGTCGCCACCCAGCTCCACACCCACCTCCAGTCCAACAACCTCTATGAACCCCTCCAGTCTGGTTTTCGCCCACTCCACAGCACTGAAACAGCCCTGGTCAAAGTAATCAACGATCTCCTCTCCTCTGCAGACTCCGGTGCCCTCAACATCCTGCTACTACTAGACCTCAGCGCAGCCTTTGACACTGTGAATCACTCAATCCTCCTACAAAGGCTGCGCCAACAGGGTGTTGAGGGCTCCGCTCTCGACTGGCTCACCTCCTACCTCACCGACAGGCAACAATTCATCTCCCTCTCTGGCCACACATCCGCCCTCTCCCCAGTCACACAGGGGGTCCCCCAGGGCTCAGTCCTCGGCCCCCTCCTCTTCATCTGCTATCTTTTCCCCCTTGGTCACATTATTCGCAACCTCAACCTTGATTTCCACTGTTACGCCGATGACACCCAGATCTACATCACCACCAAATCCCCTCACAACCCTCCCCTCACCCATATCGAAACCTGCATCTCTTCAATAAAAACATGGCTGACTCACAATTTCCTTAAACTCAACAGTGATAAAACAGAGCTACTCATCATAGGCACCAGATCAACCCTCAATAAAACAGGACCCATTTCACTCACCATTGAGAATTCGACCATCACCCCCTCCCCCCTGGCACGCAATCTTGGCGTTATCCTGGACCCCACCCTCTCCTTTGACCCCCATGTCAGCTCCATCATCAAGATCTCCTACTTCCACCTCCGCCGCATTGCCAAAATCAAACACTACCTCCCCCCCCGTGCTGCTGAATCCCTCATCCATGCCTTCATCACCTCCCGCCTCGACTATTGCAACGCCCTCCTCACTGGCATCTCCTCCCATTCCCTCCATAGACTCCAAATGGTACAAAACTCTGCTGCCCGCCTCCTCACCCACACCCGGACCCGTGAACACATCACTCCCGTTCTCCGCTCTCTTCACTGGCTCCCCATCAAACAACGCATCATCTGCAAAACACTCCTCCTCACCTATAAAGCCCTTCACCACCTAGCCCCCCCTACCTCTCTGACCTCCTCATCCCCTACAACCCCCCCCGAGCCCTCCGATCCTCCTCCACTCTCTCCCTCACAGTACCACCATCAAGACTCAAAACATTTGGCAACAGAGCATTCTCCAGATCAGCACCCCGCCTCTGGAACTCCCTCCCCCAATCTGTCCGCCACTCTCCCACACTGTCTACCTTCAAAACCCAGCTGAAAACATACCTCTTCTCCCAAGCCTTCAACTTACCCTACCCCCCAACCCACTAACTTCACTCACACCCCACGCTGTATCTCTTATTCACCCCACGCTGCATCTCTTATTCATACATTCATCAACTTTTTCTTTCCTCTTTTCCATTATGTTGTCTTTTGCTCGTTGTCCTATGCTTGCTCCCCCCCTGTGTTGTCCTTTGCCTGTTCATGTAATGTTCATGTTCAATTTTCTTGTCCAATATGTTGTCTTCTGCCTGTTCACCCCCTTTCTGTACTTTTAATTTTTTTTGTAAGCGACTTTGGGTTATTGAAAAGCGCTATATAAATAAAAGTTATTATTATTATTATTATTAACTTGCCGTGGCAAGTATATGCCACAACTTGCCGTGGCAAGTAAATGCCACAAGTTAAGAGTTAAGAGAAGGTTTACGGTAGCTGCCACTCGCCTTCCGTGGCAAATGCTGATATTTAAACCCGTTTTATCGCGTAAAATGTCGCTGTTTTGGCATGACTTTATCGGACTGATCTGTACACAAGACTGATGATCTGTTACTGATGGTCCGATCTCTATTTTTCAAAAAGATTAAACATTATATGTTCTATAGATTTTACTTGGAGAACGTGGTTTGTTAAAATAAATAAACGTGCTATTTTTATGATAATACTCAAGATATATTATTAGTAAGTTGACATAAAGATCTAACATTGTTGACCAGAGGTGGGAAATAGGCTAACTTGTATACTCAAGTAGCCTACTTTACTTGTGATTTAGAAATAGCCTACTTGTGCTATAAGGATAAGGACAACCAAGCGCAAAGCCTACAAGCACTGAAAAGCTGGCAAGGGGAGACGGATGAGCATGACTCAGCGTTCTGTCAAGAACTCGAACAATATAAATTGTTCGCCAGTTTCAAAACGCAATAAAAGGGTGGATAAAAAAGCATGCATTGTGTCTCGATTTTTAATATACTGTCATGATTGTCTTAACGGAATAACATGGTTTGTTTAGATTCACTGATATCAATATCTAATAACAATAATCTGAAGCATTTAAATAAAAATGTTCAACCAGAATTAAAATATTAAACAACAAAACAGATACAATGACATTAATCTGTTTATTAACAACGAAAATAATACAAATTAAGTACATATGCCTGGATTTAAAATAACATATTTATACATGTGTACAATCAAATATAACTGTCCTTTGCCTCATTTATAAAATATAAATCTTAGCATCTCACTAGCAGTGGCAAATGCAATCAGTTACAGCTGCCCTAAGTCTGTAGCCAAGTCTAATAACACCATTGTACACGTTGCTGTGTCAATACAGATATTTATTTTTTAATTGTTTGTCTTTACTAGTAACAATACACCTGGTTATCGTAGCAAGCAGTGGAAACTCCCCTCAAGAAGCGACAATTGCCAAGGGCTTGCGTTGCAACGCTCACTTGCCAATATTTCTTTTTTTATTACAATATAGGCCTATGTTTAGCCTACTATCATAGATATAGCACGTTTGTTTATTTTAGCAAACCAAGTAGGCTATTCCAAGTAAAATTGAATATAAATGATAATTTATTATCTTTTTGAAAAATAGAGATCGCACATCAGTCCTGTGATAGTCCAGCGACATTTTACACGATAAATACGAGTTTAAATATCAGCATTTGCCACGGAAGGCGAGTGGCAGCTACCGTAAAACTTCTCTTAACTCTGGCATCTTGTGGCAACTCCCATTCAGCATGCGCAAATGCCACGGCAAGTTGTGGCATATACTTGCCACGGCAAGTTGTGGCATATGCTTGCCACGGCAAGTTGTGGCATCTGTGGCATTTACTTGCCACGGCAAGTTGTGGCATATACTTGCCACGGCAAGTTGTGGCATCTGTGGCATATACTTGCCACAGATGCCACAGAGTAGGGGCCTCTGTGGGAGATGCCACAAATGCCAAGGCACATGCCACGGCGAGTAGTGGCAACACTCATTGTGTTCTAGTATGATAAATAAAATAATATTGTACCTTTAAAACCAATGCATTCGTTCATTTGACACGTTGGTGGTTTTAGGTAGGCTATACAGCGACCCCTGGCGGTTCTAGTGTGAAGTAAAAGTAGAAGTAGCCAACCTAAATGTTGGAATACTCTGTTACAAGTAAAAGTCATGCATTAAAATGTTACTCAAGTAAAAGCGCAAAATGATTAGCATAACAATATACTTAAAGTGCATATTACATGTTTTCATTATAATGATTGATCATGAAAGTGTTCTCAAAGCTGGTAAAGGTGCAGCTAGTTTTAATGACTTTGTATACTGAAGTAGGGTATCTTGTGAATTTACTCCAGGAGAAACTATAAAGTCTGATTTAAGACTTGATTATATGTATCATCATTAATCAGAATCTGTAGTAAGTAACTAAAGGTAGCGTATTAAAGAAATGTAGGGGAGTAGGCTACAATTACACAATTTACCTCTGAATTGTAGTGGGGTAAGTAGCCTACTACGTAACATACCATTTACATACTCAACTAAAGTACAAGTAGGCTATTTCTAAATCACAAGTACAGTACTTGAGTATACAAGTTAGCCTATTTCCCACCTCTGGTCAACAATGTTAGATCTTTATGTCAACTTACTAATAATATATCTTGAGTATTATCATAAAAATAGCACGTTTATTTATTTTAACAAACCACGTTCTCCAAGTAAAATCTATAGCACATATAATGTTTAATCTTTTTGAAAAATATGATCGGACCATCAGTAACAGATCATCAGTCTTGTGTACAGATCAGTCCGATAAAGTCATGCCAAAACAGCGACATTTTACGCGATAAATACGGGTTTAAATATCAGCATTTGCCACGGAAGGCGAGTGGCAGCTACCGTAAACCTTCTCTTAACTCTTAACTTGTGGCATTTACTTGCCACGGCAAGTTGTGGCATATACTTGCCACGGCAAGTTGTGGCATATATAAGTTGTGGCATATACTTGCCACGGCAAGTTGTGGCATGGTTGTGGCATATACTTGCCACGGCAAGTTGTGGCATCTGTGGCATATACTTGCCACAGATACCACATCTGTGGCATATACTTGCCACATATACCACGGAGTAGCGGCCTCCGTGGCAGATGCCGGAAGTACTTGCCACTGCCCGCAGATGCCACGAAATGCGCTTGCTGTTTCTCAAAAAAAGGGCTTCTACTGTACCTAATTACCTTAACACTAGAACCGCCAGAGGTTTTTGTATAGGCCTACCTAAACCCGTCAAATCCCGCTATTAGAATGCAATTTTTAACAACATAGGGTGCTACATAACACACTTTCAGGAAAAGTCACGGACTGGGAGACTTTAATATTTTATTGAAAAAAAGTTACATTGCACACACACAACACACATCACACAAATTGACCCGATTGGCAGTTCTAGTATTAAATAAACTCACTAATGAATGAAACCAGTTCAATACGCATTATTCTTATTCTTATCATTCTTTATGAGCGCAGAAATAGTCTTAAAATCAGATCTGTTTTTTAAATGAAATCTGACGGCAGGCAGTTAGCTCTGATCACCTATGATAAATGCGCCGCACCTAATCGCTGGCCATTCAGCCACAGACACTGTTCGAAATGGGGGGGAGCTAGGGGGAGCTTGGCTCCCCCGAAGAGGGAGGGAGCTCCCCTGAAGGCTGACTTTGAGATAAATAGGGGGAGCCCAAAACAATCGTGCATATTTGTGTCACACAGATTAGAAATGTTGAGTTTCTGTAAATAACAGTTCTTGAAATAAATAATAGTTATTGTTCATTACAGTTTCTGAATATTTGTTTTATATTTGTGAATATGTCTGGGTGTTGCCATCTGTACGTGGCGGCGCTGCATTCTTACTTACGTTGCTATGGTTATGGCGGTGATGCCGGCGCGGTATTTGAAATGTTCATATTGATATTTTTTTAACTCTGGCTGTGTAATAAAAAAATATGGCAAAACGAAAACAGCGAAGCGTCACAGCTTTTGGATTCACAAGCAAAGAAGCGAAGGAGTCTAAAAATGACAACATGAACGGAAAACAACTTTTAGTTGGCCGGCTGTAAGCGGCGTTAGGGTCGAGTTTGACAGCTCCAAACCGAGGGAAAGGCCTGCCGATGCGGAGCCTGAAGAGGCTTCAACAACGGCCACATCCGCCGGCATAGTGACACCGTCTGTATTAGTAGAAGAGTGTTTTTATAGCAATTGATCGCATCCGCGCTGCTGCGCCAGTCAACAGAGCGTGCGTGTGACATATTTAGTAGCAGGATGTGCTCTGAAAAATAGGGCTCCCCGAAAGCAAATGGGTAATTCGAAAACTGACAGAGCTCCCTCTATCCAAATCAAACTGTAGACGGTGTGAAAGCACCTATTGTTTTAAATAATGGTCGGAATGTGATCTGTGAGCCTTTTGAATTACCGTGGGACAGCACATTTTAAACTAAAATGTTCAGTCAATAAAGTAACAACTTATCTTATCTTAATAATATCTTCATATTAATAATAAATCATACAGTATGTGTCCGAAAGGGAGCAGGAGGAAGCAAACACAATAATATACTGCATATTAAAGCAAACGACTGTAAAGGTTAAAGTATGAGCATAACAAATAAAGAAGTGTAATGTAAACATTTACATTATGATTATTTAATATATAAAGACTATATATTATTGAATTACAAGATTAGATATACTTTAGTTGATCTAAAATATTGATGTGTTCAAATGCTCTTCAAAACACAACTGAAAGTCCATGAAACTTGTCTTTCTGTATTTGTGAATGAAGCGCCATCTCCTGGTTAAAACCTGAAATTGAAAATCTGGCAACGTCCTCTTGGAAAATAGTGGGAGGGCTTAACATTCCTCTATACTGGTATTTGGCAGGTAGTAGGCAGGAAGCTGTAAGCTGGAGTCCGAAATTCAGTGCTACATCTGTAAGCACACTCAGTGAAGCTTTCCTTGGATGGACACTTAATTTCTAAAAGCCCATAGCTTGGACTCTCACTCTCTCCTATTTCTAAGACCTTACGGTCAGGTGATGTACCGAGGTGTGGTGCCTGCGGATTCACAACAAAACCACATGGATACACTTGGTTTCCTGTTAGCTTTGTGTCTTGTGTTGCTGCTATGGGCTCTATTTCTGTACCCCTTTTCATGGCCTTGGTTTGTACTGATCCTTTATACTTGAGGGTTACAGCAAGTGTGTCATGGTCTGCTCTCCTGGAGCAGATTCTTTTAAAAGTGCTTGATGTTAAGCGATCAGATCTTGCATTAAACCACAGGTTGTTTGTGTTTTGTTGTCTGGTGTCACATTCTAGGGCTATAGATTCAGGTAGGGAAATGGTCGCTCTGTTGTAACTACGCGTACCATTTTCGTCCAGGACTGTGCATAAACTTGTCGGTTGGGATGGTAGAGGAAAGCTGGGGAAGTCATCTGGTTGACAGACAGGCGGCGCTTCAGCATCAGCAGAAGGGGCTCCCTTGTTTAATAGGGGAAGCTGTAAAAAAGAAAAGATAGGATCCAAATGCTATCATTAACATGTAAATATGTGTCTTTCCAGAGACTGTGGAGCCACCCCTCCTTTCTGAACAAGGTCAACTGGAAGGGGGACCAGAAGAGGAGCAGTCCACAGCAAAAGAGAAGAAATTAGAATTAGAAAATGATAACCTGAAAGTGATACTGGCTTTAAAGGTGTCAAGGGGAGAACACTGAGGCATGAACTCAATTGCACGACTCAAAACTCAGACTCAGATAGCGTTTCAAAATAAAGACTTTACTGGAATTTGCACAGTAATAAAACAAGGAAAACAAAACCACTCTTTCGAGGAAAACTATAATGCGATCTATAGCATAGGTCCGTGAAAGGTCCGTGAAAAGGTCCGTGAGGTAAGCCGATACGTGGTCTTCGTGAGACAACGAACTGACAATTAACAGGAGGGAGCTGACACAATATATACACAGGTAAAGGGGACACAGTTGGAAACAATCAGGGCGGGGAAAATAATCAAGGACGCAGGAGACAGAAAAGGGGCGGGGAGCGTGGAGGCCTGAAATGAGAGGAAGAAATAATTAAGGGTATAGACATAAAGCACAAGACAAAGGGACATGACAACTCTAACATAAAGAATAAACTTTCACAATAAGTTTCTTGGACATGACAGTACCCCCCCTTCTAGGGACGGCTCCTGACGGCCCAGGCTCCTCTGAGTTGAGGCGGTCAAAATCCTCAATGAGGCTTTTGTCCACGATGAAGCGGGAAGGAATCCATTGCCGCTCCTCAGGACCATAACCCTTCCAGTCAACCAGTAACTGTCGCCCTCTACCCCTTTTCCGACTAGCCAATAGTGACTTGACCGTGTAAACCGGACCTCCATCGATCATCCGGGGGGGCGGGGGGGGTTTGACGGTGGGAACCATAGCGCTCTCCTTCAATGGTTTTAATTTCCCTACATGGAAGGTGGGATGTACCTTCATGGCCCTGGGAAGCCGTAGTCTCACTGAGACTGGGTTTATGACCTTGGTGATGGGAAAAGGACCCACAAACCGGGGAGCCAGTTTTCGGGAGAGTACGTGGAGGGGAAGGTCTCGTGTAGAGAGCCAGACTTTTTGGCCTGGCTGGTATACAGGGGCTGGTCGGCGTTTTCGGTCTGCTGCTCTCTTAACCAGTTGTGAATTCCTGCAGAGTATCTTCCTAGCCGCAGCCCACACGCGCCGACAACGCCTGACCAGAGCGTGGGCAGACGGGACCGTGACCTCCCTCTCCGTGGCTGGGAACAGTGGCGGCTGGTAGCCATAAACACAGTGAAACGGGGACAGGCCCGTGGCAGAAGTAGGGAGGATGTTGTGTGCATACTCAACCCAGGTGAGGTGCTCGCTCCAGGAGGATGGATTCTGGGACACCAGGCAGCGCAGGCAGGTCTCCAGTTCTTGATTTAGGCGCTCTGTCTGGCCGTTAGACTCCGGATGATATCCAGACGAGAGACTGACCGTGGCACCGATGAGGCTGCAGAACTCCTTCCAGAAGCGTGACACAAACTGGGGGCCCCGGTCGGAGACAATATCCTTAGGGAAACCATGAAGCCTAAACACATTCTGCATCATGACCTCCGCCGTTTCCTTAGCTGAGGGCATCTTTGGCAGAGCAATGAAATGTGTCATTTTGGAAAATCTGTCCACTACCGTGAGAACTGTGGTTTTACCTCTAGAGAGGGGCAGGCCAGTGACGAAGTCCATGGAGATCTCTGACCAGGGCCTGTTGGGAATAGGGAGTGGTTGTAATAACCCTATTCGCGACCTGGAAGAGGTCTTGTTTCAAGCGCAGATAGGGCACGCCTCCACATACTCCTTCACCTCCTTCTCCATGGATGTCCACCAGAAACGTTGTTTAACAATGAACATAGTTCTCTTGACTCCGGGGTGGCAGGTGAGCAGCGAAGTGTGAGCCCAGTGGATCACCTGTGGTCGCTCGGCCTCCTGAACAAAAATCCGGTTAGGCGGGCAACCCCTTGGTGCAGGAGCTCCAGCATTGGCACGTATTACCTCCTTTTCTACTGGCCAAGTCAGCGCTCCTACCACCCGGTTCAATGGGATGATGGGTTCCGGCTCCTTGGCTGCAGGCACAGGGTCAAACAGACGGGACAGAGCGTCAGGCTTGACATTCTGAGACCCCGGCCTGTAGGAAAGAACAAAGTCAAAACGGTTGAAAAACAAGGTCCACCTAGCCTGGCGGGAGTTCAGTCTTTTGGCCTTTCTGATGTACTCCAGGTTCTTGTGATCGGTCCAGACCACAAAAGGATGCTCGGCTCCCTCCAACCAATGCCTCCACTCTTCCAACGCTAACTTCACGGCCAGCAACTCACGGTTTCCCACGTCATAATTTCTCTCTGCCGGGGAGAGCTTCCTGGACAGGAAGGCGCAGGGGTGAAGTTTGTTGTCCTTCTGTTGTTGCTGGGAGAGGACCGCTCCCACCCCCTCGTTGGAGGCATCCACTTCCACCACGAACTGGCGAGTGGGATCCGGCATGGTAAGTATGGGGGCAGTGGTGAACATCTTTTTCAGCCGAGAAAAAGCCTCCTCAGCCTGAGGAGACCACACAAAAGGCACCTGAGGGGACGTGAGGACATGAAGAGGGGCTGCAATAGCGCTGAAGCTCCGCACAAAACGTCTGTAAAAATTAACAAAGCCTAAAAACTGCTGCACTTTTTTGCGAGAGTCAGGGGTAGGCCAACAGGCTACTGCGCTAACCTTCTCTGGGTCCATCATAACCTGACCTGGGGAAATGATGAAGCCCAAAAAAGTGACTGTTTCCACATGAAATTCACACTTTTCAGCTTTGACAAACAACTTATTTTGGAGCAGTTTCTGTAGAACCAGGCGGACATGTTGTTTGTGGGTGTGAAGGTCAGGGGAGTAGATCAGAATGTCGTCCAGATAAACAAAAACGAAACGGTTCAGAAACTCCCTCAACACGTCGTTGATCATAGCCTGGAAGACTGCAGGAGCGTTTGACAATCCAAACGGCATGACCAGGTATTCATAATGTCCTGAAGGGGTGTTAAAACCCGTCTTCCATTCATCGCCCTCCCTGATCCTGACCAAATGATAGGCGTTCCGCAGGTCTAATTTGGTGAAAACCTTGGCTTCCTGAAGCTGCTCGAAAGCGGACGAGATGAGAGGGAGGGGGTACCGGTTTTTAACCGTAATGTCATTGAGAGGTGAGTAGTCGATACAGGGCCTAAGAGACCCATCCTTTTTGCCCACGAAAAAAAACCCTGCCCCTGCTGGGGATGAGGAATGACGAATAAGCCCTGTCTTGAGGGAGGCATCAATATAGTCCTTCATGGCCTCTTTCTCAGGTCCTGAAATTGCATAAAGTCGACCCTTAGGAATGGGAGACCCGGCAATCAAGTCAATAGCACAGTCATAGGAGCGGTGAGGAGGAAGAGCCAGAGCTTTGGACTTACTAAAAACTTCACTAAGGTCGTGGTAGCAGGAAGGAACTGAAAGTACATCCGGAAGATATATTTTTGGGACTGTATCCTGCCTAACACTCCCAGTGTTACATCCCCTGTCAATCTCTGCTCCCTGCTTAAAACAGAGATCAATGCAATTCTTTCCCCACCCCTCCACCCTCCCAGATTGCCAATCTATGTGAGGGTTATGAAGTTTCAACCAGGGAAACCCCAAAATGAGTGGATGTTGGGCTGAGTTAAATAAGTGAAAAGACATTGTCTCATGGTGGTTATCATTACATCTTACTTCTAAAGGCTCCGTTTGGTGAGTCACTTTAAACAACAGCCGCCCATCGAGAGCACTCGCTTCAAGAGGCTGGGGTAGAGGTTTAGTTTTTATGTCCCATTTTTTAACTAAACCCCAATCCATAAGACTTTCGTCCGCCCCTGAGTCAATGAGAACACCATGAGTAACCACATTGTCTCTGATTTTTACCTGGATCCGGGTCAGGGTGCGAGGAGGAAAGTCAGAGGAAGAGATCCGGCTCACCAACGTACTCCTCTTCATTGGTGAGCCTCCTCTTTTACCGGACAAGCCGCTTGTGGGTGTCCGCGCTGCCCGCAGTAGAAACACAGACCTTCCTTGAATCGACGCTGACGTTCTGCCAGCGACAGCTTGGCGCGGCCCAACTGCATTGGCTCCTCCACGGAGCCAGGGGGCGCTGTTGTCCGGAACGCAGGTGGTGAGGGGTGACGGGGCCTCCAAGAAGAAGTAATATCCAGCGGCGAGCGTCTCCTCTGGAGAGGTGGATCAACCGCATCCTTGGATTTATTCCTTCTCCTCTCCGTCAAACGATTGTCTATACGTACAGCCATGGATATGACAGAGTCCAAATCAGCGGGCAGATCGAGAGGCGCCAGCTGGTCTTGTAAAGAATCCGAGAGACCGCTGACGAAAGCGTCAAACAATGCAGCGGAGTTCCAGCCGCTGTCGGCTGCCTTAGTCCGGAACTCGATGGCGTAGTCAGCCACACTCCGCTGATGTTGTCGCAGCTTGATCAGAGCCCGAGCTGCTTCCCTGCCCGGCGTGGTTTGATCGAAGGTCTTCCTCATAGTGTCTATGAAGTTTTCCAGAGACCCGCAGATAGGCGAGCCTCGGGACCATTCTGCCGTGGCCCACGCTGCTGCTCGGCCGGAGAGATGAGAGATCATAAAAGCCACTTTGGAAATGTCCGTGGGAAAAGCAGCCGGTTGGTGGTGATAGTGTAACTCACACTGCACGATGAACGGCCGGCAGCCTTCTGAGTCCCCGGAGTACCTTTCGGGTGGAGCCAGACGCATGGAAGCCCTGTGCGGCTCAGTAACCCGGTTGGGATCGAATCCGGTCACCGCTGGAACCGGAGGAGTCGTAGGAGGAGAAACAGCCTGCAGGTGAGTGAGCACACGCTGAACCTCTGCTGCCAGTAGATTAACTTGGGTCGTCAACGATGTTTGTAGTTCCCCCTGGCTGCTGGTTAGATCCTGCACTCCCTGCTGCATGGTGGCCATACGCTCCTCTTGTTGCCCAAGACGTTGGCCCTGAGAACGGATAGCGTTCTTAATCTGATCTGAGTCGGCTGAGTTCATTTTGATGGTCAGTTCGTACTGTCAAGGGGAGAACACTGAGGCATGAACTCAATTGCACGACTCAAAACTCAGACTCAGATAGCGTTTCAAAATAAAGACTTTACTGGAATTTGCACAGTAATAAAACAAGGAAAACAAAACCACTCTTTCGAGGAAAACTATAATGCGATCTATAGCATAGGTCCGTGAAAGGTCCGTGAAAAGGTCCGTGAGGTAAGCCGATACGTGGTCTTCGTGAGACAACGAACTGACAATTAACAGGAGGGAGCTGACACAATATATACACAGGTAAAGGGGACACAGTTGGAAACAATCAGGGCGGGGAAAATAATCAAGGACGCAGGAGACAGAAAAGGGGCGGGGAGCGTGGAGGCCTGAAATGAGAGGAAGAAATAATTAAGGGTATAGACATAAAGCACAAGACAAAGGGACATGACAACTCTAACATAAAGAATAAACTTTCACAATAAGTTTCTTGGACATGACAAAAGGAAACAGAGGTAGAAAGGCTGAAAGCAGACATTGGCACACTTAGAAAAGGAACTCTCACACCCGAACTCCTCCAAAACAGTGCCATCCCCCAAATGTTTGCATATAGTACTGGGTTCACATATGATCGATTCAACCACCTGTGCACAATATTTGGCATTCCAAATGATCCATGTGCCACTCAAATAAATGTCCCCTTAAAATACCAGCGGAATGATTGGCAAGTTGTTGAGATGCCCCTGCGTAGCCAGCTGTTATTTGTTTTAATGAAACTACGCAACAATGAAGACTTGAAAAACCTTGCCTTTAGATTCAGCATAACCGTGCAAAGTGCAAGTAATCTTTTCAACTCCTGGATTCATTATATGTTCGACGTATTGGGTGCAATACCAATTTGGCCTCACAGAGATGTCATTATGGAAAATATACCAGACACCTACAAAACGGATTATCCATCAACATTTGCAATATTGGATTGCACTGAACTAAAAATGGAACGGCCTACCTCACTGGTGTTGCAAAGTCAGAGCTATTCGAGTTACAAAAGCACAAACACTCTGAAATCGTTAGTTACCTGTGACACCCGTGGTGCTGTGATCTTCTCTTCTGCACTTTTCACAGGCTCTATGTCTGACAAGGAGATAGTCAGAGAGAGTGGTCTCATCCCACTACTGGAGAAACAGATAGAAATTGGCTATCTGCAAAGAGGTGATGGCCTAATGGCCGATAAGGGCTTTTTGATAGAGGACAATATCAAGTTTGTCGGACTGCAGTTAAACCTGCCACCCTTTGCGAGGTCTAAGAAGCAAATGCCATCTGGAGATGTGCTCACAACTAAGCGCATCGAAAAGCACCGTGTTCATGTTGAGAGGGCCATCGCTAAGATAAAGAAATTAAAAATGGTGTCAGACCGAATTCCCAATACTAGGTTGGGGAATATAAGTCAGATCTGGTATTTAGTGAGCATGCTCTCAAACTTCCAGCCACACATTCTCAAACAGTGAGGGCACCGGACTCTATAAATCCTTGTATATCTTCCTGTACATTTTACTGTATATTTTAGAATGTATGTACATCAAAGTGACTAGTAACTGCAGGGTACAGATAAATGTAATGGGTTAAAAAGTACAATATTTCCTTTGAAATGTAGTACAAGTAAGTTCTCTAAAAATGGAAATACTCAAGTAAAGTACAACATTGCATCTATTGAACAAAGCTACAGATAGATGTTATCAAATGTTTGGCTTGGTGACATTTGTGTTTAGCGGGACATGTTTAATATGACAGTCATTAATATGCTGTAAGTGTAATCCAGTTTTTTTTTTATAGTACTTCTATTCTGTATTTAATTTGTTTACTACCAAAATGTAATAAAGTACTTCTATTCTTTATTCAACTTATGTCAAACTGTCTAATTTGCATCATCAATATAACCAATAGGGCATACAGACCCTCACACTTGTTTACACTGTTGATTTCTCTCATATTGTTAGATTCAAATGCCTATATTTATATATTTCTACTATTAACCTCTTACTAGTTATGCTGTAGTTGTCATACTGTCTCTATTTATATAATACAGCTCTGTACACATACATCTGATTAACACTACACTATTAATTTGTATATTTTGTACCCAGTTTAACCACCTGTACATTGTACAGGTGGTTAAACTGGGTACAAATAAATAAAGAGGAAAAGAGGACCTTATGGACGGTGACGGCTGTACTCCATCTCAGCAGGAGGTCAAATCTTTCCTTGGGATGGCACTGTACTACCAGCATTTCAGTCCTGGCTGCTCTTCCATCGCCAAACCGCTGTACACTTTGACCGCAGGGACGAAGAGGAGTGTAAAAAATTCCCCTGGTCGGCGGAGAGCCGGTACCTTCCGGAAATTGACTCCTCAGGATTGGACTCCTGTCTGTGAGAAAGCGTTTGAAGATCTAAAGAGTGCGCTCCTCAATAGTGTAGTGCTGACTCACCCAGACTTTGATAGGCCTTTCATCCTCTCCACCAATGCCTCCCTTGATGGTTTGGGTGCTGTTTTGTCCCAGGTGCATGTTGGTGAGGAGATGGCAAGGCCCATTGCCTTCGCCAGTAAGTCTCTCAGTCGCAGCCAACTCAACTATCCTGCTCACAGGCTTGAGTTCTTGGCGCTCAAATGGGCAGTATGTGATAAATTCAGTCATTGGCTGATGGGTCACAGGTTCACTGTCTGGTCAGACAACAATCCTCTCACATACATCTTGCATGTGAGCAGATTTGGGTCTCCAAATTGGCGCCGTATTCCTTTGAGATCAAAAACATTCCTGGTAGGCTGAATGTGGTTGCAGATGCTCTCAGTAGGGAACCGTTTGTGAAGCCTTTGAGAGAACAGTTGTTGCTCGAGCCTTACTCTGAGTTGCTGCTTGATCAAAAAGTGGGGGTGCAAAAGCACACGTTTGCTCCCCCAAGGTCAATTGTGGGGATGCACCTGCTCCGCTTGCTCCATTGCTCAGGCGCCCATACCATGCAATGAATGAAGGGAGCGGTGCTCATTCTGTCAAACAGAGTAACAAGCACCTGTTTGTTTCTTTTGTGACGTTTTTTTTTAATACAGGCAATTATACTTTTGAGTCATCTACATTAACTTACTTTAGGATAATAATAAAACCATATTAATAAAAAGATAATAAAAGTGTTCTCTGCCCCCCCCCCCCCCCAGTTCTGGGCCCTTGGAATCATCCTAACCTCCCCCCCCCCAGCTACGCCCCTGCAAACTACCAATATAAATACATTGCTTTTAAAATCGTTCTGTGTGACACGAAAAAAAGGTGAAAATCGTTTTGGTGAACACGAATCAATAGATTAAATGTCGCGACTAAAACACAAAATGCCGTGAGACTGGGTTGGCATATGTGTGTATTTTTTTTTTAAAGACACAAATGATGAAAATAATTAGACAGCAATCAGTAATCTCTGCAGCACTTTTATTACAGATAATTTAGGGATATGATGACGGTCATATAATCTGACATTTGAACATTTGAAGAACAGTGAAATATTTGATGTTGATTCCATACGTCACAGTGTTTTTTGATTAATTACAGGAAAAACAAAGCAGAAAAAGTACGATTTTTTTGCATTTTTCATCAGCATTGTTTTTAGCAACGGAAGAGCTTGTTGATCCTCACGATGTCCCCGCGGGACATGCCCCTCCTCTGGCCGATCTGGACGTTGGGGTTTGGGATGGGGGTGATGGAGTCCTTCCCCCGCTGGATGGAGAAGGCTGTTTTTCCATAGTGCATGATGGAGCTGTAGTCGTAGGGGGTGTTCAGGTTGTTGGTGTCGTGCCTTTTGAAGTTGTAGGCATTCTGCGGGTTGATGTTCTGCCAGTCGATCCAGGTTGCTAAAATAAAAGTGAAACTTAACAATCACAGTTTTAAGCACCTGGTTAAAATTGTGGATTCAAAAAGAATAATGTGTTTAATGTTTTTGCAGCAAAAACGACTTGGCTAGGTTAAGGAGAGGATCCTGGCTTGGGTTACATTGGTACGTTATTTTTCGTATCACGTGACTTATAATAAATCAATGTATTCAGTTATGTCTTCACACATGACACTGACAGCTGTCTCCTGGGTAAAATGTATGTCTTATTTGACCCGTCCATACATCCACCCATTAACCACCCATATACCCCCGCCCCCCGCCCCCCACACCCTTCGTCTGCATGGACTTGTTGCTCCTTTCACGACATTATCTTACCTCATTTCCTCCTTCGCTACGTCATTATTAGACCACTATAGATCCACATAGTATTGTATTTGTATCGGTGGGCAAACATGTGAATAAATAACAAAGGCCTTATGAACCTACTAAAAGGTGCAGCAGACCCTTTCTAACCCATATCCATGAGGCAGCTGACGTCAGCATACCTACAGGCAGGCTGCTTGCATAATTAACAACACCAGAAGTCCTATTAAAAAAACGTAACTGCTCTTCTGGAAGTCGTTCAAGATACCTGAAATACTCTTTTAACCATCTGGATGAAAAGTTCAACATATGTTTGTTGCAAGTAAAAAGATCACTGGGTTCTTTAATTTTGTTGAAATTGTTTTATGCTGAGCTCTGTGGCCCAAATAATATGGTTATAAATGGGTTGTAAATATATAATGGTTATACATGAGAGGCAGGATTTAGGGCTGACTAACAGTCAGTGATGTTCATCCTCAATTCATTTTTGTTCAGTTTTGATCAGAAAAGTTTTTCAGTGCAAGAGAAAGCTTGACATTAATTGCAGGATTGTAACTTTCACCTCACGATCCAATACTGATACAAAAATACACAATTCCTGTGTGACTTTACAGTGAGCTGAAAATGATAAGATGAACACATGCACCATGTCTGCATTGCATTCATGTGCATGTGTGTGTATTTCTTTTAAAAGACACAAATGATGAAAATAACTAGACAGTAATCAGTAATCTCTGCACTACTTTTATTACAGATCGTTTAGGGATATGACGACGGTCATATAATCTGCCATTTGAACATTTGAAGAACAGTGACATATTTGATGTTGATTCCATACGTCACAGTGTTTTTTGATTAATTACAGGAAAAACAAAGCAGAAAAAGTACGATTTTTTTGCATTTTTCATCAGCATTGTTTTTAGCAACGGTAGAGCTTGTTGATCCTAAAAAGGTCCCAGCGAGACATGCCCCTCCTCTGGCCGATCTGGTCGTTGGGGTTTGGGATGGGGGTGATGGAGTCCTTCCCCCGCTGGTTGGAGAAGGCTGTTTTTCCATAGTGCATGATGGAGCTGTAGTCGTAGGGGGTGTTCAGGTTGTTGGTGTCGTGCCTTTTGAAGTTGTAGGCATTCTGCGGGTTGATGTTCTGCCAGTTGATCCTGACGTATGAGTCGCGGTCGCTCCTGGTCTGTTCGTGCTGGAAGCCCAGAGCGTGGTTGATCTCGTGCTGGATGGTGCTGTGGTAGACGCAGCCCTGCCTGTTGAGAGAGAGCACCTGTCTGCCTCCTGTTCTTCCCAGAGAGGAGTAACATCCGCCCTTGTTCTCAATGCTGATGTAGTCGTACTGGTTCCGACGGGGGACGAAGCGGGGGCAGGTCTTGCTGTGGAAGGCATTCATAGCGTTGGTGATCTTCTGTCTCTCCGAGCTGGTGAATTGACTGCTCGTGGTGAAGGGGATCATCACTAAGCCTCTGGAGCCTTTCTTCCACAGGCAGCTCTGGGACCAGCACTTCATGGCGTTTCTGGTTTTGGGAGC
This sequence comes from Notothenia rossii, assembly GCF_949606895.1. Taxonomy (NCBI): domain Eukaryota; kingdom Metazoa; phylum Chordata; class Actinopteri; order Perciformes; family Nototheniidae; genus Notothenia; species Notothenia rossii. The sequence goes on along the minus strand of NC_136912.1, from coordinate 47,926,732 downwards.
CAGCAGGTCTCCTTCCAGCAGGATCTCATCTGTGGCATTGTTGGAGGTCAAAATCCTGGTGGTGATGTCGACAGTGTCTTCTTCGTCTACTTCATCTTCATCGATTCCTTCCTCCTGGAGAGGAAGTGCCTGAGAGAGGCCAAGCAGGAGCAGCAGCAGCAGGCTGGCAGAGGAAGTCATCTTCAGGGTCGGTCTGGAGGCTGTGGAGCTGCTGTGGAGAGACTCCTTGAAGCTTGATGTTTGACTCAGTTCAGTCTAGGGTCTTTATGCTCACCTCTACAGGTGTGTCTGCAGGAGGATTATGGGTTGGTGTCTACACTGCTAGGCCTGAACAAACCTCTGAAGGGAGGACTCCACAGACAAAACTGCTTTTTAACCATGTTTGTTATTTCTGGTCATTAGATGGATAGCCTCAGCTTTATGTTGGATTTATTTAAGGAGACACTTTTCATGTTCCTCAGACAATAAGACCTCACATTAGAACCTCTTTGCCAAACTAACCCTAAGAAGGGTAATGTAAGTTTAAAACTTGCAAGTGAGATCTTTTTTCCAAACATTTGTATTGATTGCATTATTTCAAAATCGTTTTTTATACTAATAGACATACACTATTTGGACAGGAACAAATCATTTATGACAAACAAATACAAACAGAATCGGAATATTTGGAGAATGATCTGTCACTGGGTCGAAAAATACAGTAAGGGTCATTACCAAGTGAAATAAAAAAACACACAGACATCTTTAACTACTAAAATCAAGATAATTCCCTTTTTACATTTGTGGCAGAAGTTGATGTCATGTGAGCAAAGGTTAAGAATAATAGTAAAAGGAAGCTCATAAGCTCAAAACGTCAGGTTTTGGCTTATGCCATGTCTACAATCGTAGTTTAGCATGCAAGTATGCTAACGTTTTTTAAATGAGTAATACACATACAGTACAGCTGAGCGAGGCCAATGGGAATGTCATTAGTTTTCGAGCTCTTTGGGAAATATCAAAGTATAGGACCAATCAAAGTGTTGGCCTGATGAATGAGCTTTAGGAAAAGTCTGGTATCAACGCAAATGATTAAAATGTATTGTTAGGGGTCATGAATGTGTGCATCAAATTTCATGGCAATACATTCAACTAGTTGTAAAGAAACCATAGATTTCAACCTCATGTCGGCCTTAAAGTAAATGTCTAGGTATTAAAAAAGTTGGTAGGAATACCTATCTTGGGCTCAGGGGAACTGTTGCAAATATTACGGTAATTCATCCATGTTTAAAATAATTGTTCTGTCTTTCCGATAGCTGAGGCTATCCATCTAATGACCAAAAATAACACACATGTTTAAAAAGCAGGTTTGTCTGTGGAGTCCTCCCTTCAGAGGTTTGTTCAGGCCTAGCAGTCAGTGGCGCCAGCAGGGGGGGGGGGGGGGGGCAGGGGGGGTCATGGCCACCCTGATATATTTGTTGGCCCCCCCACTGGCCCCCCCACCACACACACCGCCATTCACGTATGCGTAGTAGTTTATCTTATATTTAACAACAAATACACAGCCAGCGAGTCGCTTGATTTGAGCTTCCAAAGCTCATACTGCAGCCCCTCCCTCCCCCTCTGCTACAACCTGATCTCACCAGAATGCGTGACTCCACCACGACTCCTTAATACCGCATTGCGTGGTGGAGTCACGACATTTGTTACATTTACGTGTCGGCACCACGCAAACAACGCCAATTTAAAGTGAATGAGGCTCCTTTGTCGTGGTGCACACACGCATTTCTACAATGTCCTGCAGTGAGCTTTTTATTCTATAAAACGTTTTTAAAATCAACTTTATAGCTTGTAGTAACTCACGGGAGGCTTGTTTTATCTTATTTGTATTCATAATAATTTTTATTTTTTGTCAGAATGTATTATGGTGCATTATTTACCAAATTTGTAAACAAAAAACAGTGCATTTTGTCTAATACAACTGTGATTTTTATTAAATTAGTTATTTTTTAAGGAAGGCCGGAGCTTCAGCTGTGTCAAATAGATTGTTCCCTTTAGTTTACGTTATTTAAAAGACAATTATATTCCTATGGAGATGGAGGGATTATATCTCTTCTCTGGCCTGGGAGCGCCTTGGGATCCCCCAGTCAGAGCTGGTTGATGTGGCCAGGGAAAAGAAAGTTTGGGGCTCTCTGCTGGAACTGCTACGTCCGCGACCCGACCACGGATAAGCGGGAGAAGATGGATGGATGGATGGATTATATTCCTATTTGATCAATAAAGGGGTATTGTAGGCCAATATTAGTCATTTATCATTATAAAAAATATATACAGATGGAGCACTGAATTTCGGACTCCAGTTTACAGCTTCCTGCCTACCACCAGCCAAAGACCAGTATAGAGGAATGTTAAGCCCTCCCACTATTTTCCAAGAGGGCGTTGCCAGATTTTCAATTTCAGGTTTTAACCAGGAGATGGCGCTTCATTCACAAATACAGAAAGACAAGTTTCATGGACTTTCAGTTGTGTTTTGAAGAGCATTTGAACACATCAATATTTTAGATCAACTAAAGTATATCTAATCTTGTAATTCAATAATATATAGTCTTTATATATTAAATAATTATAATGTAAATGTTTACATTACACTTCTTTATTTGTTATGCTCATACTTTAACCTTTACAATCGTTTGCTTTAATATGCAGTATATTTTTGTGTTTGCTTCCTCCTGCTCCCTTTCGGACACATACTGTATGATTTATTATTATTATTAATATGAAGATATTATTAAGATAAGATAAGATGTTACTTTATTGATTGAACATTTTAGTTTAGAATGTGCTGTCCCACGGTGATTCAGAAGGCTCACAGGTCACATTCCGACCATTATTTAAAACAATAGGTGCTTTCACACCTTCTACAGTTTGATTTGTATATAGGGAGCTCTGTCAGTTTTCGAATTACTCATTTGCTTTCGGGGAGCCCTATTTTTCAGAGCACATCCTGCTACTAAATATGTCACACGCACGCTCTGTTGACTGGCGCAGCAGCGCGGATGCGATCAATTGCTATAAAAACACTCTTCTACTAATACAGACGGTGTCACTATGCCGGCGGATGTGGCCGTTGTTGAAGCCTCTTCAGGCTCCGCATCGGCAGGCCTCTCCCTCGGTGTGGAGCTCTCAAACTCGACCCTAACGCCGCTTACAGCCGGCCAACTAAAAGTTGTTTTCCGTTCACGTTGTCATTTTTAGACTCCTTCGCTTCTTTGCTTGTGAATCCAAAAGCTGTGACGCTTGGCTGTTTTCGTTTTGCCATATTTTTTTATTACACAGCCAGAGTTAAAAAAATATCAATATGAACATTTCAAATACCGCGCCGGCATCACCGCCATAATCATAGCAACGTAAGTAAGAATGCAGCGCCGCCACATACAGATGGCAACACCCAGACATATTCACAAATATAAAACAAATATTCAGAAACTGTAATGAACAATAACTATTATTTATTTCAAGAACTGTTATTTACAGAAACTCAACATTTCTAATCTGTGTGACACAAATATGCACGATTGTTTTGGGCTCCCCCTATTTATCTCAAAGTCAGCCTTCAGGGGAGCTCCCTCCCTATTCGGGGGAGCCAAGCTCCTCCTAGCTCCCCCCCATTTCGAACAGTGTCTGTGGCTGAATGGCCAGCGATTAGGTGCAGCACATTTTGTCATAGGTGATCAGAGCTAACTGCCTGCCGTCAGATTTCATTTAAAAAACAGATCTGATTTTAAGACTATTTCTGCGCTCATAAAGAATGATAAGAATAAGAATAATGCGTATTGAACTGGTTTCATTCATTAGTGAGTTTATTTAATACTAGAACCGCCAATCGGGTCATTTTGTGTGATGTGTTGTTGTGTGTGTGCAATGTAACTTTTTTTCAATAAAATATTAAAGTCTCCCAGTCCGTGACTTTTCCTGAAAGTGTGTTATGTAGCACCCTATGTTGTTAAAAATTGCATTCTAATAGCGGGATTTGACGGGTTTAGGTAGGCCTATACAAAAACCTCTGGCGGTTCTAGTGTTAAAGTAATTAGGTACAGTAGAAGCCCTTTTTTTTATCAGTAACGAATTTAGCAGTTGAACATAAAACTCAACTAACTGAGGGTCACTTGCAATGACAGTGTTGTGTCTAACTGTAAGCTTGTCACTCAGAGTAACCTACCGTTAATTTAGCTGCTGGAGAAGAAAGATCAAGGGGGGAGGGGGGGAGAGAGCTGTGGTTGATGGGCCATGATACACAGCTGAGAGCTGCCGTTTCATTCAGACTGTTTAAACAACTGTAACAACGGACTATTTTTCTTAGCGGATGCATGTCAATTTAAATCAATACATACAACTATTTTTTAAATCAATACATACAACTATTTTTTAAATCAATAAAAAAATAAAATAATAAGTGTATTATGTTGTTACATCGTTTCAGATGTTATGTTTCAGTTGTGCTCTGTCTATGTTCAGTGATGCAAACTTTCGGCGAAATTCGCCGTTTTGAATCCAAAATAAGTCGTTTGTGTGATTCATGTAGATCTGCAATACAAATATTTTTGGGGTATGGGGGGGGGCTGGGACCCGGAGTAATATGCGGCCGTGAGCTGTTATGTGCCATCATGACACGCATGGTGTTCTTTTTTTATATATTATAATGAAGTACGAGCTGTGTGCACGAGTCTTCCTGCCTTTCGGCTCTGCTCATGGATGTATAATAAGGCTCTGCTGCTCCGAGATGATGGTCTAGCTTCAGCAGCTACATTACCTACGGGTGCGTTCGTTAATATTAACTGTGCGTCCGGAGTCACTGTGGCACAGACTGGACCGCTGGTGAACAGCTGTTAGAACGGGCCGTTCAGGTGTTCAGAGCAGAGCTCCCTGTCGGAGCGGCAGAGCGTGATGTGAACTGAAAAGTTTTTCTGTGGCAATATTATTTAAGGAATCGTTGAGCTAGCTAGCTAGCATACATTGTCACTATCTGCTAACGTTAGCTTTAGCCTTCTATTTCTAATAGTTTTTTTCATAGGCTATAAACAGAGGTGGTATAAGTATATATTGTACTTGAGTAAAAGTAGAAGTACTCAGATCTTGTACTTGAGTAAAAGTAATAGTCCCAGAGTGTAGGAATACTCTGTTACAGTAAAAGTCCTGCATTCAAAATGTTCCTCAAGTAAAAGTAGAAAAGTATTATCATCAAAATATAGTGAAAGTAGCGACAGTAAAAGTAGTCATTGTGCAGATTGGTCCATTTCAGAATAATAGATATGATATGTTTTATAATGATTGATCATGAAAGTGTTCTCAAAGCTGCTAAAGGTGCAGCTAGTTTGAATGACTTTGTATACTGCAGGGTAGCTTGTGGATTTACTCCAGGTGGAACTAAAGTCTGATTTAACACTTGATTATATTTCACTTAATTAATCCAGATCTGTGAAGTAACTAAAGGTATTAAATACATGTAGTGGAGTAGAAGTACACCATGTATCTCTGAACTGTAGTGGAGTAGAAGAACAAAGTAGCAAAACATTGAAATACTTAAATAAAGTACAAGTATCTCAAAATTGTGCCCAAGTATAGTACTTGTTGAGTTTATGAACTTAGTTACTTTACACCATGTGGCTATAAAGATAAAAAGACTTAAGCCTTGCACAGAGGCATGAAAATACATTTTCAAAATGCTCAACAGTGCTGCCAAAATTATAAACTGACTGTTCCACAATTTGAAATAAATGCTTTTATATATTTCTATTAGATGTGACTCTTTGGCGTTTCTGTTATTATTAACACTGCTGCTTTAGTTGTTCTGACTGCTAAAATCCTCTGTCATTCCGTGGGGTGGGGGAGCCGGGGGCTCGGATCCTTGTCACCTTTTTCATACCTGATGAGTTTGCATCCCTGTATGTTAAAAAGCCTCAGTCACCTTAATTCATGTAATAAAAACATCTCAGGTCAGTAACACTCAAAGCTAAATGTGCAATACCATGTTCAGCTATGTTACTATTTATAATGTTATTGTTGTTACATCAGAAGATGTACATATTGAAATGATTTCTTAACTTACAGTAGGCTATTTTTTACAATGTGTGTTGGAAGGATTTATTAAATTACAATGAATATTGTCATTGTTGAAGGCTTTTAGAGAAGGGTGAACTATAAGCTTGAATTACATAACATTTTATACCTAAAAACATAAAAGCCACAATAAATAAGTCACAATTATTGTAGTTATTTTTACCTCCCGTATTGCTTTCAACCCACCAGCTTTTATGGTGTTGTTACGTCACTAACTGTAAGCTTGTCACATACAGTCTATGGTCACTCAGAGTAACCTACTGTTCATTTAGCTGCTGGAGAAGAAAGATCAGGGGGGGAGGGGGGGAGAGAGCTGTGGTTGATGGGCCATTAGTTGTGTAAATACACAGCTGAGAGCTGCCGTTTCATTCAGACTGTTTAAAAAACTGTAACAACGGACTATTTTTCTTAGCGGATGCATGTGAATTTAAATCAATACATACAACTATTTTTTAAATCAATAAAAACATTTTCTAAATCCATAAAAGCATTTCAATTAATATTGGGAGTCATGTCGTTACTTTGTTGAGAATGTGGCCATGTAATAAGCGGGATAATTTGCAGCGACTTGTTCTTTATGGGGAAAATAACACCCTTCATCCAGATGAGGATCCCTCCGCTACACTTTGGGATCCTGATCGACCGACGAAACTCCATTAAAATATACATATTTTTGGTGAATTACTGAGTTTAGGCACGTTAATAACGTTTTAATGATGTTGAATACAGTATATTCATATGTGTCAGTGATTTCATGTCAATTCGGCGAACATAAACATAAATGATCGTGGTGAAGATGATGATTAAATTAGGATTAAAAATCGAGAGCCGGGCTGCATTTCCTCCCGTTCGTTTTTTTCGAATAACAAAATTATTTTGTTAAATAACAACATGTTGATGTTTTGTAAATGATTACATGTGTCTTATTTAGCACAGAGTATGATATCCATGACATATGGATCTTAACAAAGTTCCGCTGTACATCCAGCGTACTGTATCTGACTTTATTTCACATGAGCTCCAGTGTGGAACCCCACTGCACCTCCTGGTGGATCAATGATCCATTGCAGCTGGCTTCATTATAAATACATTTATCTATCACGGGGGCGGTCTCAAGTCAAGCTGGAGGTTTTACCTTGAGCGAGGGCAGATCACGTACCAATCACGGCCCTCGCGTTTCAAACTGTCCGAAATGAATCGCTCCATCTGTAATGATGATAATGATGGTGAAAACCACTCCCCCCACATCGGAATGACGATGGCTACTGACTGTATTTTAAATGCTTTTTGTTTAATAGTATCAACAATTAACAATAATCCAGAAAAAGATTCCGTCGTTACCACGGCAACGTTACGTCGCGCTTGACGGCAACGTGACGTAGCCACGTTACGTTACCCACAATCACCTCACTTTCATTAATTTCATCTGACAACAGGCTACAGTAAGTATCTAAAATCAAGGGGAGTTTATTTCTTTAAAACACAAAATAATATTGCTTTTATTTATCTATAGAGAACTGCAGTGACGCGTCGTAAAACCCGGAAGTAAGTTAGCAATTTTAGCACTTCCGGTTCCTTCCTCAAAAAGCAGTGCATTTTTTCCATAGGGTTTTGGAAAATAGCTCGAAATAAGGTCTGTGGTTGACACAAATTTAAGAGATAAATCACGTTTTGTTCTACGACATTAAATACATCAGCAGTGACCCCACTGGGGATTTTTGAAGAGTTTACGTGTCTGAAAAACGATGGTTGTTACCGAGTGGCTGAATAGGACTACAGAAATGGTCGAGGCCGTTGTACGTCATTACGCCGAACACGTAAACACTCCCGCTAAGTTTGTTTCCCCCTGTGTTCTGCTTGAAAACAAGTACCTGCCTATCTTTAGTATCATCTGACCATTAGAATCTGTATTTTTGAAATTGTCGTTTTTAACACCGTAGTTTTACAAATTATAGAATAATTAATTACCAGTGTTTTCCAATTTTACTCGGCAGTTCGTTTCGTTAGCTAACGTTAGCTAAAGCTAGCGCTACTAGTTAGCTATGCACAGTGGTGTAGTGGTCCCTGGAGAAGTGGGTATACTCTTAGTTTTGCAATTTTTTTGAAGCAGCCCATAGTGCAAAGGATTATCGCCCTGTTTTATAGTGACATACTCTATTTAGTTCACCCCAAAAATATTAACCCAGTATAGTTACTCAGTATTACTTACACACAGTGGTGGACAGTAACGAAGTAAATGTAATTCGTTACTGTACTTAAGTACTTTTTTGAAGTATCTGTACTTTACTTAAGTATTTCCATTTTGGGGGACTTTTTACTTTTACTCCACTACATTTCAAAGTAAAATATCTTACTTTTACTCCACTACATTACGGGACATCTGTCGTTCCTTCTCATGAGTGAATTATTTGTTATATAAATAAGCAGAGCGTTCCACAAGGTTTAGGAGTGTGTTTATGGGAATTTTTGACCATTCTTCCAGAAGCGCATTTGTGAGGTAATTTAACCAAGAGATTTTGGACAATTCCATACTCCCAACTTTGAAAACAGTTTGGGAATGGCCCCTTCATGTTCCAACATGACCGTGCACCAGTGCACAAAGCAAGGTCCATAAAGACATGGATGACAGAGTTTGGTGTGGATGAACTTGACTGGCCTGCACAGAGTCCTGACCTCAAACCAATAGAACACCCTTGGGATGAATTAGGAGCACAGCCTGAGAGCCAGTCTCTTCATCCAAATTCAGTTGCCGCTTCTGGAAGAATGGTCAAATATTTCCATAAACACACTCCTAAACCTGGTGGAAAGCCTTCCCATAAGAGTTGAAGCTGTTATAGATGCAAAGGGTGGACCGACGTCATATGAAACCCTATGGATTAAGAATGGGATGTCACTTAAGTTCATATGCACATCAAGGCAGGTGACCCACTACTTTTGGCAATATAGTGTATATATATATATATATAAATAAATATCACCACAAATATTGAATATCATCATTCAAATAATTCAACAATAAATTCAAAACGATATGTTACAAAACAACAATATATAGTTAACAATGAACAAAAATATATACATTTTACAACATATCCATGAAAACCAAAGTGACTCTCTCAACCCAGTGCTGGGTTTCTAAGTAAGTGCTCATATTACAGTATTTTCCAGACAGACTTGCTTTCTGCAGGAGTTTTCACACCGCATTGCCTTGAACGCATAGAAGTGGCAGCACGGTGTCTCTTCAACCAGGTCCTCATATACTTTTGAGGATCAAACATAGAAGTAGGGGGGCCGTTGATATTAATCATCATCAAGTTTGATATGTTTGAGATCAGTAGTACAGCCCTTTTGTCTGAGCTTATATTGTTCATAAGGCTAAAGTTCCTCTCACACTCTGCTGTGCTGACAGGGAATGTCTTCATACAGTTCATGAGTGGTTTTAGGTCCTTGGGCTCACTATTGGGCTCTTCCAGTAGGTCTCGCATCCCATTCAGTGCTTGGTCTGTGCACAAGTGAAATCGCTTGCACAGTCGCTTAACCTGGTCTTCACCATGGCGAATGCTGGGGTTTGATGGCCATTTACTCTGATCAAGGATGCTGAAGTCCTTGATGACCGCATCTTCGAAAGACAAGCGTTGCTCAAGATTGTTCACAAGGCTTTGTAAGAACTGGCCTGGATTGATTGACTTCAGCTTTGCATTTCCTACTAGAGCTATAGAGCGATACTCCCCAGCCTCTTTTGCCTCTAAAGCCTCACAGTATTTTTCACCTGGACTCTCTTTGAAAGACTGTATCACTCTGATTGAGCGTTTCAGCAGATGCTCTGCTCTGAGGAGAGTTATAGAATGAGCTTGAAGCTCCAGTGACAGGACACTTAGTTCATGGAGAGTGTCATACATGAGCCCAAGGTCACAGATAAATTCAGGACTTTGAAGACGGTATAATAAACCTCTGTACATTTGTTTCTCTTTGGTGGACCTCATCTCATCGGAAGACGCATTCTTAAAGTGCTGCACAAGACCTCCCAGGGATGTCCACACAGCACGAACAGTACGAAAGCTACTGTCCACCCAGCGTACATCTAAAACTCTGCCAATGCGAAGAAGTTGTGAGCCTACTTCAGCTGCTGCATCTTTGAGTTCACGCTCATTTTTGTTCGACATACTATAAAGTGAATATAGCTTCTGCATAAATATTTTAAAGTGGTTGACACCCGTCACCTCATCAACAGCATTTGACACAGCTAGTTCCAGCCTATGGTTCATACAGTGCAACACAAAGAGCCTTGGGAATCTCGAGGTCAACCTGGTTGCTACTCCTGACTTTTTTCCTAGCATGACACTGGCTCCATCAGACACAAATGTTACCCAGTTTTCAAGAAGCCACTCTTCTGTAAAGCCAGCCTTCATTAAACAGGTGAGTAAAGCCTGTTCTATGCCATCTGCTCTCTGATTGTCTAATTCAACTAGATCAAGGAATATGAACTCAGGGCTTGCTCCTTCAATTGACGCTTTTACAGAAACTGTCATGACAGGTTTGTGACTTAAAGAAGAGGCCTCGTCAATAAGGACAGCTAACTTCGTGGATGATGCTATTATGTTACTCACAATTTTGCTCTGCATCTCACTGGCAACATGTTGTATGATTTGTGTTGCACTGTAACGTGAATGAAGTATTGAGCCCATCTTAACACCATTCAGTTCCTGCAGCTCAATGAGGCTCTCATGGTCAGAAAAGGGTCTGTTCTTTTTGGCCAAATGGTAGGCTGTTCGGAACACAGCATCAGTTTCCTTCTTGTAGGACTCAGTCATAACCTCCACTGCATTCTCAATGGCCGATTCTTTTTGTTGTTCTGCCACCTTCACAGCCTGAGAGTGTGCCTTGGACAAAGCATGTTTCCTGATCTTATTTCTCAAGACTGACAGACTTGTTTCTCTACTTCCCTGAGAAGACACTTGAATTTCAAAGTTCATCCATTCTCTTGAGAGTGATACACCTTGCTCCTTGTTGATCCCAATGGAGTTCACACTGCTACAAACCAGACATCCTGTGAAGCATAAACATACAATGTAACTACTGTATCCACAGCTGTATGTGTGCATGGTCTATTTTTCCCATATACATAAAAGGACACACACACACACACACGCACACAATATTAATGTGTGTCCACTGTTTCAGAAGCTACCTAAACTAACAAGATACCTAAACTTACCAAGTTTTTTGTTTTTGGATCCCAACCAGGGGTTCTTGGATTTAAAATCCTCTTTTTGATTGACAGTCCACAGGTCAGGCCAGTCATTATTGATGTCTAAGGGAAGAACAACAAAAGTGATTGAATTATAGGCTATAAAAGGGGAACAATGACCATAACCTATTCAAAAGTGTAAAGTGGTCACCTTCATAATCTGCATTATTAGATTTGTTCATTTTAGCCCCCAAATAGTCAAATAGTCAATTACACAGGGCCTAGCTGTAGCTTTATCCATGGCTGTGTCAATACAAAGTGTGAAAACTCTTCTAAGAAAAGGCGTTATGACGTGACTCAATGTTGCACACAAATTAGACCTAAACACAGACAAACCTTGTGCCCTTTTCAACCAGGTCCTTGGTAAACAACAGCACGTTTCCTTTCGTGAGGAAGACGCACTTTTAAACTTTTACCGTCATATACGTCTTTTACTTCCTACCGCATCCTGCTTTCAAAATAAAAGTACCCGTTTTCATAATGTATCCAAATTCGTGGATTCCACGTAGCGTCGCTATGCCCGAATCTGGCTGTGCGTCGCACAAGGTCAAAATGCCCTTGCTATTTTTAAGCTGTTGGCTGAAACAACAGTCGCCAAAGTAACACAGATATAAAACTTTATTCAATCCTAAAAGAGGTAGATCGGCGGGATAAATGGCTGTCTTTAATTAGAAGAGACCACTGGCAGCCAACATCTACCCTCAGATTGTGCAGTCTCCTATAAATTAGCGCTAGCTACATTTGACCTCAAATTATGTAGCTGCTAGTGCTAGCTAGCTAATTTTTTATCTCCATTTGACAGGAAAACGCTGACAATCCAAAACACTAATCTTCAGTTGCCACAGCTAATGTTACAATTAACCAGATAGCTGTGTCACGTCACCAAACACACGATGATCTTAGCATTATGTTAGCTAACGTTAGCTAAGCGCTAACGTTCTTCAGATTGCGTGGTACCTAGCTATGCTCTTGAAAAGCCTTCAGGCTATCTCTGGTGTATGGGGATGGATTTTGTGTACAAGATAAATGTAAATGTCGGGAAAATAAAGTTGGGGCAGACACTTAGCATAAGGGACACAATAAAGTTCAGAGTAATAAATATGGATTGCAGCAAATAATGGATGTATTTTCCAAATGTCTTTCTGTCTCACTAAGGTGTGCTGTGCTCATTGCCATGAAGCTATAATAGCTAACTAGCGCCACTAGAATCAGAAATACTCAATTTAAAAGTTGAAACCAACTATTAACGAAAATAATGCTATTACTACTTTTATGTTAGTATATGACTACCTAGCTACGATTTGTTACAAAAATCTTAAAATATAGAAGTGAGACCCACCGTTATTGTCGTCTTCATCTCCTTCCCTGTCAGCATCCTCTTCAACGGATGAGGGGGACGGAGGGAGCGCAGGTGTTGGGCTGATGTCAGGGCTGATGATAACAGGGCTATCAGCTAACAGCTCCGGTGTTCTAGCCTCACTATCTGTAGCTGAGCTGCTGGCCGATGTAGTTCCACAAGGACGTTTATTGTAAAAGGAAATTTTAGTCTGAATGGCTCGCTTCATTTTAACAGTTCATACAATTTTTGTAATGGCAAATAGTTGAAAGTAAATTAACATTTGTCTATATGCAGTTTTTTTCCCTTATTAAGACCCGCCCTACTCTGCCTCTGATTGGTTTTTCATCAGTTCTCGCGCTGAAAACCTGACCAATCTAACCAGCGAAGGCATAGAGTTAGCCAATATGAGGCAGAGTAGGTTTGTGTCATGAGTCTTCAGAGTACTATGAAATGACATTGAGCCACTACTAAATAATGCGCACCAGCGGTGATTGAGAAGTGGGTATACGCCATGCTGTCTGAAAAATAAGTGGGTATACGCCGTATACCTGCGTATACCCTGGACTACATCACTGGCTACGCAATGGTTTGTTGCTTTGCTCCGGGTTGCAGCCATAGGTCTTCGCATGAAATGTGCTTGTTCTATCGTTTCCCGGCCAATGTTTTCCAAAGGAGAGTCTGGATTCGTGCCATGAGGTAAGCTGACGTTACATTTTTGTCCATGTCACGGTGAAATGTAAATGATGGGTAGTGACTGTATCGCCGTTTTAGAGATGGCGCTGCTGAAAAGACCGCAGCATAAGTAAAGATAATGAATACATCCTATTAAAACCTGTGTGGCTTATATGATAAGTCTAATTAGTACAAGCAGCATAACGTTTCACCATGTAACTAAAAATTGTAGTCAGGGAAATCAGTGTGGCATATTGAACTAATAACAAATCACCTCTGGCTGGCAGGGAACTCTCTGCTCCATAGCTTCTCTTGGACGTAAAATCACATGTACATTTTACATTTATATTCAATTTATTATTCCATCCCTCACATACTTTTGTATATATAATAACTTATATTTTGTTTTTCTTGTTATGCTGCTGCAACACAAACATTTCCCAAATTGGGATCAATACAGTAATATCTTATCTTAATTAATTAAGAAATATAACTATTATAATTAGTGTAGCAGTTGACACCTATTTTCAATATGGATTAATCTACCATTTATTTCGTTAGTTCAATTTTCATCTATAAAAATGTCAAAATAGTGAAAATGTTCACAAGACTTATCAAAGTGCAAGGTTATATCTTTAGATGTTTTGTTTTAGCCTATGTACTGTATGTCTTAATGCTCTTACAGTATATGTGACGGTGTGACTTCCACGAAACTAATATTTTATATCTTCCCAACAGACGAGCTGACAGGAAACCTAACACTCTAACAACCACAACATTGCAAAGGCTAGTAAATGTAAATTAAAAACGATTCACAATTTTTTTATTTCTTCTTCCTTGCAGTGAGGTGAAGCTGACCTTGCACTTGGTGCCAGTAAGGATGTTCCTCACGCAAGCTGAATGTTTCTCCTTCCTTACTGACACAGAAGCCTTTGATTTGCAATGCTTCACTAATTGTCATTTCCTTGGCTCCGTAGGGACACTTTACCTCCAGCACAGCGGAAGACCCTACCAGACAATCTGGAGAAGCCCCCAACAATCCTGATAGGGAGAGCCACAAATCTGACTCATGGACCTGCTTCTGGGTTGCAGTGGTGAATGCCCTGACGCCCTCACATTCATTCATATCCCCCACTGTACAGACAAAACACCATCAAGGGCCTGTTGTTGCCCTAGCACCCTGGCAATAAAGGAAGCAGTCACACGCTTTGAGCTCAGGACAGCTCCAAAGTTGCTGGCAGTCAACCTTACTTTCCTGAACAAATGCCAGTTTGGGTTGGTTCGCTGACCAGTGGTAGCCACCTGAATTGCCCTCTGTTGCTCTTCAGACAATGCCATGCTTGCCACAATTGCCTCAGGTCCCTGATGCCCAACAGATTTGATAATTTCAGGAACAGTAAGTGTTTCCAAGCTGTAGTGTTCCTCTTCTGGCTCGGGGGAGAGAAGCCAAATAATTCCTGAAAACCTGCCCCCGAGTCTGTCCCTCAGCCAGTCACGATCTTCGGAGGTGGGCTCTCTTGTCAGCGGGTTAAATTAGTTATTGGTTTCAACAGTCACATTAAAAAAGTTACTAAATCAGCTTGCTATCACCTAAAGAACATATCTAGGATTAAAAGACTAATGTCACAGCAGGATTTGGAAAAACATGTCCATGCTTTTATCTTCAGTAGACTGGACTACTGCAATGGTGTCTTCACAGGTCTCACTAAAAAATCTATTAGAAAGCTGCAGCTGATTCAGAACACCGCTGCTCGAGTCCTCACTAACACTAAGAAAGTGTATCACATCACTCCTGCTCTGAAGTCTTTACACTGGCTTCCTGTGTGTCAAAGAATAGATTTCAAAATACTGCTGCTGGTTTATAAAGCACTGAATGGTTTAGGACCAAAATGCATTTCTGACTTCCTTCTAAATGATGAACCATCCAGATTTCTCAGGTCTTCAGGGACTGGTCAGCTTTCTGTCCCCAGAGTCAGAACTAAACATGGTAAAGCAGCGTTCAGTTATTATGCTCCAAATATCTGGAACAAACTCCCAGAAACCTGCAGGTCCGCTGCAACTCTTACTACTTTTAAATCCAGGCTGAAGACTTTTTGCTTTTAATTGAACTATTCATATCTTATTCTGCACTGTAACTTTTATCCATGTATTTTGTAATGTTTATTTCATTAGCTTTTCTTTTTAATGACTGATTTTAAATGCCATTTTCTTAATGTCTTTCATTTTTTGTAAAGCACTTTGAATTGCCTTGTGTTGAAAATGTCACGAATCTCATGTTATGTCACGTTTATAGTTTTTGTAGTTTTTTACTGTTTTCCATGTCATGTTTTCCTTTGGGTTATTGTCTTGTCATTAGTTTCCCTGGTGTGTCTAATTGTCTGATTATGTTCACCTGGGCCCTTGTGTTTTCTCCTCCCTCCTCACCTGTGTCTTGTTGTGTGATTGAGTCTTGTATGTATTTAAGTTCTGGGTTGTCTGTCTGTCTTGGTCGGTTCGTCTTGTTCCCTGACTAGTTCTGCGGTGAGTGTTCTGTTTGTCATTGTACATATATATCACAGCCTTGAAATAAAGGAAGTTTCAGTTTAAATCTGCATTTGGGTCCTGCTTGTTTCACAGACCGTGACAGTACGAACCGACCTGAAATATGGGCCCAGCAGATCCTTTCGAGCAGGAGATATTGGAGTTAACCGTTGCTTTGGCTGTCTGCTCTAGTCGATGGTTGGGAGCGTCCAGGGGTCAGCCGCGAGAGGCTGTTCGGGCTGAGGCACACCAGAGGGCAATGGAGAAACCAGGTTTAGTTAAATTCTTACCTGGCTGGATTTTGGACTTCCTCTCAGTGTGTGATTCCCGGCCTGCTAGCCCCAGGCATGCTAGCTCCATGTCTCCCAATTCCCAACCTGGCAGCATACGCCTTGGTGGGTTCCATCTGAAGTCAACCCGTGGTTCTGCCCCAGTTCCTGCTCCTGTCCAGGAGTCATATTCTGGAACTCGTCTGGCTTATGGAGGTCCACGGAGTATTCAGGCGGCTGCTAAGAGGAGGAGTCGCAAGGCCAAGCTAGCAGCTCAAGCCCCAAGAGCCATGGTTCCGGCCCCAGAACCGGACCTTACAGCCATGTTTCCGGCTCCAGAACTGGACCTTACAGCCATGTTTCCGGCTCCAGAACCGGACCTTACAGCCATGTTTCCGGCCCCAGAACCGGACCTTACAGCCATGGTCTCGGCTTCAGTGCCGGCTCCAGTAACCATGGTCCCGACTCCGGCTCCTCGTCACCTGCTGACTCATCGGCCGACGCCAGCTCCTCGAGTCCTGTCGGCGTACCGGCCGACTCCAGCACCTCGTCTCCTGTTGGCTGTCCGTCCGACGCCAGCTCCCCATGTCCTGTCAGCATACCGGCCGACTCCAGCACCTCGTCTCCGGTTGGCTGTCCGTCCGACGCCAGCTCCCCGTGTCCTGATGGCTGTCCGTCCGACGCCAGCTCCCCGTGTCCTGTCAGCATACCGGCCGACTCCAGCACCTCGTCTCCGGTTGGCTGTCCGTCCGACGCCAGCTCCCCGTGTCCTGATGGCTGTCCGTCCGACACCAACTCCATGTCTTGTCACTTTGGAGGTCCCGCAGACTACGCTTCTGCCGGGGGTCCTGCCAACCCCAGGTCCTGAGCCGTTGGAGGTCCCGCAGACTGCTCTTCTGCCGGGGGTCCTGCCAACCCCATGTCCTGTGCCGTTAGAGGTCCCGCAGACTACTCTTCTGCCGGGGGTCCTGCCAACTCCATGTCTTGCCACGTTGGAGGTCCCGCCGACTACTTTTCCGCTGGGGGTCCTGCCAACTCCATGTCCTGTCGCGTTGGGGATCCCGCAGACTGCTTTTCTGCCGGGGGTCCTGCCAACTCCATGTCTTGCCACGTTGGAGGTCCCGCCGACTGCTCTTCTGCCAGGGGTCCTGCCAACTCCATGTCTTGCCACGTTGGAGGTCCCGCCGACTACTCTTCCGCTGGGGGTCCTGCCAACTCCATTTCCTGTCGCGTTGGGGATTCAGCCGACTGCTCTCCTGCCGGGGGTCCTGCCGGTCCTGTGTCCTCTTCCATGGGGGATCTTGCCGACACCGGCTCCTGACCGGCCTCCGGAGCTGTCTGGTCTTCACCCCTCCTCGGACTCTGCCTTGCCCCCGGGCCGTCCGCCCGAGATTCCCTCCATGGACTCTGCCTTGCCCACGGGCCGTCCGCCCGAATTCCCCTTTTTTGAACTCTGCCTTGCCCCCGGGCCGTCCGCCCGAATTCCCCTTTTTTGAACTCTGCCTTGCCCCCGGGCCGTCCGCCCGAATTCCCCTTTTTGAACTCTGCCTTGCCCCCGGGCCGTCCGCCCGAGACCCGTCCTCCAGACCCCCTCCACCCACCCTGCTGGATTTTTGTTTTTTTGGGACGTCTGTAAAACGATATCAGACTGGTAATTGACACAGCCATGACTTCTAGTTAAATTCAGTATGGCTAAAATGAAAAGCTTTGTTAAAATATGCAAGCACGCGAAAGTCAAATTCAGCTTTATTGTCAAAAATTCTACATGTGTTTATACATCCAGAAATATCGAAATATCGTTTCCCACAGTGTGACAGGTATACATAAAACAAAACAAAAAGGGCTTAGATAAACGTGGTACACATTAAACAAAACAAAAAGGGCCTAGATAACCGGGGTATACAGTTTAAAATGTTAATATATTTAAAGGGTTCAAAGTGCAGTTTCAGTGCAAGTCAGCTGAAACGATCTTAAGTTGGCGTGACGTTGAAGTCGTGCGACCCTGCTGCTGTACTGTCTTTTAGTTAGTTTATAGCATAACGTGAGCATTTAGCTTTTGGCGACTAGATTTATGACTCAAAAATTATAAAAGTAGGGTTGACATGTGGAGATTATCCAGCTGAACAAAACGTGATCCCTCTCTTAAATGTGTGTCAACCACAGACCTTATTTCGAGCTATTTTCCAAAATCCTATGGAGAATTTGTATTGGTTTTTCAAGAAGGAACCGGAAGAAGTTTACTTCCGGGTTTTACGACGTGTCACTGCGGTTCTCTATAACGTTTCATTCCTGGATATAGAGAACCGCAGTGACGCGTCATAAAACCCGGAAGTAAACTTCTTCCGGTTCCTTTGTCAAAAACCAATCCAATTTCTCCATAGGATTTTGGAAAATATCTCGAAATAAGGTCTGTGGTTGACACAAAATGTGCTATAGACGAGATACAAGCCAGTACAGCAGCAGGGTCGCACGACTTCAACGTCACACCAACTTAAGATCGTTTCATGTATACCACGTTTATCTAGGCCCTTTTTGTTTTGTTTTATGTATACATGTCACACTGTGGGAAATGAGATTTCGAGATTTCTGGATGTATAACACATGTAGAATTTTTGACAATAAAGCTGACTTTGACTTTCGCGCGCTTGCATATTTTAACAAAGCTTTTCATTTTAGCCACACTGAATTTAACTAGAAGTCATGGCTGTGTCAATTACCAGTCTGATATCGTTTTACAAAGATGACAAGAGTGTAGATAGGAGAGAACCACTACAAGTCAGGACACTTAAAACAGTCAGTCAAGTCGCTTCAGCTGATTCAAAATGCTGCAGCTCGTGTACTAACCAGAGTTAGGAAAAGGGACCACATTACTCCTGTTCTGGCTGCCTTACACTGGCTCCCTATAGAACACAGGATAGAATTTAAAATTCTTCTTCTCGCCTACAAAGCCCTTAATGGGCAGGCGCCATCTTACCTTAAAGAACTCATTATACCCTATTGTCCTACTAGGGCATTGCGTTCCAAGAATGCAGGGTTGTTGGTTGTTCCTAGAGTCTCTAAAAGTACAATGGGAGCCAGAGCCTTTTCTTATCAAGCTCCACTTTTGTGGAATCAGCTTCCAGTTTGTGTTCGGACGGCAGACACCCTATCCGTTTTTAAGATTGCGCTTAAGACCTTCCTTTTTGATAAAGCTTATACTTAGGGCTGATTAGATTCAGCCCCTAGTTTTGCTGATATAGGCTTAGTTTGTCGGGGGACATCTTACTTCTTCCTTCTCTCTGTCTATACCTGTGTACTCTCATGTTCCGATTAACCCAGCTTCCCCAAATTTCTTTCTTTTTGGTGTCTATATACGCCGGGATCCGGAGTCATGGATGATCCTGCGGTCCTGTGTCATGGATTGCGAGTCCTGGATCTTGAGTCGTGGCTGCGGTCCTGGATCATAAGTCCTGGATGGATATCCTCGTGGATTCATCTTCTTATTATACACACATGCATTTCAAAACATTTGGACTACCTATGTTGCAAATGTATTATCTTTTCAATTTACACACGGCATCTATTGCACGTCTGTCCGTCCTGGGAGAGGGATCCCTCCTCTGTTGCTCTCCCTGAGGTTTCTCCCATT
Source organism: Notothenia rossii (assembly GCF_949606895.1). Taxonomy (NCBI): domain Eukaryota; kingdom Metazoa; phylum Chordata; class Actinopteri; order Perciformes; family Nototheniidae; genus Notothenia; species Notothenia rossii. The sequence continues at coordinate 47,906,963 of NC_136912.1, read as the reverse complement.
TTTCCCTTTAAACTGTGGGGTTTTCTCTGGAAGTTTTTCCTTGTACGATGTGAGGGTCTAAGGACAGAGGGTGTCGTATTGTCATACTGATATTCTGTACAAACTGTGAAGTCCACTGAGACAAATGTAACATTTGTGATATTGGGCTATATAAATAAACATTGATTGATTGATTGAGTGCTGCCTAGATGAAGCTGTGCTTACCGGTGTTGTCAGGGCTAGCATGAGGGACAAGGTTTATAGTGTCGGTGAGTAGTGATAGCAAGAGGACCGTTAACCTAGAGTTAATTTATTCACATACATTCCCATCAACAAATCCATTTCATGTGTCTCATGAAATCTTTATTAGGCAAGGCTAGGCAAGTTTATTTATATAGTACTTTTCAACACAAGGCAATTCAAAGTGCTTTACAAAAAATGAAAGACATTAAGAAAATGGCAGTTAAAATCAGTCTTAAAAAGAAAAGCTAATAAAATAAACATTAAAAGAAAAAATACATGGATAAAAGTTACAGTGCAGTTTAAGATATGAATAGTTCAATTAAAAGCAGCAACAAAAAGAAAAGTCTTCAGCGTGGATTTTGTTCCAGATATTTGGAGCATAATAACTGAACGCTGCTTCTCCATGTTTAGTTCTGACTCTGGGGACAGAAAGCTGACCAGTCCCTGAAGACCTGAGAGATCTGGATGGTTCATCATTTAGCAGGAGGTCAGAAATGTATTTTGGGCCTAAACCATTCAGTGCTTTATAAACCAGCAGCAGTATTTTTGAAATCTATTCTTTGACACACAGGAAGCCAGTGTAAAGACTTCAGAACAGGAGTGATGTGATCCACTTTCTTAGTGTCAGTGAGGACTCGAGCAGCAGCGTTCTGAATCAGCTGCAGCTTTCTAATAGATTTTTTAGTGAGACCTGTGAAGACACCATTGGAGTAGTCCAGTCTACTGAAGATAAAAGCATGGACAAGTTTTTCCAAATCCTGCTGTAACATCAGTCTTTTAATCCTAGATATGTTCTTTAGGTGATAGTAAGCTGATTTAGTAACTGTTTTAATGTGACTGTTGAAACTCAGGTCAGAGTCCATGACTACACCTAGATTTCTGGCTTTATCTGTTGTTTTGAACATTGCAGACTGAAGCTCAGCGCTAACTTTTAAACGTCCTGCCTTGGCTCCAAAAACCATTACCTCAGTTTTATTTTTGTTTAATTGGAGAAAGTTCTGACACATCCAGTCATTGATTTGTTCAATGCACTTACTCAGTGTTTGAATTGGAGCATAGTCTCCTGGTGAAATGGTTACGTAAATGTGTGTGTCATCCGCATAGCTATGGTAACTTATTTTGTTGTTCTTCATTATCTGAGCCAGTGGTAGCATGTAGACGTTAAAGAGAAGAGGCCCCAAGATTACAAATATTACACACCAGAAAACACAGAAATATCCATGAAATAAACATACAGTAGGCTATAAACAATTAAAGGGATAATTGGGAAGGCATTACAAATGTAAGTATATTTTAAATAATAAAACAATCCCACCACCACAGGTATCTATAGGAGAAGAGGGAATTCTATCCACAAAATGTGAATGCCCACGAGGAGAATGGGAATGCAGTTATATGGCTGCATGAGCCATCTTTGCCATCCACAATTTCAGCTGCACTGACACCCCCTGTCAGTGGAAGAAGCCAAAGGCAGCTAAACGTATGCATTCAGTGGAGGATGTTGCAATGTTGTTGTTGTTAGAGTGTTAGGTTTCCTGTCAGCTCGTCTGTTGGGAAGATATAAAATATTAGTTTCATGGAAGTCACCCCGTCACATATAAGAGCATTAAGACATATAGTACATAGGCTAAAACAAAACATCTAAAGATATAACCTTGCACTTTGATAAGTCTCGTGAACATTTTCACTATTTTGACATTTTTATAGATCAAAATTGAACTAAAGAAATAAATGGTAGATTCATCCATATTGAAAATAGGTGTCAGCTGCTACACTAATTATAATAGTTATATTTCTTAATTAATTAAGATAAGATATTACTGTATTGATCCCAATTTGGGAAATGTTTGTGTTGCAGCAGCATAACAAGAAAAACAAAATATAAGTTATTATATATACAAAAGTATGTGAGGGATGGGATATTAAATTGAATATAAATGTAAAATGTACATGTGATTTTACGTCCAAGAGAAGCTATGGAGCAGAGAGTTCTCTGCCAGCTAGAGGTTTTTTGTTATTAGTTCAATATGTGAAACTGATTTCCCTGACTACAATCTTTAGTTACATGGTGAAGCGTTATGCTGCTTGTACTAATTAGACTTATCATATAAGCCACACAGGTTTTAATAGGATGTATTCATTATCTTTACTTATGTTGCGGTCTTTTCAGCAGCGCCATCTCTAAAACGGCGATACAGTCACGACCCATCATTTACATTTCACCGTGAAATGGACAAAAATGTAACGTCAGCTTACCTCATGGCACGAATCCAGACTCTCCTTTGGAAAACATTGGCCGGGAAATGATAGAACAAGCACGTTTCATGCGAAGAGCTGTGACTGCAACCCGGAGCAAAGCAACAAACCATTGCGTAGCTAACTAGTAGCGCTAGCTTTAGCTTACTAGTAGCGCTAGCTTTAGCTAACGTTAGCTAACGAAACGAACTGCCGAGTAAAATTGGAAAACACTGGTAATTAATTATTCTATCATTTGTAAAACTACGGTGTTAACACAATTTCAAAAATACAGATTCTAATGGTCAGATATAGATATACAGATACTAAAGATAGGCATGTATGTACTTGATTTCAAGCAGAACACAGGGGAAAACAAACTTAGCGGGAGTGTTTACGTGTTCGGCATAATGACGTACAACGGCCTCGACAATTTCTGTAGTCCTATTCAGCCACTCGGTAACAACCATCGTTTTTCAGACACGTAAACTCTTCAAAAATCACCAGTGGGGTCACTGCTGATGTATTTAATGTCGTAGAACAAAACGTGACTTATCTCTTAAATTTGTGTCAACCACAGACCTTATTTCGAGCTATTTTCCAATACCCTATGGAAAAAATGCATTGCTTTTTGAGGAAGGAACCGGAAGTGCTAAAAATGCTAACTTACTTCCTGGTTTTACGACGCGTCACTGCGGTTCACTATTACAGTAGGTTGAGTTTTGTAGTGTGTTTAGCTTTTACAATAGGCTACGCGCAACCTACTGTAGCGGCCACGTCCAGCTACCAGCTACTATAAGGTGACCAGATTTTCCAAATTAAAACCGGGGACATTTTGAGTTTTGCGGTCAAAATCTCATTAACATATCCAATTTTCTTCACTGTTAAAGAAAAAAGGGGGACAATTCTGGTTCAATGTAATTTAAACATTTTAACTGTTGGATACAAACAGGACGATAGCTCATATATGAGACTTCAAAGGTCTTTTATTTTGAAACTGTACATCCGATTGTCCAGATTCTCTCTGAGTGACTAGATGGGGTGTCCTGCTATCAACCTGAAGTGAAATAAGTCTTTGATACTGGATAGTTTTTGTTTTATTCTTATCTAAAAATAGAGGGATGATAGCTCGTATATGAGACTACAAAGGTCTTTTATATTGATTCTCTACATCAGATTGTCCTGATTCTCTCTGAGTGACTAGATGGGGTGTTCTGCTATCACCCTGGAGTGAAATAAGTCTTTGATAATTTGACAGTTTTGTATTTATCCTTGTATAAAAAAAGAAGGACGATCGCCCATACATGAGACTTCAAAAGTATTTTATTTTGAAACTCTAAATCAGAATTAGATGGGGTGTCCTGCTATCACCCTGAAGTGAAATAAGTCTTTGATTGACTTCGAATGACTCTTTGATTATGGACAGTTTCCATTAAATAATAATCAAAATATAGATGGACAATAGATCTACATTTGAGATTTTAAACAGCATACATTTTAAATTGTGCTTCAGAAAGTAATGTTATTTTAGGAGTGTTGTGAGATGGTGTCAACATCAATTGAAATTAGTCACCCAGTGGAAATGTTAGATATGTCTTCATAACTGTATCCTACATTTTACATTCACTCAGTTATAATGTGGTAGTTATACGTCGTTTGTTTTAAATTATTATTGATCACATTATATTGGACATATTTCTTAATTTAAGCTCCAGTATATATGAATATGTTTGGTGTGTTTTTTAGGTATATTTGTTATTGACCGAGTAAACGCTTTTATTTTGAAGGCAGTTTTTACAGGCCTCTACCGTAAAGCATAGGATATTCGCGCACCGCAATACAACGTGGGGGCTGGCTTGACTGTGTTTTCCGAAGTGGGGGCTGGCTTGATCACAGTCTGTAGTGTTTACCCAGTGTTTCCTGACATGAAACGTTTTATTTCACCTTGCTATGTGTTTTTAACGTATATTAAAAAACGGGGACATTTCCGGGGACAGTTTCAACCGGGGACAGGCCAATACAAACGGGGACTGTCCCCGGGAAACGGGGACGTCTGGTCACCCTAAGCTACTAGCGGCCTCCGGCCTTCCGGTCAAAGTTTTTAGCTGGATAGCATTTATAGTTTATACAGCTACATGACATTAGCTGTCCCGGCACAGTTGGATAGTGGAGGTGCGTGCTAGAAAAATATGTTTAAATGCATGTATTAGCACATGTGTTGTAAAGACAGTGTTCAACACAGAGTTTTAATAGTGGCTAAAGGGCATCGGCGATGGAGTGGAACAAAAATGTGGAACTGGAGTTTTTCCAGAGGATTTCACTGGCCAGTGGGGACCACCCAATGTCCCACTCTGAATCAGAAATACTTAATTGATCTCCGGGGGAAATTGGGATTGTTACATTGTAGAATTGAAATATATAGTAGAAGATATAAGAAAAACAAGTATGTAAAAATATGTGCATAATATAACAATATGCACAGTATACAGTAAATGCATAATGTATGCCAGAGTATTGCTCAGATTAATTATTATTGCATATAGAGTATTGAACAGATGTTACTGTTATTCTAAATAATCCTAATCATGTTTTTATTTTTCCTGTTTTACAGCTTCATTACAACACTTAATATCTCCAACACACACATATCCACACACACGCACGCACGCACGCAAACACGCACGCACACACACACACACACACACACACACACACACACACACACACACACACACACACACACACACACACACATAAAACCAACAGCACTTTTAAGAGCCACTCTCTCTCTCACTGTCTCTCTTTCTATCACTCTCTTTTAATCGCTCTCCTGTCTTTCTCTCACTCTTCATTTTGTGTATTGTTTGCATTATTTGTATAAGTGAGGGTCTTTGAGGATCCCAAGGAGGCCACAGTGCACATGGCATCATTGATTAGCGAGGCTCATCTCCATGAGGCCAGGGTGAGGCTTTTCATGATAAGCAAATACCCAAGTCTGTAATATAATCATTGCTATTGCTTTTTATTGATGTAATGTAAAGGGTCAGTTAGAACTTTTTATGCCACCGTTAAATAATTGCTCAAATATAAGTGCTGCTGTCTTATGTTGTATTACAACTTTGTTGTTGATCTCAACCTCTGAAAACATATAGGCTGCCATGGCCACTGAAACCCCTGCCATCCCTCCGAAAAAGAAAAGAAAAAGCAGGAAGAGACCTCTTTCTAATCCAGTGGTCACACGCAGACGTGAGAGACAACGGGAAACACAGCGCTCCGCATCAGGTTTGTTTTTTACTATATCATGATTTCTAAGACTAAGAATAAAGATAATTCATAACAAATTTATTTTGGAGTACACAGTATGAAATTATGTAATTTGAAGATACCTCTGGACAAATCTGTTGCAATGTTTAAAACATTTTCAAATTAAATCAAGATATTGTAAGAGCCTGTGACTGATAATCCTTGCTTGTGTTGTATTTTTGAACATGTGTACCTCGATTTGGATAAAAGTATGCCAAATGTAAATTTTCATTGTGATGCTGTGGTAATATGTTCTTAGTTTCATTACCTGCAGTCCTTACAGAGCATTTTCATATTACAATTAATTGGTGTAATTTTAGATTGATGGAAGGGTTAAGCACAAATGACTGTCTCTGCAGCTTCACAAGCCAGAAGAGACGATCCTGTGCATGAGGAAGGCCTTCAGCTAGAACATCAAGAGTTTGGTAGTCTTGGTGAGTATATTGATTATAACAGCAGTTGACTGGCACTACAGTTTTTCCCAATGTTTCCATTTTTATACTCATCTAGTTAATCATAATAAAGTATTGAGTATTGACTGTTTCATGACAAGTGAATGCATATTTGGTATAAGTATCACTTGCTAATATTGCTTTGGATGCATATAATGATTCATAGCATGTTGCTATTATTAGTCGGCATATATTTTTCCAACTCAAAAGTGGTTCAGTATACTACCTTAATATCCATCATACCAGTTTTAGGGTGGCGGCATAACAGCTGTTTTATTTTTTAGAAAAATATCTCCAAGAGTTAAGGGACACCCTAACTGCAGTCCAGGTTCCGGAGGCAACAGACGGAACGGTTTCTGCCTGGGCACAAAGGCAGCTTCTCACAGATATGAGAATGAAAACGGCTAGGCCAATGCTTTTTAATGCAAATCTCTCAGCTGAGAGAATAGCCATTCAGAAGTGCCACAGATGCTGTGCAGAAGAAGCGGCTATTAGGTGCCTGGACTGTGTTCCACTGGACATGGAGTTCCTCTGTGCAACCTGTGACATTGAGGCCCACAAGAGGAATATCTTCCATGACAGAGAGGCTGTGTTCAATGGATTTCTGGAGCCCATTCCCCCTACAACTGCTGTGGTGGATGAAAATGGCCAGCCTCAGTTTTGTGAACAAAGTATGAAAAGATTAACATTACATTACAATGTCCCATTATAGTGTAGTTCCCAAAATTAAGTGTGAATGGGAAGTGTACATAGCTGATTGAAAAAAGTATGATTGGTTTTGACTAGGGCTGCAAGATATGTGGAAATTATGCAACATTTTATTGAATATCTTGATAATCTGGAGAATTAAGGTAAAACTGTAAATACACCCTTCCTAAATTATTTTCTATATTGCAGTATGTCAACTGCCTGTTCCTACTCCAAGGTCAATCTGTGAATGCTCTGATGAAGTCACAGATACTCCTTGGAAGCATATTTCTGTGGTCACCATCAACGGTAAGTTGTTCTGAAAGCCCTTCTTTTTGTACAAGTAGTATTGTACGGCAGAGTTTTACCACTTTGTGCAATGCAAAGATTTTTATCACCTGGTCATTTTCAGACAACACCCAAATGCCATGTCAAATAGCTAATACATCATATATGCACATTCTATGTATAAAATCCAATATTTTAAGGCAAAACTCACAGTTTAATTACCGAAATACATTTACTTTGTCCATTTGTTCACAGGACGATAAAATGTCTGCTTGCCTCGGAAATCCTGTCCATCCTGCTCTGCAGAATGGACTCCTGAGGTTAAAGACCTGCTTTTGTATCGGTACTGGCCAGCTAGCACCAGCTGCCAGACGCTTTACAAATATGATGTGTTCACCTCATTCGAGCACATGAAGGTGACAGCACCAGCCATGTCCAGGCAGGCCTTTCTGAAAATGTTGGAGCACAGATCTATTCAAGCTGGATGGGTAAATCTGCCTGAATCACACGGAAACATACAAAAACAATATCATATTATTGTATACCACATCATAAATTGTTGGCATTGCTTTCAAAACAATTACTAATCCACTTTTTTTAAATCAATATACAGACAGGTAGTATCTGTGCTGATACATTTCAGCGAAGCTTCTTCGAGTTTTGCTTCTGTCAGTACAAACAAGAGGATATGTGCCAGGTCCATCACTTTGTTTGTCCAGCATGTTCTCCAGACATGTTGGCTGTCTGCTGTGATGGAAACCGCAAGCATTACCGGTTTTCCAAGTCAAAAGGGTAGGTATAGGTATTAATGAAAATGATAAAGAACACACCGCTAATACAAATAGTAGCCCTTGGGGTTGTGTTTGAGTAGCAATAACAGACATTAAAACAAATCATAATAATGTAGTGCTTTGTGATTTTTATTATTGAATTGTATGTTAACTTATCATGGACAGGACTGAGGAGTCGCCAATCTATGAGGGCTTGTTCCTGGCCAAGGACGAGGAAGTCGCAACTTTTGTTGACCTTGTCAGAGCTAACATGAAAAGTGTACGTTTTTTTTCTCATTATGATAGTTGCAGTTACAGCTGTGGTGTTCTTTTTTATATATGTCAAAAATTGTGTGTAATAAACTGACTTTATAGGGAAATGACAGTGCCGTCTGTGGTACTGCCAAATTCACAGCTGGCAGAGAGGTGTCAAAAAAGTCTGGTGCCCAGTTAGACGAGGAGGGCATTCAAGTGGCAGTTTACAGGTATGTATTTGTAAGTGTGTCTGTGTGTGTATATGTGTTTGGTTCTTGAGTCTGGTCTCATTATTTCAGTTTTAATAGCAATCCAAGTCTAAGTCTTTGTAAGAATTGGAAGCATTAAACACTTTTGATTGTGGAGCGGAATTGATCCATCATTTGTAGCATCCAAGTGATATTTGTTGTTATAGCCACCTAGATGACAGAGATGAGTGCTTAAGCCAGGCCTTGCTGTGTCAGTTTATTATTAACAACTAGATTTTCTTCTGATTAATCAGACATGGGTTTCTCTTACGAGGACTGAACCACTTCCGTGGAGAAATATATTGCGTACCCAATTTTTCTCCAAAAAGAGATGTCCAAGAAGGCAAATGTTGACTTCTTCTGTATGGATGTAACATGCAGGTAATCCTCACTGTCATATTGCACATCCACAACCATGTTTAAAATGGCCTATGCCTCAGCAGTCATTTTAGATGATATTGATGTTGTTGTCATGTCAATTAAAAGTTTATCTTTGTAACACTCAATCACAAAATGCTGCTCCTGCTTCTTAGGTACTGGCTATACCTTAACAAAATAGCCGAGGGAATACCAGAGCTTCTGCCGTTGACAGAAATGAGGCCATTTCTTAGCGTGATGCATGCTAAAGTCCATACAGCAAAATGCGAGGTACATAACATCTTTAATGCAAAGGATTTTTAAATGTTGTGCATGGCATGCCTTATTGGGTATCAAAAACTTCTAAAGAAATGCTACATAACACTACTTGCACTGTGTTGCAGGTGAGATGGGGTGGCAGAAGTCAGGACGGAGCAGGAAACACAGTGGGAGAGGAAGTAGAGCAGGTATGTTATTAATGGCATCATTGTAACTGTATGGATACAAGAAGTCTTAACAGAAAGCAGTACAAATATGTATGTGTCATCTCAGTGACAAGCCTGTTGATTAGTTTAAAGCATATCCTTTATGTCTGAGTTCAAATGAAAGATAGGCAGCTCATATGTTCAGCAACACTAAATGCATGCATATTGTAGGAAGTCAGTACACAAGTTTTCTCTTAAACCATCCAGTTCAAGATCTATGATGTGTAGGTAATATTGTTATGTGATGGTGACTGAACATTAATTGTAACATTCATTATAGGTAAACAGCTTTCTCTCCAGGGCAGCTCTGGTCACAAAATACATGACAAAAGCAGGTTGGCATTAACACTACACACTGTGATAAGGCAGCCCTGATAAGTATTTTACAGAGAGTTTCCTCCTTAAAAACATTATTGGTGTATTACTTTACTGTAATGACCAGTTCAACGATTCGGTTTAGTCATGTCTATCAGATTTCTCACTCAGTATTGCCTTTTTGATGTGAATAATTACTTTTTTGTTTGTGGATATATTTTTGTCTTTTTTAGGAAGAGTGAACATGCTCACTCAACAGGCCATGGGTTGGAACAGAAGGAAGAGGGACAACCTTCATCAAGTTTTAGCCCACAGATATGTCAAAGTAAGGGCAAATTACAATTGTCTTCTCATCTGACATTACATATTTATGAAGGATGTCTGCAATGTAACCTCATGGCTATATACATTATGTTCTCCCTTATCCACACTTCCTCTTGCAAGTCAGATGGTGTAATGGAATGTTTCAACTGTTCTTCTGAAGGTCTTGTACTGAAAACTGGTGTTCTTTGCATTATGGTGTTGCAGGGCGCTTTTGCTCTGACATTTTCTTTTTTTGGTAAAGATCACAGAGAGGGCAAAGGTGGAAGCTGCCAGCTTCAGCGACTTCAAAAAGGAGCACAACCTTGATCAGGAGACCATACAGCCGTGGGTGTATGATGTCAAGCAATGGGTGGTCACAGGTAAGACATACCACAGGTTTTCCATATATACATCTGTTAATTACTGTAAGTTTAGACACACAATATAAGTTGGCTATATGTTGAAACTGAGACTGTCACTGATTGTATCTCTTCTCCAATTGTTTTTTTGCAACTATTTAGAGAGAGTCTACGCCCCAGGGTGTACTGAAGGACTGAGGGTGGATATTGAGAACATCACCGTCACTCTTTTGCGCAGGAAGCAAGATCTGTATCGTCAGCATGGCTTGTTGTCAAACGTAGTTATTGAAATTACACTACGAAAACATTCTGGCACCATGACACAGTTTTGTTTCCGTTTCATTTGCAGACAGCAACCAGGCAAGGCAAAGAAAGAGGAAGAGAATGAGAGAGCTGAAGAAGAAGCTTCGCGAAAAAGTTGTGCGATACAACTCAGGAGTGCAGGAAGAACATATTGACGAGGAGTTGGCTTGCAGACTGACAGAGGGCTACATCCTACCATGGGAGAGGCATGCAAATGGTAGGATAATTGCTAGTTTGGCTTGTAGTTTTGTTAGTCTATACCAAAATATGACAGTTTATCGTGGGGCAGAAAAAGCAATGGTGATACCTGCAAATATATAATATTTGTTATTAGTTTTACATTATAGAGAACCAATGCTATCGCTACAAAGATTCGTGTCTCAGAAATGAAAATCATTCTGTAATAATATCATTTATGAATAAATATTCCTTGTCCACTACTCCATTCCTTTCCTCAACCTAAAGGCAACACCTTCAGGTTGAAGAGGTCTGTCTTTGACCAGGTAATGCTGGTCAGACGTTTGGAGGAGGAGCAGAGCATCCTGGTGAAAGAGATGTCGCAGCACATCATGTTCCTTCTGAAGGAAGTGCAAGAAGTGGAAGCACTCAGAGGACAGACTTTGGAGGGCATCAAAACCAGCAGTATGTCTGAGATCTTAACATTTTAATATTTTCATCCACTCTTCAACACATTACATGTCTTACATAAGTAGAACACATCTGTCACTGTGTCAGGCCGAAGTGAAATAGTACATTACTGAAACTTCATTATCAAGATCATAATCGATTATTTTCTGTCTATTGACTAATTGTTAATTGTTGACCGGATGCTGCACATGGGCTCAAGAGTGTCCTCAGTCGGAGGTGGCACTTCCTCAAAAGCCAACACAAACAGGCTGTACATACGTACAGCGGTGTCGCCGCTTTGGAATGCCATGATCTTCAATTACAGCAGGACATTGAGGAGTCGGATGACAATGACTACACTAGCCCTGAGTCTGAGGAAGAAGACCTGTAAAGGTTTCTGCCAAGCAACGCAGAGGCACTGGAGAGCTCTTTCAAAAGCGACGTGTCACGTCCACACGCTGGCGCACGCCATAATAATGAGAAAACACATTTAAAACACACTAAAAGCCATACAAAATAAAGACATTATAAAACACTATATATGAGAACAATATGAAACTATGCACTTGTTTCGCCCGACTGAGTTCATAGTAATGTGAAAATGTGTTTATATTTTGTACTTCCGTTTATTTAAAGCGCTTTGACTTGCTGATGTGTATGAAAATAAATTGCCTTGCCTTTATATTAAACTGCCTCTTATTACTCAAACAAGTGCTATACAATGGTTGTTTTCTTGTCACTGCATTTTGTCATTCGTTGATTATGAACTATTAATGTGAATGCATTGTAAATAGAGTTCATACATTAACATAATTCTTTATTAGTAACGTGCATAATGCAGGGTAAATACCAATACATTCTCACTCCCAACTCGTACCTCTAATTTTGTATTATTTTCTAAACCACACAGTGTTATTTACTCAACAATAACACACAATTATCCTTGTGTTTATTTATTTGTTTGATTGTATAATGTCGGACTTTTGGAGTCCGTCAGGACCGAGGGTCGGAGCAGCTCATAGTAGTTGCTTTCGAGAATTTTACACCCGGAAGTAAGTATTCTCTCTTCTTTGCTTCACAAACCCATCCATGGACAAACCCCGTGATAGTCCTCAAGCTCTGTGATTGGATGATGGAGTGGCAGTGCGCCGAGCGTCCAACATCACCTTGAAATGGAATGGAACCACGGCACATGGTCCAAAACTGGAGTCGGACAGGTCCTCCCCCACCCCGTCACCAGAACTACACATGCTGGCTATTGGGTGTTTTGCACATAGGTTTCCAAGTTCTATGGCACTTCTCTACTGGGAATTGTAGTTTTAAAAGACGTTTTCGTATTTCCCATAATAAGAAGTTGCCAGTATTAAACTTTGTACACCCCTAGAGGTTTAAGGGATACGAAACACAGCGGTGTTATCACATTTAAAACATATAATTAATAAATGGGTGAAAATTGCTTGTGCCCATAATGGGGAGCATTAGTATACCCACATGACAGCTAAGGTCAGAAGAGCTTTATTTAACAGCTGGTCTTATGTCTGTGACCCCTCCTGTTGTCCATTGATAAGCCTTGAAACATGCACTTGTCAAGGTTCGGAGGCAAATTTTGCAAATATGGCAGTAGCCATCGATCATCTTAAGATAAGATATACTTTATTGATCCCAAGCGGGGTAATTTTTTCGTTACAGCAGCATGTGTAACAGTTGGAAATATGCAGTGGTGTTTATTTGGAAATCATTTAGTATAATCAGACAAATTATATGTTTTATATTTGATAATTCTCTGTTCCTCATTTATTGGATGTTCAATACCTGACACGGTCAGAGATGAAAAAGGTCAGAGATTAAAAACTTGGGTCGCAGGTTCCTCAACAGTGCATTACAAGACATCTATCAATATGTACCTCCACCATTAAACCGTGATATTCTGCAAATTTCTTATACTATCTAGATACATCTTATAAGAGTAAAATACATATGTATAATATCAGTTAAAAAAAGTGCTTCAACTTAGTTAACATTGCAGGAAAGTTGATTGTCAAGTTCCAAAACAAACTATACAATATATTAGACGTCAAGTACTTTGTCAGACTTAATATTTGTCTGTAGATAGATACCCCCAAAGCTTTTTTCTTATTTAAAAGAAGACCTTAACTTAAAGTATTCTTTAATGTTTAAATGAAGCCTATTTAGTTTGTCTGTTTTGCACATCCTCCTATTAATATCTTTGGACGTCCTGCACTAAACTGTTTTATTATAGAGATCACAACAGTATCTTTTTAATATTTTCATCTATATTTCTATGATTGACCTTCTACTTTCCCCCTATGTATGTACTTAATATGTTTATGTTTCATCAAATATAACATAATTCAACAAAAAAATTCAATAACGGGCTTTAACCACTAGGCAGTACGGGTTAAAAAAAACTCAACTTTAAAGTGTTAACAAGACAAATGATACTGCTGTTTCCAGTTTAGTTTATGATGGATGTATTTTGTTTTCGACACATATATTGTTTTGATATTTGTGACACCAATCTTCGGAAAAAGTGTGTTTGGTACCTGAAGTAAATTAGGGTTATGCAGGTAGCTGAGAGTGGACCGGCTCCGTTGGCACGGCAACGGTGGCTGAGGATCATAGGTAATCTAGCCTTCCGCTGTCCAAAAAGACCACAAAAAAACGAGTAAAAAACCTTTGAAGCCCCTGTGATGGTATTTAGAAGTTATCTACTGGCACTTCAGCATAGCTTAGTTAACTGGGGAAAGAATAATAACACTAAATTCCTCCCATCAAGAGCTCCCCATCAAACACCGCATTGACTTTAAAATATTACTTTTCACTTTCAAAGCCCTCAACAACCTTGTCCCCACCCGTCGCCTCAGATGTTAGCTGAAGCTAACCTACTGCAGCCCATCAGGACAAAGCTCCGGACCTGGGGTGACAGGGCCTTCGCAGCAGCCCCCACTCCCTCTCCAGCCACGTCAGACCCGCCAACACTCTCACATCATTCAAACAATCTCTCAAAACTCACCTTTTCACTCTTGCCTTCAACTCCTAATCAACTAACCCCTTCCCCTTATTCCACCTAGCTTAGCACTTTCTACTTTTGTAATTTTTGTTTTACTTGCTTGTAAGCGCTTTGAGGACCAGGAGAAGCGCTTTATAAATGTAATGTATTATTAAATTAAAATAGCCTACGAACAGTGTATTCTCAAAGGATTGAAGCATTGGCTACTTATTTCTTGATGTTTTGAGCATTAAGCATTCTGTTATTAATGTTTTCAATAATGTACTATCATCTCAAGGACCCCTTGTGTGCTGCTTCTATGTATTTCAATCAGGAGAGACTTCATTTTGTTTAAAGAACATTTATTGACACATGCCATACGATAAATGTTAAGTCTTTGGCGATTAGAACCCGATCCTGAAATGGTATATCTAAAGGGGGAAAGGGAGCCGTGAGCATATAGGGAACCCCCCCCCCAATATGTGAAAGACAACGCCTGTGATGAGCTGATTATATGCAGCTGCGGAGTGAATGTATATATGAACTTGCGTTGAGCTTCATTTTACATCAATATGCAATTCACCTGTGAAATTAATTGCCAGTGGCAATAAAACAATGCAACAATCCTTCAAGTAAAAAAAAATGTAAGTCTGTTGCAGTTGTTAAACTGTTGCACTTTATTAATTCCATACAAACACCAAAACATTTATTGTTTTGTTTGGCAATGGGATTTGCATGGGGTGGGAATCAGGCTGCTTGCCAGGATGGAGGCCAAGACATACCACTGAGAAAAAAATAAAATAAAGGGAGGGTGAAGAAGAATTAGTGAGCATTAATACACATTCAATTGATTTTCATTAGGCTACTTTAAAATGTTTATAGTGTTTTATAAACGTTTGAAGACAAGTGCAGTGTTGTATGAAGTATTTGGTATTCCACTGTATGGATGCAGCGATTAACCAATGTCACTTTTAACAGTTCAGCTACACTGAGTGTTTTTGTTCTCACTCTCTAAACAACTACATTATGGTACGTTAAGGTTCCTTACAGCAACTGTTGCTCATTGAAAAATATGGAAAACGGGTTAATCGGGTTAATAAAGGTAAATAGGCACAGCAGCTGAAAATGCCAAAATGTTGTGGAAAAATCCTATAAGACCTCTAATTATAAGAACATATTCATCCATCCTTAGTGTAATAATTGTAAAACCCTGACAAAGGTGATGTTTCCTCAGACTATTATCATAGCATCAAAATGTAAAATCATTGCATCCCTAGAGCCTTACAGCAGAACATTTCAAGTGAATAATAACTACTCCAACAGGCACATTGTATTCCAAGATAAGGGATCAAATAGCATTTGATAGATAACAAACAGTTTGATGGTGGGTGGGTGCTGGGAGCCTGGTGTGGTGGTGGGTGGGTGCTAGGAGCCTGGTTTGCCGGTGGGTGGATGCTTGGAGCCCGGTTTGGTGGTGGGTGGGTGCTTGGAGCCTGTTTTGGTGGTGGGTGGGTGCTAGGAGCCTGGTTTGCCGGTGGGTGGGTGCTTGGAGCCTGGTTTGGTGGTGGGTGGGTGCTGGGAGCCTGTTTTGGTGGGGGGTGGGTGCTTGGAGCCTGGTTTGGTGGTGGGTGGGTGCTTGGAGCCTGGTGTGGTGGTGGATCTGCTGTTTCCTGTGGTTGCTGTCTATGGGTCATGGGTGATGGATCACATGGCACCAAATTTAAGATGTAGCTTACATCGGGCAGTTGGTTGGGTGGGTCTTGGAGTGGTGTTGGTGTGTCAGGGTTCTCCTCTTGGTCTGGGTTGAGTCTTGTCCAACCTACAAAGGGTTTGTAGTACAAATCTGTTTAAAAGCCCACATATTTATTTATTTATTTATTATGTATAATACCATAATGTTGCATTGGTTAGTTATCTGTTCATATATAATATATTTATACATATCTACATCTGTTTATACAACCTTTTCATCCATGCCTCCCCATATTAGTATTTCATTTTACTGTCTGTCTTATCTTATTCTATTTTATAAGTATATATTGGACTTATTCCTGCATGTTAGTTTTGCACCTACGTTTTTGGACTAGTTTCTTCTTGCACTATTTTATTTCTTCTTGTACTATTTGTATGCTGCATGGTTGGAGGAGCCTGGGAGTTAAGATTGTCCACGCTTTAGCGGTGCATATGACAATAACACCTTTGAACATTGAATGTTTGAAAACAGGAACATGGAATACACACACATACATTATAAAATATGAAATTAGGCCAATGTGCAAAACATGCAAACAAAGGCAACCCTAATCAAGCTAAACTGTAAAAAAAAAGATTGATTGAGTATGATGTCACCCACAGGTATCTGCTTGGCATCAGGGCAGAGGAGCATGAGAAGCTGAGGGTTGTCCACAGAGCCACTGCTCAGTGCAATTTATTTGAAGAAGAAACACATTTTTTTTCTGATTGTGTGACTGTGACTCTGATTGTGGTGGATGATGTCCCAGAACACTTGTCCCCTCTTAATTCTTACTTTCAGGGGGTCCTAGCAGTGCCAGTGGTCCACCATGCAGCATTACGAGTATCATACAGTAATTAAATGTTTACAGCAATCAAACTGATGGCTTCAGTCAATGGTATCCCCCACACTGGGTTATTATTGGAAAATGGAAGTTTGATAAGTGAACAAAATGTATTTATTTAAGTTTTGGCCTGCAATATAATTAGGACTCATAGGCTTTATTATATGTATAATGATGCTTATAACATGTATTTCTACAATCTGGCTTCAATTCACCACCTCACCATCTGCATAGACAATTTCCCCTGTCATCATAATCTTCTGTCAATTAAAAAAAATATATAGATTACAACTTTTGCATGGGAAGTGGCATACACCTCTTTCAAGCCCTGTTTTGTGCATACATAACAGTTATAAATGAGACCCCAGCTCTTTAAAATTACTCTCTTTGTTGCTTTGAAATAAACAGGACAAATCAACACCACACATTTTATAACAGATAGTCAATATATGCATGAGTGACTCGTGCAGATGGTTATTAAATAAATGCAATCTCACCTGCAACCATCAGCTTGAAAATGGCCTCCACATTGTCGAGGCATGTCTTGGCTGATGGGCTAAGCTGGGCATGCATGGGCATCAAAACCTTCATTTTAGATGTCCGTGGCACCCTTTTGGTAGGGGGATACGCCAGCAGCAGCAGGGGCTTCAAGCCAAGGGCATGCAACTTCTCCAGCTAGGAAAATAATTGTTGAGAGGTAGAGAAATCAATTAGATAAATACACAACACTGTTGTTTACATTTGAATTGATCCTAATATCCTGGCATCATAATAAAAACAATGATTTGTTCATAATGTTTTGTTGGATACATTTGGGATTTTTAACTTATGAGACACTTCCTAAACTTCCTACACATAAATAGTTAATTCTGTTTGAAAATCATTAATCATGAATTATATTCTCAATAATGATACAATTAATACTGTGGATGTGAAGCAATACCAGTTCATTTATAATCCTCTGTCAAAGTAATAAAACTACTTTTCACACTTTTGGTGAATGAGATAATTCTGTAAACTACATACCAGAAGGGCGGCGTCATCAAGAACGTGGGACTTGATTCTGTTTTTAGTCATGGATGACAACCACTGCTTCTGCTGGCTTTGGAATTTGTCCATTTTCTTTTTGAGTCTCACATTGTTTGGCTTTGGATGTTCACATAGTGGGCAGATTTAATTTCCACAGTAAATATTTTCTCTACAGTTTGGGCAGGTCTTTTTTTGTGACCCTCCAGCCATTTGTAGCAGTGAGAGAGTGATTAAAAGAGAAAGTGAGAGAGTGATTGAAAGAGAAAGTGAGAGAGAGTGATAGAAAGAGAGACAGTGAGAGAGAGAGTGGCTCTTAAAAGTGCTGTTGGTTTTATATGTGTGTGTGTGTGGATATGTGTGTGTTGGTGATAGTAAGCATTGTAATGAAGCTGTAAAACAGGAAAAATAAATTGGATTATTTAGAATAACAGTTACATCTGTGCAATACTCTATGTAATAATAATTAATCTGTGCATTACTCTATATGCAATACAAATTAATCTGAGCATTACTCTGGCACACATTATGCATTTATACTGTGCATATCAGTGTTTCCCCTACCATTGTCTTGGAGGGGCGCTGCGCCCCGACAACGGAGCCCCGCGCTCCCCCTTAAATTCAAGGTGTTTAAAAACACTTTTTTATAAACATTTTTTAATTTATATATATATATTAGGGATGTGCATCTCCATCACTGAGGCCGATGCGATGCGCATCTCGATACGTTACCACGATACGATACATTAACGATACCTTTGAAACACCAGGCGATGCGATACGATACGATTCACCCCTGTTGCGATACAGTTCGATACGATTTGATTCAACATTATGCGATCCGGGGCGATACGATGCGATTCAACACGATGCAAAAATAATGATACTTCAATATGGTACGACAGAGGATTTTTGTTTTATTCCTTATATGCAGCAAATCATACATTAACAAAAAAGTGCTTTACATATTTGGTACTGCACATCCCATCATGCCGTTTATTTTTTTACCTTTAAAAGCTCTCCAGAGTACAATTGTATAACACCTCACAGTTAAACAATGTAAGGATGCATTAGTCATGATTAACAATGTGCAAATAACAGCTACCATAGAGCAATGCCCATACAGCTGCCAGCCTGATGTGCTTAACACTCAGAGGCTAACACACCAGTGAGCAGAAAGCATTGGTTTCTATCTGAACAATAAAGAAAACAAATAACCTTTCACAAACAGGTATTTCATAACTGCTTACAGTAAGGAAGACATTTAAATTATTATTGGCCGTCACAGGCTGCTGTAAGCTAAACACCTCTCTCTGACAGAACGCCTCACTGAGTGATTTAACTCATATGTCTCACTTTCAGGTTTCTCTTTTCAGCCGCAGACCCCATGTCGCCTCTTTATGTGCGTCGCTAAGTTCCTCGTACTACTTGTGTACTTTAAAGCGGCTCGGCATCGTTAACAATTTGCGAGTGATTTTTCAAGTTGACCGTCTGTAGTAATAGTGCCGCGCACATATACCATCAGGACGTTACTGATGGGGTGCGGCTGCGGAGTGATACTGTGTGTATGCAAGTCCGCATCTAGGACGGATCTATGTATCATGGCTGTAGACCTGTTAAGTAATAAAGATACCTCATACAAAGGTCTACGGATACCTTATTACTCTCCATGACCTGCGGTCAACTATATAGCATAAATGACTATTACACCGTCTTTCTTGAACAATCCGAAGTGTTGCCAAACGTTTGATTTGTAGGTATTTTTCGCTGCGCTGTGTTTCTCTTTCTCCTCAACTTCCGTGTGTGTTGATAACTGAGACTCTCGTTCTCCGTAGTGGCGAAGCAAATATCAAAGATCGTCTCTGCTGAACGTTGACAAGATAAGGGGATTTTATATGAATGAATCGGTTTTTTACCGATGCAAAGACGCTACGCAATCGATGCATCGCGAGTTCAACCCAAACTGTAGCCGATGTGCACTCTTTCAACCGGTGCACTCGCATCTTGAACGTTTATGCCGGTGCACCGATGCGAATCGGTGAATCTTAACATCTCTAATATATATATATAGCACCAAATTGCAACTAATCTATATCTACTGTCACTTTTCACATTGAACATGTGTTCTTTTATTAAATAAATTAAATGCTTTCATTTTAAGTTGTGAGTTTAGTGTTTTTGACCCTAAGGAACATTGATGCATTAATCAATAACAATAATCCACAGCTCCTCTCTCCCCTCAGCCAGCACCCCCCCCCCCCCCCCAAAGCAGTAAACCTATGGGAAACACTGCATATTGTTATATTATGCACATATTTTTACATACTTGTTTTTCTTATATCTTCTACTATATATTTTTAATTCTACAATGTAACAATCCCAATTTCCCCCGGAGATCAATTAAGTATTTCTGATTCAGAGTGGGACATTGGGTGGTCCCCACTGGCCAGTCAAATCCTCTGGAAAAACTCCAGTTCCACAGTTTTGTTCCACTCAATCGCCGATGCCCTTTAGCCACTATTAAAACTCTGTGTTGAACAGTGTCTTTACAACACATGTGCTAATACATGCATTTAAGCATTTCTTTCTAGCAGGCACCTCCACTATCAAACTGTGCCGGTGACAGCTAATGTCATGTAGCTGTATAAACTATAAATGCTATCCAGCTAAAAACTTTGAGCGGAAGGTTGGAGACCGCTAGTAGCTGGTAGGAGGACGTGGCCGCTACAGTAGGTTGCGCGTAGCCTATTGTAAAAGCTAAACACACTACAAAACTCAACCTAATATCCAGGAATGAAACGCTATAGAGACTTTGCTACAGTGGAATAAATAAAAGCAATATTATTTCGTGTTTTAAAGAAATAAACTCCCCTTGATTTTAGATACTTACTGTAGTCCGTTGTCAGATGAAATTAATGAAATTGAGTTGATTGTGGGTAACGTAACGTGGCTACGTCACGTTGCCGTCAAGCGCGACGTAACGTTGCCATGGTAACGACGGAATGTTCTTCTGGTTTATTGTTGCTATAATAAAAATGATTATTATTACTATTAAACAAAAAGCATTTAAAATACAGTCAGTAGCCATCGTCATTCCGATGTGGGGGGAGTGGTTTTCACCATCATTATCATCATTATATATTTTTTAAATGACTAATATTGGCCTACAATAGCCCTTTATAGATCAAATAGGAATATAATTGTCTTTTAAATAACGTAAACTAAAGGGAACAATCTATTTGACACAGCTGAAGCTCTGGCCTTCCTTAAAAAATAACTAATTTAATAAAAATCACAGTTGTATTACACACAATGCACTGTTTTTTGAGAACACACATTTGGTAAATAATGCACCATAATACATTCTGATGAAAAATAAAATGATTATGAATACAAATAAAATAAAACAAGCCTCCCGTGAGTTACTAAAAGCTATAAAGTAGATTTAAAAAACGTTTTATAGAATAAAAAGCTCACTGCAGGACGTTGTAGAAATGCGTGTGTGCACCACGACAAAGGAGCTTCATTCACTTTACATTGGCGTTGTTTGCGTGGTGCCGACACGTAAATGTAACAAATGTTGTGACTCCACCACGCAATGCGGTGTTAAGGAGTCGTGGTGGAGTCACGCATTCTGGTGAGATCAAATAAAAGCAATAATTGTGGCTTGCTATTGAGTAAGAACATGTTTTCATCAACCACAC
The DNA here is from genome assembly GCF_949606895.1 of Notothenia rossii. NCBI lineage: Eukaryota > Metazoa > Chordata > Actinopteri > Perciformes > Nototheniidae > Notothenia > Notothenia rossii. Next base: position 47,885,438 of record NC_136912.1, on the reverse strand, counting down.
AGCTTCCGGTCTTCCTATAACACGTAATGTCGTGAGACTACCAATAGAAATACATTGCTTTTAAAATCGTGCTGTGCAACACGAAAAAATGGGGAAAATCGTGTTGGTGAACACTAATCAATAGATTAAAAATCGTGTTAGTGAACACGAAATGCCATGAGACTGGGTTGGTTCTGCAGTGAACGAGCTGCCGTGAGCCCCTCAGCCATCCCTTACTACTCACAGGCGCGCAGACTCACAGTTGCCTCCCGCAGCAGCTCAGCTGCAGTCAGAGTAGAGAGGAGTGTTAAATATGTTCTTTATTCTCGCGTCCAGGAGAGAAGCTTTAAAATGAGACTAAATGGAGTCTCTGAAAAGATTCAAATGGGATACTTTAATTAAAAAAGGCGCGGTAGTGTTACAGACAGAATATTGTTCCGGCAGAAAACAGCTGTGATCTGGCTCTCCTGAGCAAGAAGAGAAGAGACCGGATCTCTCCTCCGGCGCTGTTATATATCCTCTGCTGGCTCCTCCCCGCCAGCCGGCTCGCCTCGTCTCCAATGTCCGTTATTGCATTTAAACAGAGGATAGGTTCTTTTCACATTCAATATGCTTAACACGCCGTTTCTCCTCATATTCTCTTTCATCACTTTGCATTTAACTCATTCTAAACGCTGTAATCAATACTCTAAACAATACTTCTCGGCTCGTTTGGTTTCCGGTCATTCCGGATGTTGTCACATGCTACTCTCGTCTGTAAACAATAATGTATTCAAATAAACTGTACTTTCATTTAATATTCAACATGGTAGTACCTCGACATCTATAGTTGTAGTGTTAAATCCGTAGGTTTCGGTTTGCACCACTCCATATCATTTCGCTACTGAAAGCAATTCTCGAACCCTGAAGGCAAGAGAGACTGAAAAGAGTCAAGGGAAGCTTATAAAAGTTAACAGCATTTAATTACACAAAATATGCGGTGGTGTACAAAATGAAATGTGCGAGTGGAGGCGCTCTCCACATCCGACCGGTCAGTTCAGGTCAGGGGGTCGAAGAGCTCAATTCTTGGCTTGCTCTTCCTGTTGTCATCTGAGGTCTTCTCCTATTGGCCGGCGTTGTCGGGGGGCGGGTCCAATGCAATTCCTGCCTTTTTCTGTAGCTAAATTGCATCATTCTAGCGTCTGTGGTTATTTAAACATTCCCTGCTACACATTATTCAGCGTCAATAAATGAGTGCTAATCCCAGTGTGCTCAGTGTACAACATCACATGTCATTTCACCTTGGTTCAAGGTTTGAAATCGTATGATTCCGCCAGATGCTAAATGCTAACCGGAAGTGACGAATTTTCAGAATAAAAGTGTTAAGCTAATAGTGAGAACTTCCGGTTTTTCAGAATAAAACTGATTTAAATCAAATAGTGTATTTAATTCAAATTACGCCATATCAACATTGATTTTAATTTCTAACACTACTCAATTCACCTCTTTAGGAAATCGTATATTAGCCACATGCTAAATGCTAACCGTAGATGAAGGATTTTCAGAATAAAAGCTTAACTGCTTGTGCACAAGAATTTCTGGTTTTTCAGTATAAAAGAGCGTTTAAACTGACGGTATGTTTAAGCTACATTATACCATCAAAACATTGATTTTAATTTCTAACAGGAGACAGCCACACTCTCCCGCGTTGAGACAGCTTCAGTCATTTAATCACCTCGTCCACTGTGTGTGTGCCTCTCTGTGACAAGCTAAACATCCACGTAGGTCATCATGTCACAGTCTAAACTGTATTCACAAAAGTACAGAAAGGAGTGGGAATCAAACACTGAGTTTAAAGGATGGTTGAAGACATTTATTGGAGATGACAAACGGGCATATATTGCCTTTATTGTAAGGGATATTTCTACTAAAAACTACTAAAACTATTTCTACTTTCTACTTTTTCTAATAGAGACATTTCTGATCTACTGTCGTCTGGATTTACTCTGGTGGTTTCAAGTTTTGACCCTTGGAGGGGGTGGAACGTTTTTTTACCGCCATTACATGATATGCAAATTGGGCGATGACGTCATTTAGGGACTTCTGGCGACTTTTCGGACAGCCAATAGCTACTTTCCTTACTATGGAGTTGGCAGCACTGAGTCGGACAAAATGACTAACCATCATGCAACGCACTAGGAAGACGTTGATCGAAATTGCGCAGGTCTGCGCAGGTCTCGCTTGTCTCAAACAAGCCTAGCATCTATGGTCTTTCCTGCAACGGCAGTTTAAACTTTATTTCCTCCGCACACTGAGCTCTGATTGGTCAGCAGGCGTGGTGCTTTCACTGTGTTGATCTCTTATCCTGGAACCAGCGCCGTATAGATAGAAGAGTTACGACAGCGGAAGTCCAAAAACGGTTATCGTCACGTGGTTCATGCAGACGAGAATCGTTCCCCGGAAGTTCATGGCGGGCAATGTGAATGCATTGATAACAGGAGATAGATCGATATGTGTATGTATTTACATCAATATGTTTTAAAAAATAAAATAGAATTTGCTAATATTAAGTGATAATATTAGGATTAGTGTGAACAACTAGTTTACATGTTAGGCTAACAGTGCCTTGGTTAAAGAGCCTGTTGCTGTTTATTTATAGCTTTGAATTCTTTAAAACCAATATTATCTTCTTAAACTTGTATGGTAGTCAGGAGCATCACTTTCTAATGTTTATTGATATATTTAGAGGGAGGGGATCTAAAGGAATGCTTCAAAATTCAGATTAGATTAATTTCTACCATTTTCTTAAATTCATGGTAGTTTCAGTAATCCCATGGTAATTGAGGACACAAGTTATCGAAATGACTAATGTCATCTTTATGGCTTTCAGAAAGGACAGGAGACCGACAGGTGACTATCAAAGGACTAGCAGCAGCAGCATGATGATGATGTTAAATGTGTTGTTTTAGGAACATCCATTGCAAATACATGGAATTCAATAAAAAATTGAATAGCATATCATGCAGTTTGTCTGTGCCTTTTCCTCCGTGTTGTCCTGGTTTGCTGTGCTGCCTCCTAGTCGCCACAATGGTTTGCTGTGCTGCCTGGGGATGCTCAAATCGCTCCGAGAAAGGAGTATGAATGTACGGCTTCCCCACTGACACAGAGCGGAGGGAAACATGGCTGGCTCAAGTCAGCAGGAGCAATTTCACGACCAACAGCAAAAAAATATGTGAGGTAATTATATACAAACACTGCATTTGCACTTTTTCACAAAACGAAACCACACCATTGGGAAAGCTTAATGTTTTGTTTAATACAAAAAAACAGGGAAAGGCTTGAAAAACACAGAGTTGAGACTCAGGGTGCAGGGTGAGGGTCTCAATGCAGGTATTCAGGCTCCATTGAATCCCCCTCTGGTTCTTGTGCTGAAAGAGGGAGTAACAGACAGGAGAAAGGGTTATACACACCTATATAGCACACCTATTGGATGGGAAATTGCCTTGGGGAGATAAGGTGTGGTCTTTTTTCCCAACTGAAGTTATGGAACTTTATTATTTGTGAGTTTAACAAAGTATGACAAATGGCATCATACATCTTTAGGAAATATGAAATAAAAAATTGAAGTGAAATCAACCTCTTCTCTGGAGAACAAACTTTGATTTCTCTGTCTTGTGAGTTTGCAGTCTTGCTCCTCCACCTGTAACATCACTGCCCCTCCACCTGCCATACAGTAGGTTACTAACAAGATTACTTATATAATACAGTGATAGAATACATGTTTAGTATGCTTACTTATATAAAACAGTAGTATTAAACTTACCTTGTGTTTTCATTCTCACTTAAGTCCCTCTCCCTTTGACATCAATCCAAAATCAGCTGAGCTGCAACATAATACAGACAGGTAATAATCAACATAATCACAAGGACACAATATGGCTCTGCTAAAAACACTCACTCTTACACGCACCAAACTTTATATTTATCTAATATTTAACTCCCTCCACCCCCGCATACAATCCCGTTTATAAGCCCCTCTTCTCTAATTCAACAATGTTGGACGAAATGACATTAAGAGAACGGAATTTACAATTAAAAGGCTGTTCAACGTGTGCTGCTAACTTGATCCGGTAGCTTTATCTGTTATCTGTAAACGTTCCCTAAATCTACTAATTTAGGGATAACCCACTGACATCCTTTAATTTGAATCAGATGTACTGATAATATCCGCAATATAAATCTTTAAACTTCTTCTTACCTTTCAAAAGTCCGTCACGAACGGTCTATTATGCTGCAACTCTACTGCGCTGCTAGCCTTGGCGCTAACTTCCGGGGAACGATTGAGAGGCTCCACGATCCGCCATAGCTGTAAAAAAGTGGTCCATTGGAGTGAACGGAGATGACATAACTCTCAGTCTATACGGCGCTGCGTGGAACCTATTCTGCTTCGGAGCACAGACTATGTTCCAGGATAAGTCACCATGGAGATCTAGCCTGCTAAAAAGTGAACCAGCTTCGTGGTGCCGGAAATCCCAGAAGTTATCTTGCTAAACGAAAATCCTGCTTCGTAGTATACCCCCCTGGAGGCAGTAACGTGTAACTCAACAGAATCTGAGAAGAGCAGCACCAGCTGCAAAGACCTGTGCCTTTTACTGGTTACTTCACTGTGTTCCCCTTCATTAGAACCGCTGAATAGAGATCGAGGCTGCTACGTTTAACCACACACACCTCTACACACATCGAACTACCAGAGTATTCCCCCTCGTTTTATGAAGGAGATGTCCTGTCACCGGGGCGCATGATGTGTGTCTTTGTGCTCAGCTCCGCTCTGTGTGTGCGTGTTCGGTGTGTTTGTGTGTATCCGACATCACCGGCATTTGTTTTGAAATTACCACGAACAGTAATTTACACAAATCTGGTTCTCCATAGTTATATGTGTATTCCCAAGTGAAATACATTTGTTTCATCTTAATCTCGATGTAGTGCTATAGTCCTGCCGGAGTGCACCTGAACGAACAACACTATCATAAACAAATGCGCACGCGCACACACACACACACACACACACACACACACACACACACACACACACACACACACACACACACACACACACACACACACACACACACACACACACACACACACACACACACACACACACACACACACACACACACACACACACACACACACACACACACACACACACACACACACACACACACACACACACACACACACACGCACGCCCTGGCGACCGGACATATTCTTCATAAAACTAATCAATTTAAATTGAGGCCACGCTTTATTCACTCGTGCGCACGAGTGAATAAAGCGTGGCGATGTTTTATTTATTTTTCTCTCTATGAACCCTCCAGGGCTCCGTAGGTCTCTATCCGCAGCTGGAGAAGAAACGAGTGCTCAGGGACCGTCAGCAAAGTGCAACTTCGAAAAAAGAGAATACAATAATATTCAATCACTATTGTACAGCTTATTACTACCAAACTCACTACACACATTAATAGTCTCCTGTGTGTCATACTACAGCAAGGAGTTTGGAAGAATATTCTTTTGAATAATTTTGGGGAATATTTATAATGTAAAATCTTCAATAAATGTAGTATTATACAGTATATTTCTACCAAACTCACTATTTGCATTGTTGTTGTTAGCATCTGGTTAGCTAGCTGTGCTCACGGATATTAGAAGCTGTTTCTAAAACAAGGAAAAGGGAGAGCTCTGTCCTGTCAGACTGAGCGATAACTACAGCTCAGTGAGGTAAGGGACTCTTGAGTGTTTAGATAGTTAACTTTAGTCTAGTTATCTCAGTGGGTCTCAAACATTTTGGTCACCATTTATGAGAATAAATAAAAAACAGTTATGAAATACTATATGACAGTAAAACAAGAATAGGCCTACAGTTATAAAGGTGAGTGATTTGTAAAAGAAAAAGAAAATCTGTTTACCATAAATTCATTTTGCTCTCAAAGTGCACTCGGTTGATGCATTTAACTTCCATATTTAAAAAGAAAATAATTTCCATAGGCCCACCAAAAATATTTTCCACCAGCCGCCACTGATGCTAATGTAACAAAAAAATTTCCCAACTTGGAATCAATAAAGTATATCTTATCTTGTCTTATCTTAAGATGATCGATGGCGACTGAAAATTAACTAAAATAAGTCTCACAAAAAAACATATAATAACTACGTTGGTCCACAACGTAGGACGTAGTGTTTCTACGCCTCTTTCACCATTCATTCCAATAGAGAGGCGAAGTCCCGCCCATCTACTTCCGACCCATGGGACCCCGGAAGCGGAAAATTATACATTGACGTCAATGGAGAGAGAAAAGTCATCTTTCGATCCCGTTTGAATTGTGCCACGAATGACACATATGATGTTTGTCAAATTAAAAGAACATTTTGCAAGTCAAAAAAATAAAAATGTGTCGTAAAACTGTGAAGTTACAATTTTTTTTGTGTGAAACCGCTCAGTGAACTACAGGTCTCTGGTCTCGCACAATACGCGTCACCATCACAAAGATGGCTGTCACGTTAGTAAATTTCACCTGTTTCTTTCAGAATGAGGCGAAAAAGTATAAAACGAGGTGAAAATCACTACAAGTCTGGGCATGTTGAGAGCTGTACATACACGAAAGGGAGCGGTTCTGTAAGAGCCAGCATGCGGGACCGGCTTTACAAGGTTTCAGTGAGTAATATGAGTGCAATGTTTAAGGTTAATGTCAGCTAGCTAACAAGGTACACTAACGTGTTTTGTTTTAGAAACTAGTTTTCTCCTTAAGAACTTTGTGGTGTCTGTGTATGCTGTGGATAACATTAGTGTTCACAAGAACAAGATACACTCCCGTGTTTTGTTTTAGTTGCTCTTCAGATTGAAGCGGCCAGTTCTATATCGACTATATGTGATCTCCTTTTTACATCTCGTTGTGTCATTTGAGTTTATTTGCTGTGTGTAGATTCAAGGATTTTGGTTATCTTGTCCAGGGATGCAAACTTGTCACCTTTCGGCGAAATTCTCCGTTTTGAATCCAAAATAGGTCGTTTTTGTGATTCCTGTAGATCTGCAATAAAAATATTTTTTGGGTATGGGAGGGGGTCTGGGACCCGGATTAATGTGCGGCCGCGAGCTTTTTTTATATATATTATAATGAAGCGCGAGCTGTGTGCTCGAGTCTTCCTGCCTGTCGGCTCTGCTCATGATGTATAATAAGCCTCTGCTGCTCGGCGATGATGGTCTAGCTTCAGCAGCTACATTACCTACGGTGCGTTCGTTAATATTAACTGTGCGTCCGGAGTCCCTGTGGCACAGACTGGACCGCTGGTGAACAGCTGTTAGAACGGGCCGTTCAGGTGTTCACAATAGAGCTCCCTGTCGGAGCGGCAGAGCGTGATGTGCACTGAAAAGTTTTTTTTTCCCGTCGCAATATTATCGTTGAGCTAGCTAACTAGCATACATTGTCACTTTCTGCTAACGTTAGCTTTAGCCTTCGTTTTCGAATCGTTTTTTTCATAGGCTATAAACAGAGGTGGTATAAGTATATATCTTGTAATTGATTAAAATTAGAAGTACTCAGTTCTTGTACTTGAGTAAAAGTAGAAGTACCAGAGTGTAGGAATACTCTGTTACAGTAAAAGTCCTGCATTCCAAATTTTCCTCAAGTAAAAGTAGAAAAGTATTATTATCAAAATATAGTGAAAGTAGCGACAGTAAAAGTAGTCATTTTGCAGATTGGTCCATTTCAGAATAATATGATACGTTTTATAATGATTGATCATGAAAGTGTTCTCAAAGCTGGTAAAGGTGCAGCTAGTCTGAATGACTTTGTATACTGCAGGGTAGCTTTTGGATTTACTCCAGGTGGAACTAAAGACTGATTTAACACTTGATTATATTTCACATCATTCATCCACATCTGTAAAGTAACTAAAGGTATTACGTACATGTAGTGGAGTAAAAGTAAACCATTTACCTCTGAACTGTAGTGGAGTAGAAGTACAAAGTAGCAAAACATTGAAATACTTAAGTAAAGTACAAGTATCTCAAAATTGTGCCCAAGTACAGTACTTGTTGAGTTTATGAACTTAGTTACTTTACACCAGTGGCTATAAAGATAGAAAGACTAAGCCTTGCACAGAGGCCTGAAAATACATTTTCAAAATGCTCAACAGTGCTGCCAAAATTATTAACTGACTGCTACACAATTAAAATAAATGCTTTTTATATATTTCTATTAGATGTGACTCTATGGCGTTTCTGTTAATATTAACACTGCTGCTTTAGTTGTTCTGACTGCTAAAATCCTCTGTTATTCCTCATTTTAAAGCCGATATTCTGTGGGGTCAGGGGGCTCGGATCCTTGTCACCTTTTTCATACCTGATGAGTTTGCATCCCTGTTGTCAATTTGTTTGGTTATCTAGGCACAGCTGTGTGTGACTCCCTCTGGTACACTGGTATGTGTTTTCCTAATGTAGAGAGCATTGATTAATTAATAAACTACACACTGACTCTAGATCCTGACCAAATCCTTATTTTTTGATCAAATGTTTTTCAAAAAAATGTATTGTATATTATATAACAGCTGCAAATCACAGACCGGAGTCTCTGCTACTGTGGACCACGAAGGAGGGGATCATCATCCCCATCCCCAAAGACCCTGCATGGCATGGAAATCTCCTCCTCCTGGAACAATTCTACACCCAGCATATGCTCCCTGTGTTGGCCAGTAGAGAGGAGGACATTTAAATAAACATACTCTTAACACCCTCGGACTCTGCGTTGTGTTTCGTATGTGTGATGGGGTGTTATGCAGAGGGGAGGAAAACAGGACACAGCAGATTGGGATTGTGGTGGAGATGCTGAGCAGTTATTTAATTGTTGCGTGTAATTATTATTATACTGTGTGCTTCTTAGTTATTCCATCTTTTGCTGTAACATGGATCTGTATGTAACTCTATATTTAATTGTTATCTACCACACTTCCTTCTACATCATACACCATCATTATACATGATGGTGTATATAGGATATGTATTTATTTGTATACATATCTAAATTGTATAATTTTATTTTTCGTATTTGGGATTTCTCTTTTGTCCACTCAAATACACTTGGCCCTTTCTCTTTTCCATGTGGAAAATGGCAGCTGCATATTCTGCTTTTCTCATCTGCTCCCTGTCTGCTCATCTACGATGAGAAAATTATATAATTAATTACTAATAATCATTTAAACCTGTTATTACCAATATTTCACAAATTCTGCATGTAAACTTAAGAGCACAGCTGTATGTTGAGTATGTCAGCTTCCTTCGAATATTCTTCCTTCGACTCTCCCTGAACTGCCTGATCTTTTAATGGTCAATGTTAACCATTTGTGCAGATAGCATTAAGTAGAAAAGATCGCTGATACTAATGTGGCGTTAGCCTACCTCCCGCCCCCTTAGCACCTGGTGGAGGGGGCGATAGGCTACTCTTCAAATGTTTCACAAAATACTTACCATCATGACTACTCTTACTGTTTAACATTTTGGTTTACTTCATGTTAAGGCTAATACAAATGACAAGGCTAAGTAATGTAATATAATGCTAACTAACATGCTCGCTACTAGCTAGGTAGCTAACTTGACTATGTTCCATGCAAAACATGTATATTACCTGATATGTTTGGTCCAACGACTCCTGGTCCTTTCATCAGACGGGAAGCGATAGAACGAGCAAGTGGTATGATCTCTTTTGTGATTACAACCTCGTACAAAGCACACAGGCATCTTGTAAAAGTGAATTTATTGGAGCAATCTCTTATATTTATTGGAGGGAATAAATCAGTCTTCTTCTTCCTCTTTGCTTTGCGAGTCACAACCAGTCTTGGAGCATTATCGCCTATGACATCACTTACGCGACCCAGAATGCATTTGGGATTTGTAGTCTTTCTAGTTGCGTATTATTCATAGTCTTATATTTCAGCATTTTTACGACAAACTGTGACTTTTTTTGCATGGAAATGATTGTTTAAGATTGACAAACATCATATGTGTCATTCGTGGCACAATTCAAACGGGATCAAAAGATAACTTTTCTCTCTCCATTGACTTCAATGTATAATTTTCCGCTTCCGGGGTCCCATGGAGGCTCCCGGAAGGGGAGGGACTTCGCCTCTCTATAGAGAGGCGAAGTCCCTCGTTCGTTCTATCGCTTCCCGTCTGATGAAAGGACCAGGAGTCGTTGGACCAAACATATCAGGTAATATACATGTTTTGCATGGAACATAGTCAAGTTAGCTACCTAGCTAGTAGCGAGCATGTTAGTTAGCATTATATTACATTACTTAGCCTTGTCATTTGTATTAGCCTTAACACGAAGTAAACCGAAATGTTAAACAGTAAGAGTATTCATGATGGTAAGTATTTTGTGAAACATTTGAAGAGTAGCCTATCGCCCCCTCCACCAGGTGCTAAGGGGGCGGGAGGTAGGCTAACCCCACATTAGTATCAGCGATCTTTTCTACTTAATGCTATCTGCACAAATGGTTAACATTGACCATTAAAAGATCAGGCAGTTCAGGGAGAGTCGAAGGAAGGAAGGCAGGCAGCTTTGCATGACATTCTTCTGGACGTGTTTCATTGTGATGATAGTGAGAGCATATGGGCGAAGTTTGAACTTAAGGTTGGGGGTGCCAAAAAATAACTACAAATGTAATGTATAGCTATAGGCTGCAACACAAGGATTCATACATGAAAATTGATCAGGATAGCCTACAGGCTACTGCAGGTGTGTTTTCAAAACTAATATGCCCAATAGATGAAATTACTATGGCAGCGAACTCGCCGCAAAATAAAACGGCTGCTGCGGCACATACTGCTGCTATAATTAGGCTATAACACAGAGGTCTGTAGGATCAATGTTCCCCAATGCTCACACACTTTTTAATGAACTGTATAGCATACTAACTAATAACTGTAGGATATAAGCACAGCAGTTTTATCACATTTGACCTAATTTCAGCGATGAAAAACAAAGCCAACTAACAAAGTAATGACTTTTGTTCACCGTCATCTAGTGATTATGATCTCCATGCATTCAGCGTCTCTGCCCCACAACTGTCAGCAGCGGCCGCTAGCAGGACCGAAGCATGTGAGCACAACGCAAACGGGAGGATTTGGAGGATTTTGGTTTGAGCGTGGAGCGGTGTCTGCTGCTTACTGCAGCTGGCTATCCCCGAATGCAGATGCTGCGCAATCACGCATTTAAGCTCAACAAAACGAAATAATTTGAATGAACGGCTTACCTAGTGAAGCATTCAGGCGCCTCTTTTTCCGACTGGCATAGATGTCCACTATCTTCTCAACTGACAGTTTTGCAGTCAAATCTCCCTCAATGTGCAGCAGGGCCAGATCAGAAAATCTCTCCTGGATCATTGTAGTTCTCAGCCAGTTTCTGATCCTCCTCATTGCTGAGAAACTTCTCTCTGATGTCGCTGATCCAATGGGCAGTGTCAGTGCAAGCTGGAGTAATGGGAAGAAGTTTGGATAGCTCTCCTTGCTCACTTCGTTTTGCAGGTCCTTCAGGTTAATGGGAGATTGGACAGCACATTTTATCAGGTCCATTTCTGCTGTCACCAGCTGTGGATGGACGATCTTGAGGCTTGCATATTTTCTCAGAAGTGGTTCAATGCCTTTCTTCTCACACTTTATCACAGCATCACATGCCGCTGCAAGCTCCATGGCTTCACCTGAAAACCGTTCTGTCCAACTCGGCCATCATATTGTCCAGCACAGGGAGATATAAATGACAGTAGATGGCGTGAGCCTCAAATTGTCCGTCTATTTCCTCATTCCTTTCATCTCGTTGGCGCTGCCCAAGTGTGGCCCCCACTACATACTGGTAAAGCGACAAGGGGGGTCTTGAACTTCTTTTTCGCTTTGCCATGGAGGGGGGGTCACTTTCTGCAGTGGCAACTGGCATGCCGACGTCCTCGCCAAACTGCTTGATCTGGCTCCATATGTCTTGCCAACCTTCCTCCTCTCCTCTGCGTTCCCTCAAGTGTGCTCTCAGACTGTTGATCGTGGAGGCAGCATCTGCAAGTGTTGTGGATTTGGACTGAAGTTTCTTGTGAACAACGTGCACAACCCGCAGTAGGTCCTCAAGGATAATGAGGCAGGCGATGAAGCCAGGTGTGGTCATGTGATTATACAACCCACTTGCTTCCACTGACCATTTCTCTCCTTCATCCACCATCTCCTTCAGACAGCGTAGTGATAGGCACATAATGTGATTTAACCGCAAAGACGCATCGCCATTTGCTCACCCAACGCATGTCACTGGTTGCCCAATTTCCTTTGCCTTCATCTCGAGTGTTTTCTGCATCGCCAGAAACCTGTGGTGGTTGCTTGGTTCTGAAAACACGGAGTACAGCTTATCAATAACATTTAACGTCACTTTGATGTCTCTGTTGACTGTGCATGATTCCACCAGCACCAGATTAAGTTTATGGGCCATGCAGTGTACGTAGATGGCAAAGGGTAATCTTCCTTGATACGCTGCTGCACTCCAGTTAAATGCCCAGACATAACTGAGGCCCCATCATATGACTGTGTGACTATTGGGACGTCCTGCAGTCCACATGACTCCAACCCCTTCTTGATACCCTCAACAATCCCAGCAGCATCTCGGGAGGCAGAGCAGTCAATGAAGCAGATTAATCGCTCCTTAACCTGTAGCTTTTCTGCATATCTGATAGACACAGACAGTTGTTCAGACTTTGATGATTTGGCCTCATCCGCGATAACCGTGAAAAAAGCAGTCTCACGCACTGCATTTGCTATTTCCTCTCTGACTAGCTCTGCACACAAAGAGATGACCTCGTTTTGAAAATCTGGGCTTGTACAATTAAAGTACTTCTCATCCTGCATTTTGTGGAAACTTGGGTCATACTTGCCGAGGAAGTCGCACAGACTCAAAACGTTTCCCTTTGTTTCATCATCATCATCCGGCTTGCTTTTATCTGTTTCTGTATCGACTGTATTTGTGTGCTTTTTTTCATTTTTATTTTCTTGTATTTCCTTTTTTCTCCATTGTATTTCCCGATGTCCACGGAAAGGGAGGCCCAGTTGAGACAGCAGCTTAACGACATCCACGACCTTTGTCAAATACTCCCTGTTTTTATCCACTGTGTTCTGGTGACTGGTTGACAAGTGGACTCTGACAGATCCATGCTTTTCAGTTTCCTTGTAGCCCTCCCACAGTCTCATGCAGGCCTTGTGTTTTTCACAAGAGCTATGCTTTATCAGCCTCTCAGTTAGCTTACTCCAATATCGCCCGCCTTGTTTAGCTAGTGTGTCTTCCTCCTCTCCAATCTCCTTGGAAAAGTGGCGGCAACAAAAACAAAACACTGCGTCCCTTGAAACCGAGTACTCCAGCCACGGATGCTTGTTATAAAAGAATGCAGAAAAGCAACGATTTCTATCTCCAATTTTGTGTCTTGGGAAAACGGGAAGCACTGGCTGTTTGGGGCCCACACTTTTATCTCCTAGGTCACTGGGAAGTTGACCGCCATCAGAGGCTGTCTCACAGGGATTGCAAGCGGCGGGAGCTGCGGTGCCGACCGGCGCCAAGATGTGGTGGCTGGTCGACGGGCGAGGCGGGACTGGCGGGTCCGGAGCAGGTGCAGCTTGGGTGGCAGCAACGGTGGCGCTGGAACTTGAATCCGAAACTGGAGTTGTTTTGGTTGCGAAGAACCAGCGTATATCCATTTTTTTAGTCTTCTCCTGTCAGGTTTTGGCGGCTGGCAGACTCGACTTGTCTGAATTTGAGTGCTCAAAGTGCGCATGTGCGTGCAGCGTGTGAGGGCGCAGCAGCTGCACAGATCGTCTGTGTAGACTCATTTTTGAGTAATGTTCTGTCTCTCACAGCAGTACACACTGAGACAATATGTTTGTGGATTTAAATGTATTATGTTTATTGAGTTTGCATTTATTGATATAGCGTTCCAGAGTTATATTTATCTAGGCCACCTACTATCTGTACATCATAACTAAAAAAAAAAAAAAAAGACTCCGGCCACCAGGGGGTGCCGGGCACCCCGGGAACCCCCCCAAACTTCGCCTATGAGTGAGAGTGAGTCAATCTGTTTGTTGGAAAGACAGTAGTTGAGTGATTACTGAGAGAAAATTATTAAAAGAGATAATTATTCAGTGTTGTTACTTTAAAGTGTTGTTACTGAACTTTTTCTCTTTTATTTTCTTTACCTCACCTGTAACTGCTGAGACCCTGAGGAACAAGCACACTGAACTGACCTGCTCTGGCAACCTGATTTCCACTGTACGTAATAGTATTTGGTTATGGTATATTATTTATATACATCAAAGGCACAATGCACCCCCCAGAGACACACATGTATTGAGTGTGATATTTTGCATTGGTCATGTGAAATCATCTTTACATACTAGAAAACTGTAGGAGCGGCAACTTGTTTTGAAATTGAATTTTTAATATCCGATAATAAAGTTGATCTGTTTTCTCTCTTCCAGCTCCATCCATCACCATTCTCTGTTCCTGCAGGTCCTGCTTGCTAATCAATATTCATATTTTTTTACACAATTACAAATAAAGTCAATGTATTGTATGACATGAAGTTGTGCTTCATTCTGAGTCAATAATAAATTCATTCTGCCTTCAGCTGCAAAATTATTGTGGACTGCACTGACATCCATGTAGCTGCCCCCAGTAAGATGAACCAAGCAAAGTTGACATACTCAGCAAACAGCTGTGCTCTTAAGTTTACATGAAGAATTTGTGAAATATTGGTAATAACAGGTTTAAATGATTATTAGTAATTAATCATATAATTTTCTCATTGTAGACGAGCAGACAGGGAGCCAGATGAGAAAAGCAGAATATGCAGCTGCCATTTTCCACATGGAAAAGAGAAAGGTATTGAGTGGACAAAAGAGAAATCCCAAATGCGAAAAATAAAATTATACAATTTACAGATATGTATACAAATATATATATCCTATACACCATGTAAAATGATGGTGTATGATGTAGAAGGAAGTGTGGTAGATAACAAGTAAATATAGAGTTACATACAGATCCATGTTAAAGCAAAAGATGGAATAACTAAGAAGCACACAGTATAAAAATAATTACATGCAACAATTAAATAACTGCTCAGCATCTCCACCACAATCCCAATCTGCTGTGTCCTGTTTTCCTCGCCTCTGCATAACACCCCATCACACATACGAAACACAACGCAGAGTCCGAGGGTGTTAAGAGTATGTTTATTTAAATGTCCTCCTCTCTACTGGCCAACACAGCATATACATATGCTGGGTGTAGAATTGTTCCAGGAGGAGGAGATTTCCATGCCATGCAGGGTCTTTGGGGATGGGGATGATGATCGCCTCCTTCGTGGTCCACAGTAGCAGAGACTCCGGTCTGTGATGTGCAGCTGTTATATAATATACAATACATTTTTGAAAAACATTTGATCAACAAAAAAGGATTTGGTCAGGATCTAGAGTCAGTGTGTAGTTTATTAATTAATCCATGCTCAATACATTAGGAAAACACATACCAGTGTACCAGAGGGAGTCACACACAGCTGTGCCTGATAACCAAACAAATTGACAAGATAACCAAAATCCTTGAATCTACACACAGCAAATAAACTCAAATGACACAACGAGATGTAAAAAGGAGATCACACATATAGTCAATATTAAACTGGCCGCTTCAATCTGAAGAGCAACTAAAACAAAACACGGGAGTGTATCTTGTTCTTGTGAACACTAATGTTATCCACAGCATACACAGAGACCACAAAGTTCTTAAGGAGAAAACTATTTGCTAAAACAAAACACGTTAGTCTACCTTGTTAGCTAATGTTAGCTAGCTGACATTAACGTTAAACATTGCACTCATATTACTCACTGAAACCTTGTAAAGCCGGTCCCGCATGCTGGCTCTTACAGAACCAACTAACTCCCCTTTCGTGTATGTACAGCTCTCAACATGCCCAGACTTGTAGTGATTTTCACCTCCTTTTATACTTTTTCGCCTCATTCTGAAAGAAACAGGTGAAATTTGCGAACGTGACGGCCATGTTTGTGATGGTGACGCGTATTGTGCTTGACCAGAGACCTGTAGTTCACTGAGCGGTTTCACACAACAAAATGTGTAATTTCAGAGTTTTACGACACATTTTTATTTTTTTGACTTGCAAAAGGTTCTTTTAATTTGACAAACATCATATTTGTCATTCGTGGCACAATTCAAACGGGATCGAAAGATTACTTTTCTCTCTCCATTGACTTCAATGTATAATTTTCCGCTTCCGGGGTCCCATGGGTCAGAAGTAGATGGGCGGGACTTCGCCTCTCTATTAACAAAAAGCATGAACCAATATGGACGTTCATAGAGTTCTGGTGGAGGGACGCAATAAGCAGTTTCATTTCTTATGAATGCTATGACTCTGAAATAGGTTGTCAGGCATTTAAGGGATGATATCTAAATTATTAATATTGCTGTAAAAAATGTGTGTAGCCTACTCCAATGATAAACAGAAGAAAAAATATTTTTGAGTTATGGTCAGTTAAGACAAAATTATTATTTTATTTCAAAAGTAAAATAGTTTTTCATTAGTTCATACTTTTAAATGTTATTTGTAAATATGTATAACATTTAAAAAGTAAAAAAGGTGGTTTAAACATTTTAAATAATGGAAATCCTGAGGTGACAAAGAAGAAGGTAATATTAATTATACTTCAGCAAAAATAAATGATGTCTGTTTTCCTGCAAACCATTGACATGAAAGCCAGAACTCAAGAGGGTTAGGTTATGTGTGCGTTACCTTCACAATAGGGAGCCCCATTCACATGCTGAACAACAAATGGGGAGGCGTGTGGTGCAGTGGGTTGTGTGTTGGTGTTCGGATCAGGGGTCACAGGTTCAAACCCCACTGCAGTCAATATGTCGTTGTGTCCCTGGGCAAGACTCTTCAGCCCAAACTGCTCCTGTGGGGATTGCCCACAGTACTGAGTATGTAAGTCGCTTTGGATAAAAGCGTCTAACAAGTGACATGTAATAATAATGTAACAAACACCTTTTGAAGTGAAAATAAAATAGTTACTTCTGAATTATTCATTAATATGAATGAAGCTGCAGTTTGACCAGCTCAAGGAAGAAACCGCACAGTAACGTAACCAGGTGGTGGTTTATTAAATTCATGACACTGTTTACATCCCACAAAAAGCATTATTTAGACCCCCACCACATTTTCACACCACAACATAGATATGTCGTCATCATTGTGACGTTAAGAAAGAGAGAGAGAGAGAGAGAGAGAGAGAGAGAGAGAGAGAAAGAGAGAGAGTGAGAGTTGCACATAAATATATTACGTTAAATAAAGCAGGGAGCACGTCAAAACCACGTGTGTGTGTCTCTGTTTGTGTGTCTGTGGGTATCTTCAGTGCTATCTCTAAGGAAGCACACCTCAGAGGTTTTACACACCACTCTTTTGAATGCATCCCATCAGCACAGAGCGCACGTGCCCTCAGGATGTCCGGACATAGAAGAATAAGTGCTGATTGACCAAATATTTACAATATTGCCGTTTGAGGAATGGTATTCGTTTATTGTGTTTTCTTTTTCGATTAAGGTCTTCAAATAAAAAATGAATCGAACTTGGTAACTAATCTGATGTTCTATGAGGTAGGCATACTCCCCTCCTGGGTCTGTCACTCCGGAAGGAGGGGGTGGGGGGCAGCCTGGAGGTCCGCAGCGAGGATGATGATGATGGAGATTATGTTGAAGAAGATGATGATGACGGCCATTAAAGTTCCTCTGAGCGCGTCAATAATGTCCCATCACTAAGGGGGGACTACTGTTTGAGTTCCAGAGCCCAGACATGCTGGGGCCATCCTGTCCGCCCTTTACTTTTCTTATCTCCCGCTGACGATGAGGAGGATGATGATGAGGGTGCTGTCTTGGGGATCTCCACCTGCAGACACACCATCACAGTTATTTCGATTATGCAGATCAATTTCCTAAATCATATTTCCATGGGCTACCGCATGTTAGGAACTACAGCAGCCTTTGTCACCATGGAGATCGCTTTACTTCTGTTTGTGTCACGAGATATAGATTAAATACAAATAATTGTTATTATACCGATCTGAGTTCATGTCACACTCCTCTCTCCACGTCTCGCGCACAGCGGTGCGGACATCGGCAGTCACTCCAGACAGACAGGTAGCAGCACCTCCCACTTTACTGTCCCATGTTATGCCGGCTTTTCTTGACTTGTTTGAAAGTGAGTGGAGATGAACAAATGACTAAGCTGCCAGTGCCTCGAGTTACAGCTAATTAGCCAAAAGACAAAAACAAGTAGGCCTAACGAAGGTAGGCTACTAGCTAATGGATAAGTTAGATCAAGGTTTAGCTAAGGCAATGTATCATGGGCATACAGGCTAATGTACTGTACTTAAGGGGAGACACTTAAAGTGAATACAGTCAAATGTGGATCTAATAAAGTCATCACAATCGCCACATTGATATGCAAAGTAGGCGTTAACTAGGCCTAATTAAAATGCACTAATGTGCATGCAGTTACCAAGGCATTGCAGGTGAAAAGGATAAAACTAAAAACAAACAAAAAAACACATCATACTTCCCCAGATAGTTACTTATGTTAAGTCAGTATTTTCCCCTGAAATGTTATGTTTAAATGCAGATTATAAATCTATAGAGAAATTCAGACATGCAGTAAAACGAACACCATTTATTTGTGTTTTTGGAAGTTTTCTTTCCATTAGAGTGAAAGAAAATATGGAAGGAAAATAGACCAAAATAACAAAATGTACAAGTACACGAAAAAACGATCTTTTTATAAACAGTAACTTCATAATTGTGATTGTTGGCTGCTCATTTAATAACTATTAATTGTTCTAGTTTGTTGTCTGCTCTTGTGTGTCGTGAATACTAAAGAAGACCATTGTCTCTGTGTTAGCTGATTATTTTGTAGAATTCTGCTGAGTATTAAACAATTGCGTGAGTGTGAGGGTATTAAAATAAATTGTTCAGTAAGTCAGAGATTTGCAACTCTATTTAACTTTTTGTTTTAAAACATTTTTTTATAAATGATTATTAAGTGCCCTTTTTCTCACTTGAGCTCCCGCCCCCCAAAATGTCTGCAGGTCCCTGTGTGTGTGTGTGTGTGTGTGTGTGTGTGTGTGTGTGTGTGTGTGTGTGTGTGTGTGTGTGTGTGTGTGTGCGTGCGTGCGTGCGTGCGTGTGTGTGTGTGTGTGTGTGTGTGTGTGTGTGTGTTCATGTGGATGTTCTTCAATAGCATAATTTTCTTTAAACATTGTAAAATAAACGGAATAATGTCATGTAGAACAGGACCAAATATATCTTTTAATGTTTGAAAAAATATCATTATTATTGATTTGATATTAGCTTATTTTTCTGAGCCTGTTTGGCAAGGCTTGTGGTTTCTGTAATGTATCATATATGTATATTACACACATATAATATATATATATATATATATATATATATATATATATATATATATATATATATATATATATATATATATATGCTATATAGGCTAGCAGACGTTATTGTCGTAATTTCTTTACCTTCACTAATAGGACGTTTACACGTTCTGAGGTTCTGTCACTAATAATAAGAAAACACTGAGCAAAGCTGTGAGCTGATAACAGTCAGCCCGTGCTGAGTTTGAAATTAACCAATAATTAATTTAAATATTTGTAAATGTTATACAATGGATTTATTGAGCGGCGAGTTATTTTGTGGACATTGAGCCCCTGACGAAACGATGACTGCACTCAGAGCGTCACTCATGTTGTGACACTGAGCTCACATCTTCACAATGCTGCAGTAATCATCATATCTCTCTTTAAACTTCAAAGCTCATAGAGTGTGCCGCGTTATATCGCCTTGTTACCGGCCACACAACATAGCACAGCGCGGCAGCAGCGCCTCGTGCCGCCGTCACATTTGGTCTTAAATCAGAGTAAAGGGCTTCTTATGGAACCCGATCATCCCATTAAAAGAGTTTAACTCCCATAGGCCCTGATACCGCCTTATGTAAATCAATAATTCAACACTCGGTAAAGCATATTTCAAGTGCGTTTACTCTAACGTCTAGATTTGTTTTTCAAATGTAGGGTTTCCTTGCTATTTGTATCGTAATATTATGAATATTTCGTCACCACTGCGCATTGTTTTTAAATGTGTCTTAATGCTGCAATATTGATTTTGACTTGGCCTTACTGCACAATGGAAACGAGAACGCACATTTAAAGGTCAGATGGAGTTCCATCAAAGAGAGCTGCAGTGAAGCCGAGAGCTCTGACAGAAATGTGTGTAAACACGCAGTAAAACTTGAGTTTGAGTTAAACTGTTACACTTTCAATTGTTAGCTTTAAAATACACTGTCCGGGTGCTGGTGATTTAATAAAGAGAAGGTCAACACAATGCGCGTGCTGCCGATCGTGTCAGTAAAATGACTGCAAAGATATACACACATCCATCAGACATCCATCCCGTCCCCGTGTGCTTTTGATCTGCATACAGCTCTTCATATCTCCTTAGATCATATCGTGCTGTCAAACTGTAATATGAGGAGGGTTGCAATAAGAACAGCAATAATGGAATGTAGTGAAAATGGATGTGGAATAAAAGTGGATCCTAAAAAATAGTTCAGGACAGCACCAACACACAGTCTTATGGATCTACACTGCGCGTTGTGTTATCATTCATGTTATTAGACATGTCAGCGTTATATATTTAATTATATAATAAGAAAATGTCATTTTTTCCCCTACATAAAATGATTTGATAAACATCTAAAATGTTCATGTAATTGAAGTCTAATTGTTTAAATCACTTGTTCTACTTTTCATTATTTCATTCTGTTTAACTGAGCGTTTATAAAGTATAATACATAAATATCATGTGCTCACGATTAATGCAATCTCTCACTAATAAAACTGTTCTGAACTATCAAGATGTTGTATATGTGATTTTAATTTTAACATCAAATATTTATTTTTCAGTCTTTTATCATTTCCACGCCCTTTACTGCGGATTTGACGTTATTTGTGACATCATTTCCAGTCCCAGTAAATGATGCAACATATACAACAAAAAGCCACCATCATGACAGAGAGAAATATAGTGAAATATTCACACTGCAACAAAAGGAACATGTATGCAGTAAAACATGCATTCTGTCGCCTATAGTCTATGATTTAATAATGTGACAAGTCTTATATTTTCTCTCTCATTTCAAATAATGATTGTCCTAACTTGTGATAAATAATTCAGGTAAAGGTTGAAATCAGGCAGATACTTTTTAATTAGTTCAACAGTCTTGGTTTAAATCCACCAGCGTCCTGCCTCTCTGCAGTCCACACTGCATGTTCCTTTTTGAGTCAGACCACAGCTCAGCAACACACAACATACAAGAGGGTGGAGAAAGCCAAACATCAAGGAAATGAAAAAGCTTCCGTCCTAATTCTCCCTTGGAGTGTAGTCTAAACTCGGGGATCCTGAAATGACCAAGTGTATTACCTCCACCCCCCACCCCTATTTGCTAGCTTAGGGTCATCCTGTTAAATACACTTTAAATTCACTCGGGTTAACCACTTAGTCATTAATGTGAGAGCAAACTGAGGAGCATAATCAACATTAAAGGCTTACTCTGAGGATCACACTGCACAGTGACTCCTCTGGTTCATGGTCCTCTGAATAAAAATGATGTTTAAACAAATTAGGAATTCTGTCAACATATGAGATTTATTTCTGATTCAACTGTCTCACTAAGCATGGGGACAGGACTGGAGTTTCATGACAGAGTTGACATGAGTTATTAACAGCACTACATCCTTCTATTCGTGATTGCAGTTTGAAATGTGAGGAAAAATGGCTCTGGCTTCAATTATGTCCCACACTTCCTATAGGCACCAGGCAACAGACAGGAAATGATTATTCTGTTGAATTCTCTTCTAGTCTATTCTGCTCTACCTGCTCTGTGTGGCCGTTAGCTACACTAGCTCTGATCAGGGGATGATGAAGGCCTTTATAATGAGATAAATATGTCAAAAACAACAGGCAGATTGTCACTGATGCTGACTTCTGTTATACAATGGTATATTGCATTTACAATATCCTCTTTATTTTGTCTGCAATATACAATTGCAGAATAAAATATTTTTCTTTTTAAAATCTTTCTACTTTTGATCTTCTCATATAACTAATAACATCATGTTGTTAGTGTTTGCAGCAAATTCCTTGTATGTGTAAACATACCCGACTCAATACTGATTCTAATGCAATAAATAAATAACTAAATTATGATTTTTCTAAGAATATAAAACAATTATGCAGGTTGGTGAACTATAAATAAAATAGCAATGTGAGGCTTTAAATCTCTCTCGGCTGTTCCAAACACTAAATCTGAGCCTCTGTGGTACGCTGTAAAGTTGCATATACATAATATATATATATATATATATATATATATATATATATATATATATGGGCAGCACATGCACAGTCCTGAGGATCCCCCAGCCGTCTGTGCGGCCCCAGCATCACAAAGTGTTGCTATGATAATAGTTCTGGCCCCTGCTGGCTCCACTCTGTCTGAGGATAGCGGACTATTTTCCTGGCTGCACTGTTACAGAGACTTGATCATTCACACGTTTCCATTATTGTGTAAAATCTATATGTTTATATGGTTCAATAGTGTGGGGATGCAATATGTGTTACGGGTAGTAATCCAGTGTTAAGGAGTTACGTGTAAATTGTAAAAAGGGTAAACACACTCATATTCCTGTTGACTCTCTCCTAAGCAGTCACCCGACATGCTTCATAGCTTCAAAAATCCTCGCCCACATAAATGGGGCCATGGCCATACGCACTCTTTCACTCCTCTCTCCGGTGTAGCTGGACTTTAAGCTAGCTTTTGAAAGCTCTGAGCAGCAGCTTCCACATGTCCTTGTGTGTGATTCATTCCATCGTCTCACTGCCTTGACCCAGTGCGTAAAACAGCCTTCTGAGAGCTGGCTGTTCAAACGCTTCTCCTCAATAAATATATCAGATACATATTGCTCGTGAATCTCGGCAAATTGAGATACTTGAAATGTATTTATTGTGGCTTCTTTGTCGTTATGGTGCTGATATATTAACAGTGGGAGAGCAGACCATAAAGCATTAAAGGGAAGTTAAAGCAGTGTGTCACACTCTGAGCTCCGCCGTGCAGCGGACTGCAGGCTGCTCATGAAGGCACCACGAACTCTCCTTCTCTTAATAACCTCGTTTAAACATGGACATGTAGAGGCAGTGATGGCCGCTGACCTTTAGAAAACTGCCCTGTACGCTACTTTCCGATCAAGTCATTGAACAGCTTCATATTTGAAAAGGCTTGATGTTTTATTTTAGAACAATTTGTTCCCGCTGCTCTTATTTGCACTAAAGACAAACATTTGAATAGGAACAAATACATGTTGTGGATAATAAGTGATCTTAAATGTTAAAATTAGAGTTGAGCCATATTAAACTCTGTTATATGTTCTACGATTACGCACACTATTTTCAGATTAAAATGTATTTTTTTAATGACTTTTTTTTCTGATGCAAACGTCAATGGCAATGAACAGAATCAATGTTTCTGTTCCACTCACTGTAGCTTTTCTTATTGGCCTCTACGGGAGCATATTTGCAGCCGGACGACTCCTTTTAAGCTAAACGTTTTATTATTGACTTCTTAAAAAATTGGGACTAAAAGGCCCACTATAATAATAATAATAATAATAATAACAATAATAATAATTACAATAATAATAACAATCATGATAATAATAATAATAATAATAATAATAATAACAATATTATACTGAAGCTAGGCATTAGTTTATCTGTGTTAATCATCACAGACTAATAAACCCTCATCTGTTCTCTTGTGGCCTGCCGAATATAAAGGCTCAGAAAAGACCTTTAATTCAAGAACCCAATATTTTCCACTTCCCCAAAAAAACATTTTCCTCCTCTGCATCCTGCTGTAGTTTCGGCTCTGCCTGACTTGAGCGGACTGTGTGAGCTGTATGTAATCTTATGGAGTTATTGAATGAGTTATGATAGAAAACGGGCTCGTTCAGTCTTACCGCCTCTCTCTTCCGCCGCTCCTCCCGGGCCTCCGTCTTCTTCAGCTCGGCCTTGAACGCCTGCGTGTCCCCGTGCTGTCCGTCCTTGTCCAGGATGTCCATCAGGTAGGAGATGTAGCTGGTGGCCAGCCGCAGAGTCTTGATCTTGGACAGCTTGGTGTCCGCCGGCACGTTGGGGATGCACTCCCGCAGCTCCGCAAAGGCCGAGTTGATGCTCTGGGTCCGCCGCCGCTCCTTCCGGTTGGCCGTGGGTCTCCGCTTCACGGGCCGGGGGAGTGTGTGGGGGTGCATACCGACTGCCGCTCCGTTTACTGAGATGGCGCTGGCCCCCGGTACCAAGGCGCCGGGTCCGTAGTGGTGGTGGTGATGGTGGGGGTCCAGGCCGCCGGTGGACCCGCCGCCGCTATTGCCATGGTACTCAGGGCTGTACCCGGGCGCGAGGCTGTACTCGGTTGGAGACACATCCGCGTGACTTATCAGCCAGCTCGTGAAGTATGGAGGAGCCCCGGTATCCTCGTGACACCGACCGGCCGCCGCCGCCGCCGCCGCGTGCAGGGAGTAGTGGTGGCTTTCGTGATGGTGCATGACCGGGTGGTGAGGGAAGCCCGAGACCAGACTCATGCTGACACACACACACACACACACACACACACACACACACACACACACACACACACACACACACACACACACACACACACACACACACACACACACACACACACACACACACACACACACACACACACACACACACACACACACACACACACACACACACACACACACACACACACACACACACACACACACACACACACTCTCTCTCTCTCTTTCACGCACTCCGACACACCGCTCTCTCTGCGGTAACTCTCCTCGCTATTTAACGGGGGTCCTGAGCAGAGGTTCGCATCCTGAAGGTTCTACCAGCTTCAGCCGGCCAGGCCCCACCGTGCGGGCCGGTGCTCCGTGCAGCAGACCCGCTGCTCTGTTCCGGCCTCTCGGTGCACAGCTCCTCCTCTAGGACACTGTTCCTCTTCCTCTTCTTATAAAGTCTCAGCAGCGTTATCCCTCCTCTCTCTTTATTTCTTACAGTCTATTCCTCTCTCCCTCTGCAGCTCTCATCCTCTCTGGAATCTCTGCAGCCTCAGAGCCGTTTGGCAAGGCAGGACCAGTCCGGGCAGACACCGGCTCACTACTGACCGGTTTGCACTGAGCCAGACTAAAACCAGCCTGTCTGCACGAGAGAGAGAGGGAGGGAGAGAGAGTGTCTGATTTACTACGTCATCGTTCCGACCGGGGAGGAGAAACTGACTTCAGCATCTGTAGACCAATGGCGACCACCGCCCCCCACTCCTGGCACCGTCTGAAGGGCTGTTTACTTCTCTTTAATGCCAATGGGCCTGCTAAGTAGACCTGCTTGCTCTCACACACACACGCGCGCACACACGCGGGGCCACGCGCACGCATTCACACAGCGACAATTAACCTAAAGTCCGAATAAAATGGGATGACAATGTTCTCACTTCTAACATGTAGAGTGACTAACACAGGCGGTATGTAGCTATCGGTGGTAAATGTTGGTTTATTTGTTAATTATGTAAATAGGTATTTTTAAAATGTTTTAACGAAAAATGTAAAGTAGGATATAGCTACGATATAATTTCTATTGATAATAAAAAAATAACTGTTTTTAGCCAATGTCGTGAGAATCTGAGGCCAGATTAATTTTGATTTGCAGTTTAACACCGCGTCTTCTCGGGTTTGTCACGGTGAAGGCTGCAGACAGCCAACGTGGCAGGGTGTCATTCTTCTGGATTTAAATCAGTTGTATTGCCCTGCTAATCCGGGGATTTATTGTGTTTTTCAAATTTATAATTTCTTAGGAATCTGTCAGATTGTTCGCATATCTATAAATCTTCTTTAACACCTAGGCTATGCTATAATATTGTTACAAAATGCCATTGCAATATTATTTGTAGAGCTGCTGAGGACACACAGTTTTTACATTTCCTCAAAGTGAACTCACATGATAATTTACTGTTGTAGTTTATTAAATATTAGCCTATAACTAACCTGCATGGTCCGTGAATATGTGTCCGACAGCTGATGAAAACCGGAGAGCCGTCATGTTGTAAAGATGGCTAAAGCACGTTTGGGCTCGTTGGTATATCTCCTTACGTCATAATAGAGAAAATCCTAGTAGGCCTAATAAATAAATAAATAATAATAAAAACAATAGTAGGATAATAATAATAATAACTATTACAAAAATAATTAGCTATAACGTGGTTAAAACTGTCGATGTAATCCAGTGTGTGATGCAGGGACACACGCTAGTTTCAGGCTTTCGGTGTGAGGAGTTGGTTGATGAGCGCGCAGCCGGTAGGTCCGCGCCGGTCTCCAGCTGACCCTGTTACCGACCTCCGATCCCTTTCCATCGGCTGCCGCGAGAAGAGAAGACCCGCTGCTTGTCCGGAGCTGTGAAACACTGAAATAATCTGTGGACATATTTTAGATCCCGCCACGTTTTCCTCGTTTTGTCAGTGCAAAGCAGTCTTTTTACTCCTGATCCTCACAGGGGTGTCAAACTCAATTTCATCCCGGGCCACATCAGCATTATGGTTGCACTCAAAGGGCCGGTTGCAATTTATATAAATATACATATGTAAATATATAATATATATTAAATAATGTATTATATTACATCGTTGCCCCTGCATTGGATTATTATCAGATCTGGTAATATCTTCCTAAATAACTACGTCGGAAAGCAGAAGTCTAGAGCAAATAATTGAAAGTATATATTCAACAATTACACCAATTGTATTGCATATTATATTCTTTGCAAGCTCTTGCGGGCCACATCAAATTAGGTCGCGGGCCGGATTTGGCCCCCGGGCCTTGAGTTTGACACCCCTGCCTATTAGCTCAGTTATGATCATATAGCCGTCGTGTATCCAACACAAATCATATAGAAAGAAAGAGAGAGAGAGAAAGAGAGAGAGAGAGAGAGAGAGAGAGAGAGAGAGAGAGAGAGATTAAAAGGCATATCAGATCTAATCCAGATCTGTGGCTGTATATTGTCATGCAGATGGGAATAAAATAATAACTAAATCTGGCACGAATAATCGTTTCACTTTTTTATATTAATGTATTTTTTTTTACACTTGGTCATTTTGAACAAAAAGATAAATAATAGTAGCGTTATTATAATAATAATAATAATAATAATAATAATAATAATAAATAGTATATCAATAATAATAATAATAATAATAATAATGCATACATTTATTCATGCATGCCAAGTCTATTTTATATTTATATTATCATCATTTCTAAATCAAATGACTGCTAAATGACTGATAACCTTCCTGGAGCTCGAGGTAAGTAGGCCTAAGTATTCTCTCCGCTTCGCTTTACAAACCCCGTGATAGTCCTCAAGCTCTGTGATTGGATGTTTGAGTGTGCGCCTCCCCTGCCCGGCCGTTTCTAGTTTTGTGATTACCCCTCCCTGTATTTAATGTTGTCTCTTCCTGTGTTCAGTGTTGGTTCGTCTTTTGTTGGTGACTGTGGTCACCGGGGAGTGTTCCGTTTGTCTTTATTATCCTTGAAATAAAGGCATTTTCAGCGTTATCTGCATTTGGGTCCTGCTTGCTTTGAGGGACCACAGGGAGTACAGGGAGCTGACGCAGGACTTCACCTTCTGGTGCCAGAGGAACCACCTTCAGCTGAATGCAGCGAAGACCAAGGAGCTGGTGGTGGATTCCCCCCCCCCCCCGACACCAGTGAACATCCAGGGAGCAGACATTGAGATTGTGGAATCTTACAAATACCTGGGTGTTCATCTGAACAATAAACTGAACTGGACTGATAATTCTGCTGCTCTGTACAAGAAGGGACAGAGCGGACTCTTTCTGCTGAGGAGACTGAGGTCTTTCGGGGTGCAGGGGGCACTCCTTCAGACCTTCTTTGACTCTGTTGTGGCATCAGCCATTTTCTATGGTGTGGCCTGCTGGGGCAGCAGCATCTCGGCTGCTGACGGGAAGAGACTGAACAGACTGGTAAGGAAGAACAGCTCTGTCCTGGTGAGTCCTCTAGACACTGTGGAGGTGGTGGGAGACAGGAGAATGGCAGCCAAGCTGTCCTCCCTGCTGGACAATATGTCCCACCCCCTCCAGGACACCCTGTCCTCACTGTGCAGCACCTTCAGCGACAGGTCACACGGAGAGATACCGCAGGTCCTTCCTTCCTGCAGCGGTCAGACTTTACAACCAGCACTGCCCCTAGTAGACACACACACACACACACACACACACACACACACACACACACACACACACACACACACACACACACACACACACACACACACACACACACACACACACACACACACACACACACACACACACACACACACTCACTAACACCCCCTTGCTGCTAAATACAAAGCAACTTTGTGCAATATGTGCTATGTGCAATATGCCATTAATAACTGTGTAATTTATACCTGGTCACTAAATCAATCAATATATATGACATTAATAACTGTGTAATTTATACCTGGCTGCTAAACCCTTGTTACTGTTACAAGGTATGCAGTGGCGGCCGGCCCATAGGGGCGTTAGTAGGGTGACCAGATGTCCCGCTTTGCGTGGGACTGCACAGCATTTTCACGACTTTTGGTGCGTCCCGCAAATTGAGACGATGTCCCGCATATTTCATTTTGATTGGCTAAAACGCCTTTCTAAAATCAGCTTTATCCAATCTGGCTGTTGAGAAAGCAGGGAAGGCTATCATCACGGGGACGGGGGTGTGTTTGCTGTCAATCAAACTGTAACACACGGCGGGTGCTGGTCAAGTGTTAACCAATGAAAGTAACTCACTCACACACACCCCGCCGCGGCCCCGCCAAATAACAACAACGAAAGTCAGCCAATAACGCAGGCGACGCAGCAGGTTATGGAAAATGGAGGAAACTGAAACTACAGCTAAGAAGAAAAGAAGATGCACATACAACAAAGACTGGGAAGACACTTACCCGTGGGTGAAGCCAGTGCAGATTTTTTTGCAATCTTTGCAAGAGTCATTTTTCAATTTTACATGGCGGTGAATACGACGTCAAAAGACACAGAGAATGCGATTCTCACAAGAAACGTGTCGCTCAAAAAGAGACATCCCACTCTATTGTTATGACCGGCTCGTAGGCCACAACGAAAAGACAGTAGACGTATATAAGTTTTCCGGAACCACGGCACGTTTATTGCAGTCTGTTCCATAAAACACACAACGAGGTCGACGGATGAGGAGAGAGGGTCGCTGCGCCGCTCCTTCCGTGACCGGCTTGGCGAGAATCAGGAGCGCCCCGTGACATCCGGGCAGCTGGACCAGAATTCTCACAATGTATTTGGGCCCCCCTCTTTGAATCAGTTTAACAAATAGCTTCCTATGATTAACATGATCAAAGGCTTTAGAAGCATCAATGAAACACATAAGAACTGATGAGTTATTACCTCTATATTTGTTGACAATTTCCTTTAAGGCGTATATACACAAGTCAGTGCCATGTTTAGCCTTAAAGCCAAACTGGTTATCTGTTGAGTTAATAAAGTCATCTAATCTGTCCAGCAGAATTCTTTCTCGGACTTTTGACAATATGCTGGCTAACGCTATGGGCCTATAGTTATCTAGACTTTCCACTTTACCGGCTTTGTCCTTAATAACTGGCACTGACAGAACAGACAACATTGAGTCTGGTAACAAGCCATGACTCATAAAGGCAGTAAAGCATAGAAAGAAGAGGCGCAATCTTTACACTGGCATATTTAAGATGTTCAGCAGAAATACACTGAACAAAAATATAAACGCAACACTTTTGTTTTTGCTCCCATTTTTCATGAGATGAACTCAAAGATCTAAAAGATTTTCTATATACACAAAATAACCATTTCTCTCAAATATTGTTCGCAAATCTGAAAAATCTGTGATAGTGAGCACTTCTCCTTTGCCGAGATAATCCATCCCACCTCACAGGTGTGGCATATCAAGATGCTGATTAGACAGCATGATTATTGCACAGGTGTGCCTTAGGCTGGCTACAATAAAAGGCCACTCTGAAACGTGCATTTTTGCTTTATTGGGGGGGTCTGGGGGGGTCCGAAAACCAGTCAGTATCTGGTGTGAGTGTTAGGGTTAGGTACCCTAACCCTGCGGTAAAGCGACTGCAGTACCGCTCCCGCTGCTCCGATTCTCCGACCCATCTCACGCTCCATTGTTCCCTCACTCGAGAACAAGGCCCCGAGATACTTGAACTCCTTCACTTGGATAAGGATGTATCCGTCTGAGCATAATAGGATGTAATGTCTTCCTTTGTGAGGGTTGACCAGTCTAGTTTTTCTGTTTGAGCACTATTTACATTTCTGGTTAGCCCAGGTAGATGTTCGACATTTATTGACATAGCAACAAGTATATGATCAGTTGTTGCTGTCCCATACAGAATGCTCATACACTCAAGTGAAGCATGCAAATCAGCTGCACTAATACAATGATCAAGCCATGACGTAGTATGCCAGGCCTCGCTAATGTAGGTATAACTATCTGCAGGCAAAAGCACCTTGCTTGACAATATAACATTTTTATCGTGACAGAACTGAGCCATATGCTTGGCAAATAATGAGTTCATGTCTGAGATATGTGCATTCATATCCCCAATGACATACACAAAATAAGAAGTATTGCTTTGAATAAAGGAATTAATTAAAGCAAGCCTATTTAGATATTCATCCTCATTCTGATGAAATTCATAGGGTGTATACACATTTAGAATAATAAATTCCTTGTCATTGTGAGTAAACTGTATTGCAATGCACCTGTCGGCACAAAGCCTAACCACATTTATTGATGAATCAAGGTTCTTATTCCACAGGACAGCCACACCCCCTGATATCCTTCCTCTGACTATTCCCATGCCAAAGTCAGTAGTAGACTCCCCAGCCCCATGGAAATTATCATTGAAAGAGTTCAGTTTTTCCAAGTCTTGCTTCGCTAAGAATGTCTCTTGCATACATACTGTAGTATGTCACAGTTCTCCAGAAGGTGGTCAACTACAATGGTGCGAGCTTTATCCCCTGCCCTCTGGCCCATATGAAGGCCACGACAGTTGTACGACAAGACCCAAATAGTCATTTAGCGAGACAATTAACGTGCCCATAGCACCAGCAGGCACACTCATTCCCCCGCAGTAGGTGCAGTGTTTGAGCCGATAACTCCCGCTCTGCGCGGCTCATAATATCTCCGGACAAATGCCCCTTCTGGCCAGATCTCCGGATTGTACATTTCGCTGACCTCATTGCATTCAGAAGATACTTTAAATGAACCGTATCTACCGTGTATAGTGCCAATTTTTTGGCAACAGGCAACCTCACGGCCAAGTTTTTCTTTAAGGTACACAGACAAAGTTTCAGCATCTAGGTCTGGTGAGAAATTGGAAGCAAAAACACTCACCAGCTTAGTCTTGATCACTTTGATGTTGCCCGCAGCTCCGGTGCCAACCATAGGCACGTTACTGGATTTATTTTTCCGCTCGGGAGCAACAGTGCGCAATCTTGGTTTATCAGCAGCCTTCTCTGAGGCATGACGTCGGCCTTTTGTCACAACATGACTCCACTTTGGAGAGCCTGGCAAAAACGTTGATCCATTGGGACTATCCATTGTTGTAGCCCTCTCAACGTTCAGAGCAGAGGCCCCCGCTGCAGCCCTCACTCCGAAAGCCCAAGTTTGAGGCTCCTGCATGTGCTGCCCCCAGTGCTGTGCCATCCAGCGCCGCATCTGAGCCATCAAGGCCCCGTGTCTGGTCAGTGGAGCGCTCTTGTGCACACACGCGGCGATCGATCTCCACTGTGATAGCAGGAAAATATTCGCTTACATCAGCCCGTAGCTGCATTGCGTGCTTCATAGAGCAGACCTCAGAGCACAGCTGCTCCATTCTCCCAAGTAGGCTTGAGACATCCATGTTAGTAAATGTCACCGGCGGCAGTTCATCCAAGTAATAAGAAACAAATCTGGGAGTGTTTTCTCCACACTCGTTCATTACTTTAAGGGATCTTTTTATATTGTTGATGTCTTTCTTTTCCCCTTTATGGGAAACGTTCCGCTGTGTAGTTGGGCAAAGATCAAACAATACTTTCTTCGAGGACTCTATCCACTCAGAATCAAACGTGTTTGCAGCCAACAGGACAATCTCATCCTGGCTTAATGTCTGGCTTAATTTTTACAGCAAGGAAGTTAAGAAGCTCATCCTCCACAATAACTTTACCGTCAACTGTAGTGTAGATCTCAGGTTTCACCCGAGACCGGCTGAGAGTCCGGCTAAAGACAGGGGCAACCGAGCTTCGTGTCATGTCTCAGAAACTTATAGTGAAAGTTTATTCTTTATGTTAGTTTTGTCATGTCCCTTTGTCCTGTGCTTTATGTTTATTCCCTTAATTAATTCTCCCTCTCATTTCATGCCTCCACGCTCCCCGCCCCCTTCTGTCTCCTGCTTCCTTGATTATTTTCCCCGCCCTGATTGTTTCCACCTGTGTCCCCTTTACCTGTGTATATATTGTGTTAGCTCCCTCCTGTTCATTGACAGTTCGTTGTCTCTCTATGACCTACGTTCCTGCTTACCTCACAGACTTCTCACGGATCTATGTTATTGATCACTGTTCGAGTGAGTGTTTTTGTTTTCCTTGTTTTCATTACTGTGCAAATCCCAGTAAAGTCTTTATTTTGAAACACTATCCGAGTCTGAGTTTTGAGTCGTGCAATTGAGTTCATGCCTCAGAGTTCACTCCTTGACAGTACGAACTGACCAACAAAATGAATTCAGCCGACTCAGATCAGATTAAGAACGCCATCCGCTCTCTGGGCCAACGTCTTGGGCAACAAGAGGAGCATATGGCCACCATGCAGCAGGGAGTGCAGAATCTAACCAACAGCCATGGGGAACTACAAACATCGGTGATGACCCAAGTAAATCTACTGGCAGCAGAGGTTCAGCGTGTGCTCACTCACCTGCAGGCTGTTTCTCCTCCTACGACTCCTCCGGTTCCAGCGGCGACCGGATTCGATCCCAACCGGGCTACTGAGCCGCACAGTACTTCCATGCGTCTGGCTCCACCCGAAAAGTACTCCGTAAACTCGGAAGGCTGCCGGCCGTTCATCGTGCAGTGTGAGCTACACTATTACCACCAACCGGTTGCTTTTCCCACGGACAATTCCAAAGTTCCGGACAACAGCGCCCCCTGGCTCCGTGGAGGAGCCAATGCAGTTGGGCCGCGCCAAGCTTTTGATGGCAGAACGTCAGCGTCGATTAAACGAGGGTCTGTGTTTCTACTGCGGGCAGCACGGGCATCCACAAGCGGCTTCTCCGGTAAAAGAGGAGGCTCACCAATAAAGAGGAGTACGTTGGTGAGCCAGATCTCTTCCTCTGACTTTCCTCCTCGCACCCTGACAATGTGGTTACTCAGGGTGCTCTCATTTACTCAGGGGCAGACGAAAGTCTTATGGATTGGGGTTTAGTTAAAAAATGGGACATAAAAACTAAACCTCTACCCCAGCCTCTTGAAGCGAGTTCTCTCAATGCGCGGCTGTTGTTTAAAGTGACTCACCAAACAGAGCCTTTAAAAATAAGATGTAATGATAACCATCACGAGACAATGTCATTTCAGTTATTTATCTCAGCCCAACATCCACTCATCTTGGGGTTTTCCTGGTTGAAACTTCATAACCCTCACATAGATTGGCAATCTGGGAGGGTGGAGGGGTGGGGAAAGAATTGCATAGATCACTGTGTTAAGCAGGTAGCAGAGATTGACAGGAGATGTAACACTGGGAGTGTTAGGCAGGGAACTATCCCAGAAATATATTTTCCGGATGTACTTTCAGTCCCTTCCTGCTACCACGATTTAAGTGAAGTATTCAGTAAATCCAAGGCTCTGACTCTTCCTCCTCACCGCCCCTATGACTGTGCTATTGACCTGATTGCTGGGTCTCCAATTCCTAAGGGTCGACTATATGCTATTTCAGGGCCCGAGAAGGAGGCCATGAAGGAATATATTGATGCCTCCCTCAAAACAGGCCTTACCCGCCCTTCCTCATCACCAGCAGGAGCGGGGATTTTTTTTTTTTGGCAAAAAGGAGGGGTCTCTTAGGCCATGTATTGACTACTCACCTCTCAATGACATTACGGTTAAAAACCGGTACCCCCTTCCTCTCAAATCTTCAGCATTTGAGCAGCTTCAGGATGCCAAGGTTTTCACCAAGCTAGACCTGCGTAACGCTTATCATTTGGTCAGGATCAGGGAGGGCGATGAATGGAAGACGGGTTTTAACACCCCTTCAGGCCACTATGAATACCTTGTAATGCCATTTGGATTTTCAAACGCTGTTTTCCAGGCTATGATCAATGACGTGTTGAGGGAGTTTCTGAACCGTTTCGTTTTTGTCTATCTTGACGACATTCTGATCTACTCCCCTGACCTTGACACCCATAAACAACATGTCCGCCAGGTCCTACAAGAGTTGCTCCAGAATAGGTTGTTTGTCAAAGCAGAAAAATGCGAATTCCATGCGGAGACAGTCACTTTTTTGGGCTTCATCATTTCTCCAGGTCAGGTTAGGATGGACCCAGAGAAGGTTAGCGCAGTAGCTTGTTGGCCTACCCCTGACTCTCGTAAGAAAGTGCAGCAGTTTTTAGGCTTTGCAAATTTTTACATACGTTTTGTGCGGAGTTTCAGTGCTATTGCAGCCCCTCTTCATGTCCTCACGTCCCCTCAAGTGCCTTTTTTGTGGTCTTCTCAACCTGAGGAGGCTTTTTCTCGGCTTAAAGGAATGTTCACCTCTGCTCCCATACTCACCCTGCCGGACACCACTCGTCAGTTTGTGGTAGAAGTGGATGCCTCCAACGAAGGGGTGGGAACGGTCCTCTCCCAGCGACTACAGAAGGACAACAAACTTCACCCCTGCGCTTTCCTGTCCAGGAAGCTCTCCCCAGCAGAGAGAAATTACGACGTGGGAAAACCGTGAGTTGCTGGCCATGAAGCTGGCACTGGAAGAGTGGAGGCATTGGTTGGAGGGAGCCGAGCATCCTTTTGTGGTCTGGACCGATCACAAAAACCTGGAGTATATAAGAAAAGACTGAACTCCCGCCAGGCTAGGTGGACCTTGTTTTTTAACCGTTTTGACTTTGTTCTTTCCTACAGGCCGGGGTCTCAGAATGTCAAGCCTGACGCTCTGTCCCGTCTGTTTGACCCTGTGCCTGCAGTCAAGGAGCCGGAACCCATCATCCCATTAAACCGGGTGGTAGGAGCGCTGACTTGGTCAGTAGAGAAGGAGGTAATACGAGCCAATGCTGGAGATCCTGCACCAAGGGGTTGCCCGCCTAACCGGCTTTTCCTTCAGGAGGCCGAGCGACCACAGGGGATTCACTGGGCTCACACTTCGCTGCTCACCTGTCACCCCGGAGTCAAGAGAACTATGTTCATTATAACAAGACCTCTTCCAGGGCGCGAATAGGATTATTACAACCACTCCCTATTCCCAACAGACCCTGGTCAGAGATCTCCATGGACTTCGTCACTGGCCTGCCCCTCTCTAGAGGTAAAACCACAGTTCTCACGGAGGTGGACCGGTTTTCTAAAATGACACATTTCATTGCCCTGCCCAAGATGCCCTCAGCTAAGGAAACGGCTGAGGTCATGATACATAATGTTTTTCGGCTTCATGGTTTCCCAAAGGATATTGTCTCCGACCGGGGCCCCCAGTTTGTGTCACGCTTCTGGAAGGAGTTCTGCAGCCTCATCGGTGCCACGGTCAGCCTCTCGTCTGGATACCATCCGGAGTCTAACGGCCAGACAGAGCGCCTAAATCAAGACCTGGAGACCTGCCTGCGCTGCCTGGTGTCACAGAATCCATCCTCCTGGAGCGAGCATCTCACCTGGGTTGAGTATGCGCACAACATCCTCCCTACTTCTGCCACGGGCCTGTCCCCGTTTCACTGTGTTTATGGCTACCAGCCACCACTGTTCCCAGCCACGGAGAGAGAGGTCACGGTCCCGTCTGCCCACGCTCTGGTCAGGCGTTGTCGGCGCGTGTGGGCTGTGGCTAGGAAGATCCTCTGCAGGAATTCACAACTGGTTAAAAGAGCAGCAGACCGAAAACGCCGACCAGCCCCTGTATGCCAGCCAGGCCAAAAAGTCTGGCTTTCTACACGAGACCTTCCCCTCCACGTACTCTCCCGTAAATTGGCTCCCCGGTTTGTGGGTCCTTTTCCCATCACCAAGGTCATCAACCCGGTTTCAGTAAGACTACGGCTTCCCAGGGCCATGAAGGTACATCCCACCTTCCATGTAGGGAAACTAAAACCATTGAAGGAAAGCGCTATGGTTCCCACCGCCAAACCCCCCCCGCCCCCCCGGATGATCGATGGAGGTCCGGTTTACACAGTCAAGACACTATTGGCTCGTCGG
The DNA here is from genome assembly GCF_949606895.1 of Notothenia rossii. Classification (NCBI taxonomy): domain Eukaryota; kingdom Metazoa; phylum Chordata; class Actinopteri; order Perciformes; family Nototheniidae; genus Notothenia; species Notothenia rossii. Next base: position 47,848,742 of record NC_136912.1, on the reverse strand, counting down.
AAAAGGGGTAGAGGGCGACAGCTACTGGTTGACTGGAAGGGTTATGGTCCTGAGGAGCGGGCATGGATTCCTTCCCGCTTCATCATAGATAAAAGCCTCATTGAGGATTTTGACCGCCTCAACTCAGAGGAGCCTGGGCCGTCAGGAGCCGTCCCTAGAAGGGGGGTTACTGTCATGTCTAAGAAACTTATAGTGAAAGTTTATTCTTTGTGTTAGTTTTGTCATGTCCCTTTGTCATGTGCTTTATGTTTATACCCTTAATTAATTCTCCCTCTCATTTCAGGCCTCCACGCTCCCCGCCCCCTTCTGTCTCCTGCGTCCTTGATTATTTTCCCCGCCCTGATTGTTTCCACCTGTGTCCCCTTTACCTGTGTATATATTGTGTTATCTCCCTCCTGTTCATTGTCAGTTCGTTGTCTCTCTATGACCTACGTTCCTGCTTACCTCACGGGCTTCTCACGGATCTATGTTATTGATCACTGTTCTAGTTTTCCTCTAAAGAGTGTTTTTGTTTTCCTTGTTTTCATTACTGTGCAAATCCCAGTAAAGTCTTTATTTTGAAACACTATCCGAGTCTGAGTTTTGAGTCGTGCAATTGAGTTCATGCCTCAGAGTTCACTCCTTGACACTTCGTGGTGCAGTGTCCGCCATGTTCTTTTATATCAGGTCTTATAACATACATCTTATAAGAGTATAATACATATAATATCAGTTAAAATAAGTGCTTAAACATAAAGTAGTTAACATCGCAGGAAAGCAATATATTAGTACTTTGTCAGGCTTAATATTTATACCCCCAAAGTTTTTTTTTAATTCAAAATAAGACCTTAACCTAAAGTATTCTTTAATGTTTAAATAAAGCCTTCTTAGTTTGTCTTTCTGTGTCTCCTATTAATATCTAATAATACAAATAATACATTTCAATAACGTGCTTTAACCACCAGGTGTCCCTTTCTATCAGCTGTGCACTGTTATGGTGTATATATACCAATATACCGATTGGATCAAATATAAAAGTTAGCCGAATAGGCTAGTTGCACAAGATGGCGTCTATCAACTTCCGGTAGAGGGAAGAGCGATAGATAGCGTATAGATAGCGAGAGAGATAGCGTATAGATATTATATAGGCACTATTTAACACTCGATGTCTCCAAGACCTACCGAAGGTTAACATCAGTGATGTACATCGGATGGTACAAGCGGCAGGCTCAGCCCCGAGGAGCAAAAGAGAAAAGGGGTTCAAGATGTAGCTACATATCCAGCTACGTCGACAATTATGAAGGTAAGTGACAAACAAAGCTGTAGTTACTGGCTAACTTTGACAAATTGACAGTCTTGATACAGTGTAAAGCGTTTTAATGATGTATTACGTTTTTTTGGATAACATGATGAATGATATCCAATTCCCCACAGTTTCAAACAAAGATCTACCTTAAGGGAGAGTGAGCATCAGGGCTAGCTGTTACAGGTCCATGAGAAAGCATGAAAAGCCTCACGATCTCAGAGTAGGGAGGAAAATAAAAAGTGTTCATCGGTAAAAAGCCTCAATCAGGTTCATGTTCTGGGGTTTTGATGTGGCTAGAGTAGGTAACCTGTGATTTAGGATTCAAATAAGCCCAGCTAGCTGACGTGTTGCAACAGATTACATAGTGACAATACATTTGCTCACATTAACTGGTAGCTAGCTATGTGTGTGTAGCATGAAGGAGCTACAGATTTATTTTCGTTTTGTAACCCTCTCGTGTAAAATGATAAATACCTTAGCTAAACCCAAACTTAGCTTTCATCAAAGATTCTTAATGAGAGGTTGAAAACCGTCTCTGCTTTCATGGAAACCCCAGAAACTGGTTGTGACGGCTGCTGTTCTTTACTGAATGGTTAGTATAATCCATGTAGGGTCCAATTATTTGTATTGGCCAGTGTTAGGTAAGTGCTGGTTTTGTACCCAACATCTATGTTAAGCTGTTCAACGTTCTACTAACACTATTTTATGTAGTTATAATCAGTGGTCAAGTTGTAAAAAAAAGCCAGGGGGATGGTGGATCTGCATGCCCCCCCCCCCCCCGGAGATTAAAAACAAAAACTAACCTGCAATTCAGGGTAGTTGAGTAGACTGGATATATGTTTGGTGCTGACTGCCTTAAGGGCCCTTAATTTGATCTGATGACAGCGCATTTGGTGGGAGACCAACGTTGTACCATTTTGATTAGTGTTTAAGCACAAAGATAATTATTATATTCTATTACTGTAAAACAACTTGCATGCTATGGATATATTACGTGTCAGATACTCCTGTCATTGATCTTGACCAAGGCACCTCAGAATTAGAGTTGGTCCCATGGCTACCACTGCTCCTACATAGTTAGGGTAAATGCAGAGGACACATTTTCCCACTGGGTGCAAGTGCAACTTCAACTTCACACTCACAATACCTATACATCTACTGGGAATTCATCCATTAAATGTTGAAACAAAACCTCACAAAACATTGAACATGAATCCTCTCTAGTCAAGTCCATTTTAATTCAAGTGCAAGAACATGGATTAAACAAATATACTATTTACAAAATCTGAAAATAATACATATAATATGATATACAAATACAAATAAACAGTTTTATTCAATGGCTACCAACCCAATTCTCCCCTATACTGTAGTATCTCATAGGATCTTCCAAAGAGTTTCATAATCATGTTTTTTAATGACAACTTTCCGGGCTCTTGCTCTCAGATCATTAGCCAAGCTATGACTTTGAAGCCAAGACTTGACATAAACTTCTGGTTTGAACATTTGTAGTGGAGGGCCAACACACTTGATGAAAAGCAAGGCTGACATACTTTTTACCTCTAGCGTGCTTCTAGTTGTGGTTAAAATGTTCATCTGACTGAACCCACGCTCACACTCAGCTGTGGAGATGACCAGTGTGTTCACTGCTTGAAGGAGGGGTTTTAGCTCTTCTAGTGCTTGTGGTGTCATTTCATCAACAGTTTTGAGTTTCACCATATCAACATATTCCCTCATTCCTCCCTGAATTTGTCTGCCATCATCAAGCTTGAAAAAGGAGCAGAGTTCCTGTATTTCCTTTCCGGCATAACGAACACCACACACATCTGGCCAGTTTGATGGCTGCAGCACTTTGACATTGTCAAAAAAGCTCTGGTACTCTTCTTTGCTTCTCTGTTTTCCAGGCAGTGATCCCATTCTTGTCTCAATTTTAGCAGCCAAAGCATGAAACAAATGTTGGTGGTTTATTTCTCTGCTGTGTCTTAAATTATTTGTTAGTGGCACCCCTTTGAATAGCTTTAAACCGATTGCAGTCTGAGCCACTTCTGCCGCTGGTCCAGGCTGCTCTGCCATGGACTTCAACACACGGACCTGCCGACTGAGTATTGCTACAGCCTTGGGGAGCGTCATGTTTCTGTCTTGAAGAGAGAGAGAGAATTCAGACAACTCTTCTAAAGCATCATACATGATTCCAAGATTGTGCACAAAGGTGACATTAGAAAGGCGATCTATTAAACCACTGAACATGCATTTCTCTGTTGAACTTCTTTTAGGATCAACTGAGGCATTGGAAAAGTGCTTGTGGATTGCAGGGTACTGCTGCCATACAGCTTTAATGGTCCTGTAACTGGATGCCACCCATCTAGTGCTGAGAATTCTCCCTATGTTCAGACACTGTAAAGCAAGTTCCTCACAACATTCAGTGAGCTCACGGCGGTTTTTGGCCGATGCATGATAGAGACTGTACACTTTGTCAAAGAAAAACTGGAAGTCATTCATCCCTACAGTTTCTTCAACAGCATCTCCAACACTCAGCTCAAGACGGTGGTTCATGCAGTGCCACACCATTACGTTTGGAAACTTTTCTACGATTTTGGTTGCAACACCTGCTTTACTTCCAAGCATTACAGAAGCTCCATCTGATGCAAAGCAAACAAAGCGTTCACTCAGAATAGCTTCAGAGAAGCCATGATGTGACAGATTTTTCATTAGAGCTTGATAGATTTCACCTGCATTGGTAGCAGAAAGCTCAACTAGATCCAAGAAGAATGTTAGGGGCTCTTCACTCATCCCTAAGCTCGCTCTAATATAAATGATCAATACTGATTTTTTACTGTCAGTTGTAGCTTCATCTATCATAACAGAAAGTTTTGTTCCACTTTGAAGGACCTTTCCAACTACTCTCTTTCGCATTTCATTTGCTATGTGTTGGCTGATTGTTGCACAGGAATAGTCTGAATGTAAAGTTCTTCCCATGTCTAGTCCATTCAAGACTTGCAGATCAATATCGGACGGTAGATCTGTGAAAGGCCTTCCAGATTTCACAATCTTGTAAACTGTACGAAATACCCTATCAGTAGTTAAGAAGTGATCCCTTTGCATTTCAGAAGTCAATGTTTCCAATGTCTTTTCTTTTGCTTTTTCCATGGTTTTCTCAGCTGCTTGGTGATAGTCTGACATTTTATGCTTGTGTATTTTCTTACGAAGAGACTGCAGCTGTGCTGCTCGGTTTGTACCATAGGCTGTAACCTTAACGTTGGACCACTCCTCAGCAATATGCAACTGGCTGCTCCCACCTGTACTTGGCCCAACCACTTTCATTTTCTGGCAGGTTAGGCAGCCAAGTTTTTTGCTTTGACATATTAGCCATGGATAATACTTGTTTTTCTCCCTGAACTTGGTAGATGTCCAGCATTCAGGGATATCTTGCTCATTATCTCCCTGGTTATTTTGGTCAGAATCATCGACACTATCTCGCCCTGCTTCTGCCTCCTCCTCTCTTCTTTTTTCTACCACAAAAACATAAAATCTATGTTAAAACCCCACTTGGTAAGATACATTTCCCCTCTTCGAAAAAGAAAAGTGTCTATTTAGAATTATCAAACCTGTTCCTTCTGCAGCTCTAGGCTCCTCTGCTTCTGCCTCCTCCTCTCTTCTTTTTTCTACCACAAAAACATAAAATCTGTTAAAACCCCCCCTTGGTAGGATTAGCTACATTTCCCCCTCTTCGAAAAAGAAAAGTGTCTATTTAGAAATATCAAACCTGTTCCTTCTCCAGCTCTAGTCTCCTCTGCTCTCCTTTCTGCTTCCTCGCCATGATTATCCTCTATATGAAGAAAACAACGGCATTATGGTTTTGTTAGAATGAGCAGACAGTGAAGTAGGCCTACTGTCAAGTTGTGTTTTTTTTTCATATAAAATAAGAGCGATGACATTCAACCACCAGAAGCCGCTATCACACGATTCGGAGGCATGCATCACATTTAAAGCTTTTTAAGTAATACATTTTGGTCGCTCACAGTGACTAAAGGTGCAATTTTCACACTTAATTTATATTATATGATCTCACTAAAATGAATGGAAAGCTTATCAAACAAAGTGCTTAAATCACTAGTGGATACATGATCATCGAATTGATACACAAAATCAGCCTAAAGATCCTCCAGGAACCTTAATTCAAATGGGTTCTTTCGGAACCAGTTTTCATACTGAAGAATCCCAAACTTGGACTATCTACCATCCTTAACTGAACTTCACCGGCTGTTTCAGGAACCGTCAATGACACCTGTTCTTCTCTGTGTTCTTCTGCCCCTGTCGTCTCTGCTTGTACACTAGCTTGCTCTGCCTCATCCTAAATTACATTTAATTTTTTTCCCCGACTGAACATGTCTAGGCTAGTTAAGTGTGTTGCTTATGCGGTCGCCTAAGCAGTAAAGAGCTGTGGGAAACCCTGCGAGATATTCCATGTGAAAAAGAAATCAAATCTGACATTAACTTTGTGAATATAAGAAAGGTCTAACCTGACGTTGGTTACTATAGCAGCTAGTACTAGCTGCCTGGCGTTAGGCTAGTTAACAAGAAAAAAAACGTAAGCTCCCAAACTATAACTCTGTTGTTATCGCCTCTGTCCAGAGATTACACATTTGGTGACATATCAAAAGTATTCTTGACTTACCTTCAGTGGTACTTTTTGTCCTCTTAAAGCCGAAGTAGTCCCTCAGGTCAAGCTGTCCTTGTCGCTTACTGGCCATGATGCTTGCACAGGCTGCGCTGCTATCGTTGACGCTGACTGACTTGACATCAATTTCGTGATCGTGATATGTGCACGAGCCCCTCGTCAACAGTATTTTAGCGGCTAAAATAATGTGGACGAGGGGCACGTGACGTGCACATATAAAATGTAGAATGTTGAAAATTAAACATTGGCAATATTTCCACATTAATTGATCAAATAACAGGGGATGGGAAGGGGGGATGGCCGTTTCATAAGGGGGATGGTTTTGACCATTTTAATACCTAAGGGGGATGCCATCCCCCCCCATCCCCCCTCAACTCGACTACTGGTTATAATATAAGATAATACATTGAGAGAGCTGAGACAGGCTATACAAGCGTATCTGTTTGAATGTCCTTAAATTACAGTATTCCAAACAGCAGAACTTCTGTGTATGTGATGTGACTGACAACCTGACATGGTTTAGCCTTTTCCCACACCTATTACTTGCCTGATCAGCCTGCTCTCAGCTTTCTCATTTGTCTGTGTTGTATTGAAGCAGTGTCCTAAATGTAAAATGACTGACATTTTGTTTTAAGAACCGTCCACCTGTGGAGATTGCAGTGGCAAAGTGTTCCTGTGTAGCTGGAAGAGCACTCTACAACCACAATGTTGCACTGCTGTTCCAGACCGCACACTACTCCACGCTCAACCTGGCTGCTGTACCCCCTGTCCTCAGCTGCACTGAAACACAGCAGCGATGGCACAAGCCAAGAACCATGGTAAGTACAGTATGTGTTCACAACCAATCCACGGTTTAATTAGTATTTCCTTTGTGCCAAGAGCTGGTTTAGTCTGTTGCATCAACAACCTTTTCAATTAATTTGACAATTATTTTGTGTAATTAATAGGGTTTGAAACCAGGCAGAGTGAGTGACATGGTGTTCATTTACACTAAGCCAAAGCAGTTTACAGTTGCTGACGGTGTAAGGTAATTTATAAAACGGACAAGTCAAATCAAGCAATCTGATTGGTTCTTAGCCGTGATATACTGAGCGTATACCACGGGTAGAATTGTAAGTTACTTTTCACAACAAGTCAGTATCCCTCCGCGTCTGAGAAAAACAGTATACCTTTTCATACTGGAACAAGAAAGCAGCGGAGAAGTAACGGGGCAGAAGCCCTCCTTTTTGACGCAGCGGTCCAGACATAGACATCAAACGGCAAAACATATTCAGTGTGCAGTTTGTTAGAAATTAAAATCAATGTTTTGATGGTATAATGTAGCTTAAACATACCGTCAGTTTAAACGCTCTTTTATACTGAAAAACCAGAAATTCTTGTGCACAAGCAGTTAAGCTTTTATTCTGAAAATCCTTCATCTACGGTTAGCATTTAGCATGTGGCTAATATACGATTTCCATATACGAAACAAGTGCCCTAACACTGAGCGTGGTATGAGAACGGTTTCTGTGAAAGGAGGGAGGAAGAAATGTTCTGATACCAAGCCATTGCTGCTATTTTGAAGAATGATATTGAATGCAAACACTAGAAGTTATACACAAGGGAAAACTTTTATGTTTGAGCACAGGCAAATAATTTATTTTGTATTTTTGTAAAGTTAGGCCTATTGAACCATTCCATTTTGATTGCATGTTTGTAATATGAGGTACTATGCGAAGTTCAGATGAAGAACTCATTGATTTCAGTATTATACACACCTTTTAGGTGTGTAAGGAGGGACTGTTAGAAATTAAAATCAATGTTTTGATGGTATAATGTAGCTTACACATACCGTCAGTTTAAACGCTCTTTTATACTGAAAAAACAGAAATTCTTGTGCACAAGCAGTTAAGCTTTCATTCTGAAAATCCTTCATCTACAGTTAGCATTTAGCATGTGGCTAATATACGATTTCCTAAAGAGGTGAATTGAGTAGCGAAATGACATGGAGTGGTGCAAACCGAAACCTACTGATTTAACATTACAACTATAGATGTCGAGATACTACCATGCTGAATATTAAATGAAAATACAGTTTATTTGAATACATTATTGTTTACAGACGAGAGTAGCATGTGACAACATTCGGAAACCAAACCAGCCGTGAAGTATTTTCTGTATATTTTGGAGTATTGATTACAGCGTTTAGAATGTGTTACATGAAAAGTGATGAAAGAGAATATGAGGAGAAAAGGTGGGTTAAGCTATGATAAAATAATGTTTCTCCAAACTGGAGGGAAAATATGAACTATTCTCACAGAGAGTGACCTGCATGAAGGGCTGGTGCCCCTCACTCAAATGAGATATTGCCTTACGCACTACACTATAAATCAGTAAAGTTACTCAAGAATAAATAAATAAAGACTGATTCTTGAAACTGTTGTAAAAACCCTACAACTTCTTCATCCAAGCTCTTAATCAGTGTTATGCTATTTAATCTGCAGCTCATGCCTCAAAACAGATACTTCAGACCGATCATAAAATTGTGTTTATGAGAAAAATGTAATCTGACTCCATAAATCACATAATTGTTTGATTAAAAACTGCACTTCTGGCTAAGAATAAATGAAGTTCCCCTTTAAACACAGCCCCGGTCTTCTGACGGGGTCTCTCTATGTACTGGCTGGAAAATGTTGGGCCAGTCTCTGTCGCTCCGTCACAGTTCTCCCGCTAACAGTCACACTCTAGTTAAGCTGGGTTCTTGTTGACTTCTTCACTGGTTTGAGACAAGCGACCCTATTGGAACACCTCCCTTTGTAGCCAGATTTCACCACAGCAGAATCGAGTTTCTGTTTTCAGGTCTGGACAGCTTCACGTCAGGTGTATCGCCGCCCCTTGCATATTTTGGGTGGAAGCCCGTCTTCTTGACCTCACTAGTTGTGTGGACACAATAGTTTTCTGTGAGGGGGAACAACATCACTCGTAATGTATTTTCCTTCTCATAATTACAAAAATAGTCTGCTAAATGTTCTACTCTGCTACTTCTAATCTGTGGATGCTCTGTGTAAATGCAATATTCTACTCACTATCTTTTAAATAACATTCAACCTCTCCCTCCTGTGGTGACATATGTGGCTCTATGTAGCTGGATTTCAAAATACTCTAGTGCTGAAGATGCATCACCTGATGGTCCGGTCCTCTAAGCTTCCTCATTGTTGTGGATGATACCAGGCTGTCAGTGGCATTTGGTTCATGTTTGGAAATCCTGTACGTCTTTGACATCTCTGGGACCCCCTGCCTCCGTCGTCATCATGGAAACTGCATGGTGGGCCGTTGTTTGGTGCATGTGGTGGGTATTTCATTTGTTGTTGTGGACAATCTCTAGCCCAACGGCCCAGCTGATTGCATATGTAGCATCCCTCGAACCGGAGAACTTTTCCTCTGCCTCCTCGGAAACCTCCTGGTTGTTGGTTCTCCATCTGATTCTCTGGCACTATCTGAGATTCAACTGTTTGAGATGTCTGCACTGCATTCTCTGGTTCTTCCTGAGCTTGAATTGTTGGAGGAATCTGCCCTGCCTTCTCTGATGTAGCTGCCATTTGCCTTGCCGCTTTCTTGTTTTTATTAGCTTCGGTATCTTTCTCAGCTATTTGTATCTTCAAGAGTCTTAGTTGTAATGTTTTAATTTCTTCGTCTTTTTCCCTCTGGGTTGCTTGGTATTTCATATCGTGGTAAATGAGATGTTGTCTCCATTCTTCAATGGGTATAGCTTCTAATGCAACCACATCTCCCAGGCTTGCCTGCACTGATTGGGGAAGGGCATTAATGACCGCGTTCTTCCACAGCATTACGACAGACGGTGAAAAGTCATGTCGTTCTCCAGTGCAGTCCTCCCACACTCCTTCACATCTCTTCAGGAAGGCATACATGTCTTCCCCCGGTTATTTTCTCAGGCTGTTGAGGGCATGTAAACTCCGTGTTGTTGGGTAGATTTGACGAATGGCAGCCCAATACCTCGACCTGACTTTGTTGAAGGAAATGTAATCTGGAGAGTTGGTGCATTTGGCCTTGGAATCCACTGCTCTTGCCTCTAGTCTTCCTTCTATCCGTCCAAGCAGTGCCCTCATGTCTCCCAAGCAGAGGTGGTCTTGGACTGTGTATTTCTCCAGATCATCCACCCACTTCTGACCTCCTTGTGTAAGTGGAGGTAGTGCCGCTAATGCTTCCATGTCTCTGTGAGTCCATGATTGGTATTTCAATCCTCCTTCTCCAGCCGCTATCAGCGGTAGCATGAGTGTTGAGCAGTTATTGAGTCTTCCAGCCTCCTGTTGAGCTCACCAGATAGGAGTCTTACCTCCTACTCCAAATCTTTGACACGTGTAGCTGTGGGGAGACCGTCCAACTCCAATACTCCTCCTAAAACACCTAGAGTTGGAGCTTGTATTGGGGGTTGAAAGAAACTGTATTCTTCTGTCATGTAGGGAGGAGGCGCATCTGTCAGGCTTGGAAGGAGCTTTGAAGGTTGGATTACTGGAGCTTCTTCTGTCTTTTCTTTCTTATCTTCCTTTGCTGTGAGCTCTGCTCCTTGAGCCACATACATGCTGTTCGTTGATTCTTGGCTGACATATTTTAGATGGAGTACCAGACTTATAACTCTAGATTTTCTTTTTTCAGCTCGCTTCATAGCAATGTTTTCAGGTCCATACCAAGAGGGTTGTCCGGCTTTGATCCATGCTTTTTCCTGTTGTAGGTATTCAGCATTCTCATGTTCAACTACAGCTTTTCTATGGGCTTTCGTTGGTCCAGGCTGATCATCTGCTGGAAACATTCCTCTCGTTTGCCACTGTTCCAACAGTTTCTCCATGTGGTTCCATGTCTTTTGTCTAAGATTTGGAACTGTTATAGCATCTGATCTGATTTTTATCCTTCCCTTGATATCTGCTGTTGAGCCTGGCTCTGCGTCTAGTCTCAACTTAGTTTGTTTTGGTGACATGTTCTCTAATTATTTATTAACTTATCAAAGATGAAGCACTAATCTTCTGACTAGCACCTTTGTTGCTGTTCGTCCGAACTTTAAATCTTTATTTATCTATTTTTTAAGTTGCTCAAGGTTTTATAAAAAAAAAAAAATGTAAGTTCTAGAATTATTATTTTTTAAATTATTTTTTTAGGTAAAATATTAATAAAGTTAATTATTATATACAAATTATGCAAATTTCAATATGAAATGTTAAAATAAAGTTGTACCGTGTATGGTTTTGACTTTGAAATATGAATATGGTTCAAATCCAAATCTCCTGTGTACAGTGCATACCGAAATGTATGAAATTATGCTAATGTCACTACTTGTGTTAGCTTCAATAAATTGGTGTTTGAAAAAGTATTATGTAAAGTTTCTTCTCTTATAATTAGAAACCACTTGCAATTCTATCTTGGCGATCAAGCATGTGTTTATTTATAACACTTAAAATTATACTTGACAATGTTATGGTGTTTCTTCTATTTGTGTAATAATTCTGTACTACCACCAGAGTGCGCTATTTTAATTTCCAGCTTAATCCATAGCTGTTGCAAAGCTGACTTGTTTTTTACAAGGAGAAACTTATTTTCTTGTGAAAATATCTTTAAAATAGGAAGAACATTACACTATGGTTAAACAACACAGCACATAACCGCCAAAACACATTTGCAAACAAGAATATTCACAAAACCGCCAATACACATTTACCAGCAGAAGTACTTCCAATAGTTCTAACTCTAACAAGAAGTATGATGTTCTTTAGAAGATGGAATGCCTAGCCTCAGTGTGTTAAAGCAAACAGTACTTCAATTAGCATTTCATGAAATGGCGACTGCCGTGTGTTTCACTGTGAACATGAGGTCAAGACAAGATGGCAACTGGTTTTCCAACCTTTGACCTGAAGAACAAAGGTATTTGAGAAAATACCTGGAGTTGAAATAATGGTGGGGTGATATTTTGTCTAGTAAATTCAACCCACAACACTGTAGTTTAAAATGACATTTCTATTTAGTTTACAATGATAAATGGGCCTTATACCCTTACGTCATAGCCCTCTACCCATGTACGTAAATGTTTTGACTTTAAGAGCCAGTATGGTCATCTCTTCTGTTTAAACACGCTATTTATGGGACAAAATGGGACGCTATCCAAACACAATCAGATGAATATCGTCTAGCACGAATGTCGCACTTCTCGCCGTAATCCACAACGCAATGTCTTTTTGAAAACAGAAATAAAGTAACCACTGAAAGCTTCAAACTCCTCAGGCCTTTTCCTTGAAAAAGGACTTTTTTAAAACAGCCTCACACTGTTGTTACACAAAACACTCACTCCAATAACCTTAGCTTCAAACTTTGGCTGTGTCTTTGCCTCAAGCAGTCCCGACTGCTTAATGGCCTAAAACCATTCACGTAAAACGTAAAACGCAACAAAAGACACCTATATAAGGGATTGGCCTCTGGCCGACATGTAATAACAGACAAACGAATAGCATGCAGGGTTAAATAGAACAAAAGAAATTGAACTCACCCTGCCTGTGACAAAGCAACGCCACGTGTGGTAGGATACCAATGTTCATCAATTTAGGCTTGTTTTAACTTAAATTTAGGCAGTCTTTCTCAGGAGTCCAACTTACCAGACAGACACACACTCCTATTGTTCACTATGTAATCTATTGAAGATTTTGAATAAACAGGTACTTCTTTACCTTTCTGTATGGGCCCGAGTGTGTTTCTGCCAGCATTGTTCAAGCTCCTTTGAAAACTGCAACTGCTCTCCCGGTGAAACGAGATCACGTCGGCCGGGTCTCCAATTGTTAAATATGTTCTTTATTCTCGCGTCCAGGAGAGAAGCTTTAAAATGAGACTAAATGGAGTCTCTGAGAAGATTCAAATGGGATACTTTAATTTAAAAAAGGCGCGGTAGTGTTACAGACAGAATATTGTTCAGGCAGAAAACAGCTGTGATCTGGCTCTCATGATCAAGAGAAGAGGGGGAATCCCTCGTCCGGTGCTGCTATATATATCCTCTGCTGGCTCCTCCCCGCCAGCCGGCTCGCCTCGTCTCTAATGTCCGTTGTTGCATTTAAACAGAGGATTGGTACTTTTCACATTCAATATAGTTCAGCAGTGTCAACCAATCCTCTAATCCTAGAATTATTGAGACGCATTAGCGACACCAGGGGTATTGTTTTTTGCAGCAACGATGATGCATAATACCATGACAAAAGCCATTATTGAAACAAGTAAACTATTAGAAGTGCTAATGGGAAATGTTTTGTGAATATGCATTTATGCCATCAGAAAGCCATACATCATATGATATGTTTGTACCCCTTGTGGGTACACGGAGAATTTATATTTATTTAATGCAACGTTATGGGTTTTACATGTCCTGTTCATAATACGGTAATCATTGCAATATTAATTGAGCATTTTATGCTCAAAGGAGGGAGTGTCATGATTATACAGATATGTTGATTCGGTGACGTTGTAGTTAATAAATAGGTTTCATAACAACAAGAGGTATGCCGAAGCTTGGGCCTTCTCCAAGGAGGGAGTGGTCCAGTTTTAGATATTAGACAAATAGAAGTGGATGAATATGTCAGAACTCTGAGTAATATTATGCAAGTTTTGTCTACACAGCAGGCTAGGAAAACTAAAGAGATACCAGACGAGATACCAGAAGAGACTCCTGTTCGGCCAGGTGAATGGGTGAGGGTGAAAGTTCACAAAAGACAGTGGGCTCATCCCCGGTGGACGGAAGCGTGAAAAGTTGTAACAAACTTCACACGCGCTCCGGTTTAAAGGTAAAGAAAAAGGAGCAAATTGACACCACCTCACACATTGTCACCCTTCACTGGCAACTTCCAGAACATTAATGGGAGTTAGGACTGATTTGGCAGAGCTGGAACAAAACAATAAATAGAAATAAGATAAAGATAGAAACAGCTCAAAAGACAAATTGTCTATAGATTTTTATAGATTGTACATTAATGTGAAAACCTATTCCAGTCCACTTTTTTTATATGTTATTTTTGTACTCATTATTTAAATTCTGTAACGGACACAACCAGGGATAAAATAGAGATGATGACAAGAACAAAGCCAAACCAATTGTGGGGTCCCCGAGGGATAAGAGGCAGAATAGCATTGTTGATTGTGCTCATTACACTTGGCACCTTTCTGGTTGGAAGGGGAGTACAATATTATGTAAGACATGGATCCATTAGTTCACTCATAGAGAATGCCCACATCACTAACAAGACTCCAGCTGGGTTTCAGAGACTTTCACTTATCCCCAGAGCCAAAAGATCAGCTGAGCAACAAGAGGAGGAGTTAGAAATACTCGGTGCCAAACAAGAGGCGGTTATAATCAAGATGATTCACCCCCCCTATATGCAGTTCTTGTATCAAATGATGAGACGGGTTTAAGTGATCGGGATATGTAAGTGATGGGGATTTACAGATTAGGGGAATCTCTAAATACACTGGATCCATGTTTTAGTCTGTAACAGAAACACCCCCTGTTAAGCTATGAACAACCGACCGGTGACCTGAGCACAATTATTGAAAATGATTGTTAGACACAGGCTACTAACCCACAAGTACAGCTTTGTATGTACAAACTCTATGAACAAGATTCCCCAGCAGATAGTGGCGACATTGCAGATATGTCCAGTCACAAAAGTTACTAAGGTTCTAAATAACAGTGAGATTTAAAGTAGGGATGCACCGAATATTCGGCCGCCGAAAATGATCGGCCGAAAATGGTTAAAAAGGCCTTTTCGGCTTTCGGCCGAAAGGGTTCTAGCACCGAAAAAATATCACCGGATGTCAGAGAACAGGGTTACGTTGGTAAGCTAAGGTGTTGTTGTGATGACGTAATCAAAACGCGGCGACAAGCACGGCACGCGACCATGCTCGCGGCTGGCTCACAGCCAACATGTCTGCCGCTTGGAGATATTTAAAAATATCAGAGAAAGAGGCGCGGATTGCGATTTGTAAAACTTGTTCAGCTGACATTTCTCGAGGGGGTGTAACTGCAAAGACTTTCACCACTTCGGGATTACTCCACCACTTAAAATCAAAACACCCGGACAAATATGCGGAGTAAGATCAAATCACAAGCACTGACAGCGAGAGACTGTTCAGCGCTGCCTCTCATGTGCTTGATGAGAACAGGAACAGACTTATGGCTGATAAAGCAGAGAAGCTAATGGTCATTAAAAAGAACCTCCCACTTTTCCTTAATAAGTAGACAAGGATGGCTTATCATAAGCTTATCTAGTTCTACATGTCTACTCTATACCCACTTTCCTGAACAATTTTCATTGTGAGTTATAATTCACCATCTCAGGTTATCATGAGGGGGAAATGACAGCAGCACAGTGTTCAATATATTGTACTTTCGGTATCCAAATTATACTATGTTGTTTACATTGCTCATGAGGACAGACCACCTTATTTGCAGATTCTTGAAATTGTAATTTAATTTGTAATTGGTTGTGGATTTTGTATCCAGTTTTCACTTTATGTATCTTTATTCAATGTTTACTACTTTGCTTATGAGGACAGACAGCCTTATTTACAGATTCTTGAAATTCAATTGTAATTTCATTTGTAAATAGTTACATTCATGTGGATTTATCCAGTTTGCACATTTGTATGCATGCACTTATAGGTGCATTTGTTGTTGTTGAAGGCCTGGCTGTTACAGTCTTTATTTACACTATTTTGTTGTAGGCCTACTGGCCTAGATGTTTATTTTAAAGCACCTTGGCTTTTTTCTGAATGCACTTTGTTGTAGTTATCCTACAGAGAAAAGAAAATGCACTTGACTTGGAATTAATGTACTGTATGCATTCAAAAGTGCTGAATAAATGTTTTATGGACCCATAATAGTGATTATTATTTAAGCTAAGTTTTGCCATAATCATGTATTTTTCCATAATCAGGTAGCTGAACAACATTGGTAAAAAATGTATACATTATATATATATATATTTCTATTAATCATTTTCGGCATTCGGTTTTCGGCCAACTGTTTCCTATTTTCGGTATCGGTTTCGGCCAAGAATTTCCCATTCGGTGCACCCCTAATTTAAAGTGATGGAGAAAATATGGAGACGTTCTTTTATAATGTGTGAAATATGTGGTGCTTGAAACATGTAGGTATTTAAATGTATAGAAGAAAATGGTTTCCTGAAAGAGTTAATTGGAGTAAACATGTTACATTGGGTGAAAGCAATGTTTCGGGATATGGTAAAATTATTAGTAGACATGAATTGTGTTTAGATGACATTTAACAACTAAGATGGATAGTAAGATTAGGAAAATAGAGTGGAAAAGGTTGGATTTATTTTACCTCAGTGTGTTAGAATTAACTATAGATAATGCGTCCCGAGATCTCTCTCTCTCTGTCTATCCGCCTGTCAGAACGCTACGACCCCAACTTCCAAGCAGACAAAAGACCTCACCACGGAAGACTCCTCCTCCTCCATCGAACAGACAGAGAAGCAGAGCTGAACCATCTCCACCTGAGGAATCCAGAACTACAGGTGACATAAAAAGGCACACTCTCATCGGTCCCCCACAATACATGAAGTTCCAAGCTGAGCCACAAGATTTGGGCACGAGAGTAGAGTGTGGGACATGAGAGCGGAATACGCCCTTCATGCAACCAGTAGAGACTGTAAAGGAGGAGATGAAATGCAAAGCAGATGGGACACTGAAAAGAGTTACAGCGGAAGGATCCAAGAGCAGATGGACTGAGGAGAAGGTGGACGGAGGAGAGGAAAGGACGGAGTAGTTGGCATGGTCCGGTAGAACGTGAGGGGGTCGTGGCTTGACAACCAGAGGGGGAGAGAGGGAAAACGTGAGTGAGTTTACACATAAACACACTTATTCACCAACGAGAAATACGTAAAGAAAAATATTTATTAGCCATGAATTAATCAATTGGTGAATTTATAAAGAAAAAAAGAGGAAACTATTAGATAACCCTAAAAACACACTGAGGGTAGAACATATTATTCAATCTTTTCATCATATGAACAAATTATTCTTTAAGAGTTTTTTATTCATGTGTGAATTTGGGGAAGATTTAACTTGTTACAGTATAGACCTACAGTTTAAAGAGATGGTTTTAGTAACCACTCTATAAAAGCAGACGCATCTTTATTTGTATGGAAAATGTTAAAGGTAGAGCTAGTACCAAGCCAAAGATAGTATTACAGAACAGAGTCTTGATTTCTCCATTGTAGCATGGTTATTACCTCAGGAGGGAAGATTAAGGTGGAAATAACATTTGTTTTTCGTCCAAGATGTAGAGTTTTAAAAAGACACTGAGCAAAGAGAGATTGCACATTTTAATTTTAAAAGACTAATATAATTTGGAGTAATACATGGGGGGCCTTGGATCACTCATTGTGATGGTGCATATTTGTTACAACAAATATCGTTCAGGGAGAAGGGGTCGCTCGACCCACCCTGCAGATGTTTTAAATCTTACTTGCAGCTTCACAGGGAGCGCACGGCACCAGAGTATGAGGTTTTAAAAGACACCATTCAATCAGTGATGACCTGACATTTAGAGATGTTATTTAAAGGAGAAACATATCTGCCATAAGTGTAAATTCCTGAATTAAACTACAAACCATTAATGAAATGACTTCTGTTTCTAAAATCCTTGTTAAAGGAGGAAGTAATTATCACATGCTCGGGCACCCAAGGTTCCACACTGTAAAAGGGGTTAGCATAGCTATTTAAGTAGACCAGAATTGAAAATAAATTAGTATAATGAGTTATTGATATTCCACCGGTTCTCACACCATTTCAGGGACTTTATCACTGCATTAGAACAGACCACCCAAAGTTACTGAGTAGGAACTTTTAAGTGATGAAATTCTACAACTGTTGTAACTGACCAAAATCTTCTCCCAGAAATGACTGTCTAGAATGCCGTACCCCAGGGTAGAACGTACAACGGCTCCTTCTAGAGAACATATTACTTTCATACCTTAAATGGTATGAAAGGAGGGAGGGTACATTTCTCATGAGGAGACACTTACAAATGCTAGCAGAACAAGACGACCAACCCCCGTATACAGATGTTGATGACAATGATGAGTTAGTTTAAATGATATGGATTTTCGGAGATGAGATTGATCAATGAATGTCCAGCCGATGTGATTCTTTAAATGATGAAATCATGTGAAGAAGTGAGCAAAGTTAAAATGGAGTGAATCCATTTCAATTTACTTCATACTATTCCAAAATAGTATATTTGTATTATTCCAATTAATTTTACACTATTCTAAGATAGTCCATTTTATTTGACTTTATTATTTTATACTATTCTAATATGGTAGATTTCATGTTGTATAAATCATTGCTATTCTAAAATGGTTTGTTTCTTTTCACTTTGTAAAAACAAGTGCCCTAACACTGAGCGTGGTATGAGAACGGTTTCTGTGAAAGGAGGGAGGAAGAAATGTTCTGATACCAAGCCATTGCTGCTATTTTGAAGAATGATATTGAATGCAAACACTAGAAGTTATACACAAGGGAAAACTTTTATGTTTGAGCACAGGCAAATAATTTATTTTGTATTTTTGTAAAGTTAGGCCTATTGAACCATTCCATTTTGATTGCATGTTTGTAATATGAGATATGTACTATGCGAAGTTCAGATGAAGAACTCATTGATTTCAGTATTATACACACCTTTTAGGTGTGTAAGGAGGGACTGTTAGAAATTAAAATCAATGTTTTGATGGTATAATGTAGCTTACACATACCGTCAGTTTAAACGCTCTTTTATACTGAAAAAACAGAAATTCTTGTGCACAAGCAGTTAAGCTTTCATTCTGAAAATCCTTCATCTAAGGTTAGCATTTAGCATGTGGCTAATATACGATTTCCTAAAGAGGTGAATTGAGTAGCGAAATGACATGGAGTGGTGCAAACCGAAACCTACTGATTTAACACTACAACTATAGATTTCGAGATACTACCATGCTGAATATTAAATGAAAGTACAGTTTATTTGAATACATTATTGTTTACAGACGAGAGTAGCATTTGACAACATCCGGAAACCAAACCAGCCGTGAAGTATTTTCTGTATATTTTGGAGTATTGATTACAGCGTTTAGAATGTGTTACATGAAAAGTGATGAAAGAGAATATGAGGAGAAAGGCGGGTTAAGCATATATTGAATGTGAAAAGTACCAATCCTCTGTTTAAATGCAACAACGGACATTAGAGACGAGGCGAGCCGGCTGGCGGGGAGGAGCCAGCAGAGGATATATATAGCAGCACCGGACGAGGGATTCGCCCTCTTCTCTTGCTCATGAGAGCCAGATCACAGCTGTTTTCTGCCTGAACAATATTCTGTCTGTAACACTACCGCGCCTTTTTTAAATTAAAGTATCCCATTTGAATCTTCTCAGAGACTCCATTTAGTCTCATTTTAAAGCTTCTCTCCTGGACGCGAGAATAAAGAACATATTTAACAAGTTCCTTTAGCATTAGGGCAGTGATATCTAGATACTTTTGAAGGTTTAACATAATGAATTGTGCCACTTTTAAAGCAAGCAACGACGTTTTCAAATCTGTAATCAAAGAGGTCCGCAAAAACGCTATCGACCAATCAGATTGCTTGATTTGACTTGTCAGTTTTATAAATATATTTAAATTTATTCCGTTACGAAACAAATTTACAAAGCATAAAATGGAAAAATTAAGATTAACTTCGACCTCCGGGCGGGTCTTACTATAGTATGGAGGAGTGGATTGAGCAGTGCCTATCTCCAGAAAAAAAAGCACCTAAACTACGACATGCAGAGCTACGTGAAGAGCAGGCAGACCAACTGGAAAAGTACCACCATTCAAAAGCTTTCTGATGCGGGTCTTGAGACAAAGCAGAGAAATTATGACCGTTAGTGGCCACAGGTGCGAAAGCTCTCTCCAGAGCTACTGGAAGCCCAATCTCGGGGACCGGAGAAAGTGGAGCAATATTCTCGCCACGCCAAGCAACAGCCTCAAACAACCTCAACCTATACAAGTGACCACGTAAGCCATGCTACTGATGCTGGACAGTTTTTCAGTGGATGCACAATAAACAGCACCATACACATTAATGTAAATAAACAGCCAAATAATGGATCAACGCTCTCTGTCTAATATGTTCGCTTGCTGTTAGTGTTGTTGCATAGCAACCACGTCGCACTATGTTTTGTGCAGAAGGCAACGGAGGGACTATTTTATTTTGAACATCATTATTTACTAATAAAAACTATTTAAATTAGAGTTTGTATTTTTCTTTCATATTGCCACACTTGGTAACCGTTTTATAAAAGCAATAGCTCACTTCAGGCCGTGAGCTATTACTTAAATATATTGTCCTAAGTAATTGTATGTAGCCTGCTACAACTTTGTGATTGTTGTGTGAGTGTAAAATTGTTCTTAAAGTCCGAATTATCATATAAACATGTTCAAAGGAGTACACGTTACAAGGCCGTGCGGGGGGAGCTGCTAGACCCAGATGTCCTCAAAGGACTTCTCAGCAGACATCGCACCACGAAAAAAAAAGTGCAAATAAACTATGTGCAATATGTGCTTTATGTGCAATATATGCATATGCCATCTTTAATAACTGTAATATATACCGGGCTGCTAAATCCTAAGAACTGCTACAGGATTTGATTTGTAGATTTGATTTGTTTTTGATCTGTATTTTTGAAAATTATGTAACTTTTTATCTTTTTTTTTAGCATATTGTTTATTATATTATAACTTAGTACTTTTTTTGCATATTGATTATTATATTATAAATTAGTACTTTTTAACGCATGTAAGATATTCAACACTAAGCTGTCTGTGGCTCTTTCCTGCTTCAACGGCAAATTTCTCCTCTGTGGGACTAATAAAGGTATTCTGATTCTGATAACGGGACGAATTTGTACAAAGGGGCACACAGCAATGTAGTGCCGACTTTCTTACACGCTGGAAGGCCAATCGCTTTTCTTTACCCCAAAATCTGCTCATTCTTGCTCTCGGTGTGTCATAACAAACTGTCAAACTGTCAAGCTGTCAAAACTCTTTACTCAAACCGGAAGTACTC